>NC_060154.1:16470952-16520833 GCF_021292245.1 Micropterus dolomieu | reverse complement strand
GTTACTAGTCCTATTGTTATTATTGTTATTATAATCATTAACATTACGATTGTTATCATTAACACTACTATACATATCTATACCATTTTTCATTTAGTCTATAGCAACATCACCTTTACTGTCTGTACCTCTGTGTGTGTATATTGTGTAGGCTGCCTCCCTCCCCTCTCTCTCCTTCCATCCCTCTCTTTTTCTCTCTGTTCCTCTCTTGCCCTCTCTCTCTCTCTCTCTCTCTCTCTCTCTCCCTCTATCTCCTTCACCCCCAACCGGTCGAGGCAGATGGCCGCCTACCCTGAGCCATGGTTCTGCTCGAGGTTTCTGCCTCTTAAAAGGAAGTTTTTCCTTGCCTCTGTCGCCTAGTGCTTGCTCTTGGTGGGACTTGTTGGGCTTCTGTAAATAACATCATAGAGTATGGTCTAGACCTGCTCTTTTATGAAAAGCGCTGTGAGATAACTGTTGTTGTGATTTGGCGCTATATAAATAAAATTGAATTGAATTGAATTGAATATATACGTGTGACAAAAGGACTTCAATCAGTGCCAACAGAAACACAAGTGATTTTTAACATGTGTTTTGGATGACCACTGAGCAAGACATGGAGTAACTGCTGAGAGATTAACAAAACTCAGATATTAAACTCATTACATGATTATTTTTAAAACAGAACAACTGCCACAATAAATTAATCTAACATACTGCTTACATTAAACCTGTATTAGTCAATATTTTGATCCAGTGGCCCTGTAATGTGAAAGGAGCAGTTAATGAAGAATTAGAGTTAACACTGCCGCTCTAATGCAGTCTTTAGCCTCTTTTAGCTAATTTGTTTTACAGTGCAAAGCCCAGTTTCCCCGGCAGTTCTGTGCGGAGTTTGCATGTTTTCCCCTACCTGGGTTCTCTCCGGGTGCTCCGGCTTCCTCCCACCGTCCAAAGACATGTGGCCTAGGTTAATTGGTGACCCTAAATTGTTCTTAGGTGTGAGTGTGACTGGTTGTTTGTCTATGTGTGGCCCTGCGATGGATTGGCAACCTGTCCAGGGTGTACCCCGCCTTTCGCCCAATTTCAGCTGGGATTGGCTCCAGCCAGATCACACCAAATATACAAACACATACACAGCCACATCTCAATACTGTAATTTACATTCATATTTACTGTAAAATAAACCAGCAGAATATACAAGGAACACTGAATGTTTCTAACTTTATTGGGCACTTACATGTTTTATCATGTTTCAAACACACACACACACACACACACACACAATCTACACTTTGACACATAATAAGAGAGTACAATTTGCTTTTTAAATGATGTACGCGCAGTCTCTGCTTGTCCTTATATGCACTGCCCTTGTTTCATGTTCAGACAGAAAGCTGGATATTTTTAGATAAGAGTACCACCATTCTGTCAAATTAGACTCAAACTTTATGAGACAGAAAATGAAATCTTCCAAACAACCCACCAACAAAGTCTCATCCATTGAACTGCCTTGAATAGGACAGAAAATGCAGCTGATAATATCACATTGCAGCAATAACACACACCCACAAACATGTATAACTGTAGATAAAAAATAAAAGTATACTATCAGTAGATTTATATATACTGTACGTATCGTCATCAATGCCAACGAAAAGTCCAAACTCACCAAAAGGTCTATTGCAGGAATAAGCTCCAACAAGACACAGCCTCCACTTGTTTTCAAAATTAATTAAAAATAACTAGACATGTGACTTCTTTTACTTTTACAATTGATCATTTTAAAATCACGCAACTCAAATCTGTTACATCTTTGAAATAGCAAATAAGCACAGACTCATATTTGTCTGCAGGATCAAGAAGGAGGTTGCTACACTTTACAAAGGCAGCAAAACAAACTCTGCTCTAAACCATATAGAGTGAATCAATGGCCACACCAACACGTGACTGCTGAAACCCTCAGAGCTCCCTGTTTCTCAGATCTAAAGTTGGACATTTGGATTTAACCAATGATGCAACCTTCCCCTGCCTTAAATATAGAAAATTAGCTGAAGAACCTTTTATCAGAGAAGACAAGAAGCTGTGCAGAGTTCATTTGCAGTGACAATGGCATAAACCAAATATAGGTAAAATAAATGTTTATTAAAGTGAAGCCACTAGTTTTATCATATGAACCAGATCAACATTTCTCATAAGCAACTACTTACGAAAACCACATAGCGTCATGTGTTTTTCCCACACAATACCAACTAATATTTAACTAAACAACAGGAGTGGTGGAAGAGCTGGGATACAACTGGGATATAACTAACAGTTATTTGCATTATCAATCAATAAATCGACTAATCATTTGATCATTATAAAATGTCAGAAAAAAGTGAAAAATGCACAACACAATAACCCAGATCTTAAGATTATTACTTGCTTTTTCCAGACAAACAGTCTGAAACCCAAAGATATCATACATCTGAGAAGCTGGAACCAGTGAATGTGAACCATCAAAGTAGTTGCTGATTGATTTTCTGTCTTCCGACTAATTGATCTCAGTTCAAAGGGAAACACAGCACCGATGGGCGTCCACTACACTTCCACTTTATGGAATCTAGTTGTAACCTGTTTCTTTCTCACCCTCACTCTCTCTCTCAATCACCCAGAGCAAGTATCTTGGATGAACAATGGCAAGTAGCACTATCGAGAAGGTGCCTTGAAGGTTATATAGCGAGGGCATAGGTGACACAGCAGCCTGGAACGCAACACTCTCGCTGTGAATGCGTCTGTGTAGATGGGTCACCTAAGCCAGAAATCAAATGCAAACACTATCTAGTCTCCCAGGAACTGGTTGCTCCTCCACCCTGCAGGATGTAAACTCCCTGCTGCATCAGGACCCAGTAGAAGACTGTGATTATCTATTAGCTACATGCCTGTAAATAATAAGCATTAGGTATATTATGAATAAATTAGCTACAAATTGATATTTTTTAAGGTCTAGAATCTCATACAAAAGTGCTGTGTAAAAAGGACTGGATCCCTCATGCACACACAGCAGCACTTGTAATGATGAAGATGTCCAGTTTCTTGTGTGTAGTTCACAGTGCCTCTCACAGTCACTGTGAAGTGATCCTGCAGGGTGAGATGGACCAACAGGAGATTTGGAGCCCAGTGTGCAGCTGTCATCAGACGAGTATACCCTTTGGACAATAATAGAGATTACATGATTTGTCCCTGTACACAAAAACTCTCTGTCAAGGTCGCAATGAATTGAGCGTGATTGTTGGATCATCATCTTAAAACATCCGATTGAGGAATATTCCAATTTAGCAAATTAACGCAATGAACAAAGCAGCCGGTAGTAAATTAAGTTAGTTACTTCACTGAAGTGCAATTTGAGTAGTATGTCTATCTAAATTTTAGAACAGCTATCATTTGAGCACATTTTTACAGGAACCTAATCTATATAAAATAAGTGCTGTGTCATATTTTACACACTCAATAAAACCATTGATGTAATATTTTCTCATTCTCTGCTCTTTACTGTAATGTGTCTTTATTTATGAAGCGAATGAATAATAGTGTTTTAAGCTTCTGAAGCTGTGAATACCATTTCTTAATACTGATCGTTATGGTGGGTATGATGCTCACATTGACCACAGTGGAAGTGTTGTCACTCATCAGTAATTGGTTTTACAGAACATTTTGACCCTTGTTATTAAGACTGACCTGTTTACACAGACTTTGGGGAGTATTTGTGTAGATTCATAGTATGTGGCACTGTGCAGGTTACCCCTTGGATGATAGGTTTACTCTAGTTTCTTACATGAAAAGGCAGCATTTGTTCAAATCACAAAGAATTTGGCAAGCAGAAAAATGTTTCATTATTCATTGAATTCCAGTGCCAAATGTCAGCTCCTCAGGAAACTGTGAAGAAGTCTGATAATAAGTGTCAACACTGACATAATGTCCTTTACACAAAAGCTCTGGGGATCTTTTATCCTGAATTTAAAAACCTGGAAACAAACTGAAAAGAGTCTCATTAAGAGTCGGTTAGGCTTTCAGATTGCTTTGATCTCATAAATCCAGTTAACACTATCAATTATATCAAAAGAATCATATTTAAATATTAATATAATAACTGATTGATTTATTACCTCAATAAACAGACACTTGCTTTACTCCTATTACTTCTAACATTACTGATATAAACAGATATTTGACAGCATCAAAAAACAATAACACTTTGATTTAGCTGCTGACTAATGTTGGTCTGTGCTGTGAAGACCTGTGATAGCAGATACCAATGATATGTCTTCAGCTTTGGTGGGGGGTCTACCCATTTTTATTACAGTTGGATGATGATTTTTTGCTTTGAAAATAATTAGGCATAACATGATAACCTCAGACTGTGGTTAACTCAGACTTTGTTTGTTCATCCTCCAACTGCGGGGGAAGATGATTTGAATAATTGCTGGCTCACTGCAAGAATGGACATATGAAAATAAAAAATTAAAGCTGTGCTAATTGACCTACTGCTTTTCAGGCTGCTGATTTAAGAGTTGTCACCCAATCACTCATGCCAATAAACTAAACATGCACACATGAAATACTTAACTATACATTCTCTCACTTCTACAATCTTTGCAGACGTACACACACTCACTCACTCTCTACTTGACCCTTCCTTCTTACTTACATTCAGTTCAGTACAGTTGACGCACGAGGAGTCATCTCAGTACAAATATCAGCAGTGTTGGCCCAGCAAGGGGCCTGTGTGCTGTGTCAGGGGGCTCCCTGAGTTCACCTCACAATGAGTGACTGTGTGCTTTAAGTAGCAATATAAATGTAAATTAGTCCCTTGAATGTAGAGAAGATAGAGTGCGAAGAAACAATATATGTTTCCAGATAAGTACCAATGATAAAGAAGCCATGGAAATGACTGTCTGGATTACTTGCTTGTTGTGAGGACATAATCCTCAGAGTGGGTGTCTCTTTTGACAGTTGAGCAGTTATTTCTTGATTTATGTATCTATTGTTAAAAAGCACACTGTATGTTTCTGCTGTACTGACTGATAAAGATTTTTTCATCTGAACTTCTGTACCATCTGTCCATCTCTACAACAACGTGGATTCTATTGTTGGCTTTTTTCTTTCATCAAATCAAAAAAAGGATTGTGATAACACACAAAATGACTTTGGAGTGATTTTCATACTCTATATAGTGACACCAGGCCTGGTGGAGATCAGCACTCTACTGGGTGTTAATTCTATTTTTTGTATGTATATTCAGTAATGCAATCATGGCTGATAGTTTATTTATTTATTTTTTATTATTGTGTTTTATATTTATTTGTTTTCTGATTGTTCTTGTGTTTTTGGGTTTGTCCTGATATGATACATTTGACCAATCTATATGGCCACTTTATGTCTACAGGCAAATCAACTAAATGACATGAATGAATAGCGCTACAGAAAATATCCTACCATTGTTCCACAAGCATGCTATATAAAATAGCATTAAAAAAGTACAAAATGGTGCAACCCATTTATAACCCATCCAAGGTCATTCTGCTTGACATTTTGTCAGTAGCTGAAGAAGTACTCAGATATTTTACTTAAGTAAAAGTAACAATACTACACTGTTTAAAAGTCCTGAATTTGACTAGAATAAAAGTACATAAGTACTACATATACGTACTCATTATGCAAAATGGCCCCTCTCATAGTGTTAAATTATGGAGCCAAAATATGATACGTTTCGTTAATGTTATACACACAAGATAAAGAACAGGGCTGGCTTGGGATACCAGTGCACCATCCTTGTGGTCCCCTTAGATATGCATACTGTCCAATTCCTCCAAACCAGTACAAAGCTGAGTAGTAAGTGCTGTGGACAAGTGTACCAGTGTATGTGGTCTGGACTGACTCCCTGGTGATCAGAGATGTGTTAGCCCACCGGGAATATGCCCGGTATGCCAGTGCAGTCCAGTGCTGATAAAGAATGATTCATATGGACTCTCCAGTTAGTTTTTGTTACAGGCCGATTTACAACTTTATCATTCTTGTACATGTACACAATGACAATGATGTGAATCCCTGCATAGCTTTGCACAACTCCCACCTGAGTTGATCTAATCATCAACATAAGTGAAAACAGCTGTGAATGTATGTGGGGCCTTTAATCTGTAACAATGCATCAAATTGATAAATTGATCATATGTTTTATATGTAAAATCAAAGTAACTAGTAACTATAGCAGTCAGTTGGTGAAGTGAAAAGTTAATCCATCTGAAATGTAAAGAGATGTAGGAGTACAAGTACCTCATAATTACACTTAAAGGTTCAGTGTGTAAGTTTTAGTGGCATCTAGTGGTGAGGGTTGCAAATTGCAACCAGCAGGTCATGGTGCATTCATGTGCTCCTCGGATGGTCCCATTTCCCAAGTTGAGCAGTCGTTCTTCCAACTTCAGTGTGTGTTCATGTGCTCTTGAGTCTGAATGTGCAATCAACATGGACACTTCTACAAGGATGTGTTGGATTAGCATTATCAGAGCATATAAACAACACGCAGACATCTAGTTCACTCTACATGGACAGAAAACTAACCACTATAACCATATTACAAATTACCTGTTTGCAAAATATGTGTACGTGTAACATATACATATTTTATACATACAATATGTGTTTTTGTTCAAATCAAAGTTCTGTATACTTCTTTATGTCCCATGTACACTTTATTTCTCTTTTTGCAATTAAGATTTAAGGAGGAAAAATAATTTCTTACTACTTATTATTACTCCACATGAATGCACCATCAGTCACCACACAACCCTCCCAATCCAAGCATGCAGGAGAAGTATGGTGCTAAATAATACGTGTTGGACTCCATTTGTCTGAATTTCCCTTCTTTTCTTACTTCTAATAAACCAGACAACTACTACTACTCTTATTTCTACTAACGTTACTTGTTCTTCTTCATACAAATTCAATGTAGTGACGAAACATGGTCTGTGGCGCCGTTTGGGCTACTTGTCCATGTAAGAGGACCCACAGTGTATGGAGATAGAAATTGCTCATTCTAAGGTAATAAAAACATAATGGTTCGTTATGCGGGGTCTTTATGCACCCCTGAAAACATAGTTATGGATATTATATTGCATTTCTGTCAATAAATCCTCCTAAATACCTGACCTTAAATTTCCCTATAGATGTGAAGGTGGGTTAGTGATAAACTTGCCTCTCTCCCAGTGTGCACTGGGACCTGTTCCAGCCCTCTGTGACCTCTGGATAAGCAGGTATAGAAAATGGCTGGGTGGATGTTTGCTGTTGTTTGTGTCGAGAGGGAGCATGACTCAGCAGTCGACCAGTGGGATTGGGACCGGCAGGTTAGAGGGGAAGAGTCTGTTTTCTCAGAGCTCTCAAAGGCCTCATAACAATCTCACATCTCAGCTCGTCTGAACCTGCCACATTTCATTTGATGTTTGTTTATCAGTCTGGGGTCGAACACCTCCTCCTCCTCAATCAAAAAAACAAGCCTTGCATTTTTCAAGACAAGGTACTTTGAACAATACAAAGTTTCAGCAAATGTTTGCAGTTCAACAAAAGGAATCATGCAAATGCAGCTTGCAGAATTATGCAAATCATTCATCACAGCGAGACCCGGGAACAAAGCAAAAAAGATGCATATAAATAAAACAAAAGTGCTGATAGACTGAGAGAGGTTTAGATATGAATAAAGAAAATTGTTGTGAATGTTAATACAATGCCCAACTATTCCATCAACAAAAGCAGATAAGTATGCAGAATTAAAATAGCAAGAATTTTTAAAGAAGTGTGGATTTTAACATTGTGAGTGTGCACGATCAAATGCACATGTACACAGGTATACAAATTAAAATAAATATAAAAATATAATATACTGTACATATAATGTGCAGATTTATATGCATGTATTGACTCTCCATCTACTAAAAAATCCAAATGTGGTAATGACTTAATAGTGCACAAGTGATGGATAAATCATGCAGTGGTCCATTAGATGCATTTATGAGTCTTCCAAAGAAGAGCAGTGTGCCCTGCTGTCCCTCGTGCCATGTCTTGCATTTTTTGTTAGTTGTACAACTAATGCATCCTTACTACAGAGACGGTATTCAGTGCTGTCTTCCTCCAGTCGGCTCTACATCAGTGGGCAAATTTCTCCACCAGACACCTATCCTTTCTCTCAGTATTCACACTGATGCACTGGACACTAATTGTGTCATCAGAAAATGTCTGGAGTTGATCCTGAGGCAAAGTCAGGTGTACAAAGACAAAAAAGATCATTTATAACTAAATGTGATAAGTTGATCAAAATCCTTTTCCAAAGAACCTTCTTTCAAAATTAAACATTTACTCATGAGTTTCTCAGGATCTGCATTCTTTATGAGGCCGTTTCTAGGTTGCACACACGTCATCCATTCACCCATCACCCTCTACAAGCAAAATCTAACTCATTTATTTCCCCTCCATTTCTCCTCATCTTAACAATTCCCCAGTGAGACTAATTACCTGAGATGATTAGTAAAAAAACTGCAGGCTGCTGTAAGCTCATGGACGAGGGAGCGACACAGAGTAGGCAGGGGAGTGACAGTAATGTGACAGAGGAGTGGCTAGATGAGGAGCATTTAAGAGTTGATGCATTATGGTGCAGAAAACTACAACCCAAGCAGCCTGATTGGATTACAATTTAGTTTGAACACCTCGAACGTTAACATCAAGCTGCAGCTCAATCGCTGTGGTCCACGCCCATGTTAGACACAGTCACCCTGCTTCAAATTCATACCGAATACCACATTTCACAGTCAGGAGTCTTTTATAGTTGTTACTGTTTCAGAAGGGTTTCTGATTGAGACACAATGCCGATGAAGTGCAGCAATGTCAAGTGGCCTACTTTCCGTGAAGTGAACACATTACTGATGTGTGGTCAGAGGCTTTCTCACTGGTTTCACACAAAGTGTCTACCATTGGGATAGCCTTTTGATTTGCAGTGTGTTTGGCTTGTTTTTTCTTTTGTAACTGGCCTGCTGTCAGATACATGCTGGAAGATGTCTATGTTTTAGTTTTTTTACCCACATTGAAACCCATATGTACATTATGTACATGTAGGAATATATGTATATATATATATACACACATATATAGGCGCTCTATGGATAGTAACCAAGGCAACAGCTTCTGTGTGCTACACAGTTGCAGTCTATTTAACTTAGGTTTAAATTATTAGGCTACATACATTTACCTGATAGGCCTACATCTAGTTTTGCGGGGACGCTCTGCCATGTGAATTTCCTCCTGTTGATGTCCTATTTAGTAAACAGTAATAGATTCTGGAAACTCACAAACAGCGAGGATCAGTCTCACAAAAAGTTCAAGACAATCCAACTTCGGCAGTGGGCGGGCGTGTGGCGACCACTTCACCTCACTCTAACAGGGACACTTGCTACTGAACATAGACTGTTTATGCTGCTCCCTGATAAAAGATACCTGCTGATACCTGTTCAGAAAAAAAAAACTAGAAAACAGATTAACCTGTTGCTCAGAAGGTGCCTGTTATGATGTTATGATCGTGCTATGGACTTTAATTTGTTTTAACAAGCTAGATAAAAAGTAATGCCCTGGCAGTGGCAAATAGCTTTGATTTTACATTTGATTTGATGACATTAATGTTTAAGTTGAGATTTACAATAAATATTTTACTGCTACCGTGTAAAGGGAATACTGCTGGTAAAAAGCACCTTATTTGTTTCAAGTATTTGCAAACCACATTGCACTTTTGTGTGTGTATAGCAGTACATTTAAATTAAAATTCAATTTTGTGCATGACTATGCAATTAATCACGATTAATCGCAGAAAATCATGGGATTAATTGCGATTAAAAATATTAATCGCTGCCCAGCACTAATATATACAATATATATTGCAGCATGAGCACTATGTGCATATATTTTGTTATACTGGATACTGCTTGAAAGACTTGTGGATGTCCCCCTGGGCATTAATAAAGTCTTATTGATATAATAATACTATCATAAGGTGTTTGTTGATTATATTTTTTAGCCTAATCTGAGGCAAAATGTGGACAACAAGGCTCAATGAAAAAAAAAAGGAACACTTATATTATTTACTTATATTTTCTGTTTCATATTATATCATACCAATATATTTAAAACATACTGTATGTCTGTACAAAATTGTGTAATTATTTATTAATCATACTATTTCATTAGTAGGTGTTATCTTGTATTGTTTTTGTATTATTGTCTCTTGGGTATTATTGTCTTTACACTTGTTAAAGCACTTTGTAACTTGTTTTTGAAAAGTGCTCTACAAATAAAGATTATTATTATTATTATGTTATTTTGGTTATACAACTAGTATAGTTATTCTATACATTTCACCCTTCTTAACCATCAATGTTTCCTAATACTATATTTATAGTATAGTATACTATATTTATTGCATATTAAACTTCTTGCAACAAATAACAATCTAACTTAGACAGTGACCCGCAGAAGTCATACTAAATGCAGAGCCATCCGTGGGCTGTTTAGGAGCCAAAATGATGGCACTTGGTAAAAAATGGAACCATAAAAACCAGCTCCCTATAAAGAGCCATAATTCCCATCCCTACCACATAGACCAGGTTATCTGCATAGAATAGCTGTGTATGTGTATATGTGGACATTTGTTGTTGCTTACACACAGGAGACGTGTTCAAAATGAAGAGAGAAAAACTGTGAGGCAATAAAGGACTTGTCAGTGTTACATAAGGCAGTGATTGCTCCTTTTAAAGCCACTGGCACCTCTGTGCTTTTCTCAGCTCCTAGCTTCTATATTGGCAAAGATTGGATCTAGTACATGCTGAAATGTCAGTACTTTGGCTCTGACTTGAAATAATATAAAACAATGCAATGAATGGGCCAAATTTATCACAGATTTGTCTTATTTCTTAAGAAAAGGAGGACACTTGCTTTTAATCTGTATGAGGATTAACTCCCTGCTGTGAGAGGACGTATAATCCCTAAAGACATATGTTTATCAAATCTGTGGTTTAGCATTGAAGCATCCTCCTAACACTGTCCTTCATTAAAATCAGTTCAGATTATTTTGAAAGAAAACCCCACCCTCAGATAACATACAGTTTAATAATTATACAATCAATCAGTGATCTGACTACTTACTAGTGATGTTTTGGGAGTACCCACTTTTTCTTGATTTGTCTCTTGCTCTTTCTTGATTGTTGGTATTTTGCAGCATGAACACTGGTTATGTATGATACAATATATACTGCATGTCTACATATGGAAGTGTAGAGAGTTGTAGAGGAATTGAAAGTAATGGAGCAATTGCTAATGAGTCCACTGTTGTGAGCAGAGACCAAAGTCCCTCCAAGATTCACATCCAAACTTTAACTCCACCAAACTCCAACCATCTTTAACCATAATTTAAAAGAAAATATTAAACTTGATCATATCAAAACTTATATCCAATCATCAGGTCATCCACAGTGCATTTTCTCAGTTGATTCATTCAGAGGAGGCAGAACATGTTGTTGCCGTGTTTGAAGCTTGATTTATTTTAGAACTTCACACATTACCCCATTCCTGGCTAGTAAGTGCTATTTCCTGATTACTTATGCCTTCCACATAAAGTCAGAAAAAAACAACAAATGAATCCAAATTAACATGTATTTATACCAACTTTGATCTTTGCCTCAGTCAGCCCAGAGAAGAAGTCTTAAAGCAACATTAAGGCCGCTGACTCCTTATCTAGAGCTCTGACACAGTGTTTCATAAGGCCCAATTTGATATGCAGTATTGGCATCAGCACCTTCTGATTTGATGAAAACAAAAATACACAAATTTGCCTGTTTTCTCATTGAAAATAGGTAAATTTCAAAATATCACTGTCCTGGTCACAAAAGCAAAGATAGTGGGGAATAATAGCCATATCTATACTTTTGAGGCATAAGCAATTAGGAAATAACACTTCCTACTCAGGAACAAAAATTGTCTTACATAGTGATTTCAGACATCTGAAATCAACAGCATGGACTACAGATTTTTTCTTTGTCGACTATTTCAACACTATCTTGATACAGTATTAAATAGACAACTTCTAGCCTACAGTAGTTTATATTGTCTTCTAAAACCTTACTATAAAGATGGCTAAAAACAATGATATTGCTTTCATTGCGCAAAAAACTCGTATGTGTTCCTGTGTTCAGCAGCTATTTACCTTGAGTTGTGTGGTTACTTTTCTCTCCTCAGGGATTCCCATCCATGCGTACTGTGCTGGCCGAGCTCACTATTGGCTCATGACCCGCGCAATGAAAAGATTGAATTTGTCTCAGCTTGGCAGAGGTACTGAGTGCTGGGGATGCTGCTTGTCTCAGTATGTGCTGATGTCTGAACAGCTTGGGCAGGTGCTCAAAACCAGAATAGTCAGAGCTGATCTCATGAAAGCCTGCAGAAATTTGCTGAGGTAAACTGGTGGTTGTTAGTTACAGGCTTCTTTTTACATGAACTTGTGTAAATTATTTAATTAGTTTTAAAGAGGTTGTATTATGCTTTTTGGCTTTTTCCCTCTCCTTTACTGAGTTATATATCTTTTTTGTGCATGTAACAGGTTTGCACCTCCGTTGAGGTTCCAAGCGAGCTGAGGGATACTAAAATGTAACGTGAAAACACGACAGACTGCTGATTGGTCAGAGAGAATATACACTATTCACTGCATCATCATTGCGTGCAGCAGCCAGAGGCCAGCAACAGAAAGTTTTATATTTTACAGTTTTCGTATGGAATTTCATCACTAAATCAACTTCTGAGAAGTTTTGAGGTGAGAAATCAGCTGTGTAAATTTTGAATATTGTAGTTTTACGAGAAGTGATGGCGGAACAAAAATATGCTTGAATATTTTCGGAGTTGAGGAGCTCTGCAAGTGGCGGCGGGGGAAGCCTGCGCCAACCCCGGAGGAGCGTGTGAGGACAGCCAGCCGCCTGCTCACAGAGCCCTCTGCTCCCGCCGTCACACAGGCCGCTGCAGCAACAACAGCAGAGGAAAACACAGCTGGAAGGTTTTCATACCGCTTATCTGTCTTTACATCCTGAGTAATGTTGAAACGATTTAACTTAAAGAGAAAGCTGTGTGGATCGCTGGTGTGTGTGTCGCATTGAACATTACGTCACGGCAGTTGTGTGTGGCGTCGCTATGATGACAATCTACGTAGTATCTCTGGGTACTATCTGCAATGGAAACGGAGCAGGGCCGAGTAGAGTCGAGTCTATCGATTTGCGCTATGGTAGCATTTTTCGGCAAGGCAGCATAACGTTAGATTATCAGAACACCGGCAACAGTTCAAGGTTTAGTCCTGAAAGACGATGCAACTCGGACTCTGTTTGGGCCTGGAAATTCACAATCACAACCTGTAAGTATGCTTTATTGTTTATTGTGAATTATATTTAAAATAAACACGGCAATGTAACTTCACAGACTGTTCAAGTGCAGAGTTGTTGTAAACGTTGGCTAACACAGCTAAAGTTATAGCTATAATGCTAATGTTACACCTGATGTGAAAGCAACTGAGCAAATGTTCAAATTGTTCGGCCAATTTTTATGTAAAATTGAGTTGAAATATGGTGATTTTTGTAGTGGTTTATGATAAGATGTGGAACAATGATGTTGTGTGGTTTGGGACTTGTGAGTAACTTATACCATCTGCTAGGTTACGGTCGCAGTAAGAAGCGGCTTTGATTTGGATCACACCACCTTATTTCTTACGACCCGCCCTTCTCTGCTTCTGATTGGCTAGTAGTCCTTACCTGGGAACTGCGCACGTGCAACTCCTAACAAAGATTTTGTACAAGTAAGATGCATAACTCTGTAGTTCAAGAGCGGAGCGTACAACACATAGGGTGAAAAGAGGAGCTGCAGCGATGTGCAGTATGAGAAAAATATAGTATTTTTTGAAAAGTAAACCATGTAAACCTGTTCTGGTACAATCCCTAAATAAGATTTTGAACCTGAAAATGAGCATAATACCACCTCTTTAAGCTATTACTTATCCTTCAGATATAATATAAAGTAAACAACTAACCCTTAAGTCTTTTAAAAACTTAAATAGTTGTGTCATAGATCTGAGTTTTGAGTGTTGCTAGTTCCTTTTTTGATAATGTCTATGAAGATTCTCAGTCATCCAGGTCATAGTTATCCAACGAAGGTTAAAATCAAGGGCAACTGGACTTGGTTGAAGATACTGGAAGACGTTTCGTCCCTCATCCAAAGGACTTCTTCAGTTCTGACTGACTGGCAGGGAAACTCAGCTATTTAACCTCAGTGGGGTCGTTGGCCAGGGTCATCGATACCGCTGGTTCGTTAGTGTTCCTGGTTGATGTGACGACAGTCGTTACAGTCGTTACAGTCGTTAAGACTACCTGTGGCGACTTTTTTGATAATCTTTTCTCTTGTGTCTACGTTTACTTCCTTCCTGTCGTTCTGTTTTCTCTTCTCAGTGTTGTTTTGTCATCAAATGCATTTGACTTTTTGCGGCACTTCACTGACTTGATGCATGCTGGACTTAACAAGGCATGCTTGTCCTATTTTTGCCGGCGCTGCAAAACGTCACCATGTCAAATGACAATAAAACCTTGCAGGTAAGGAGGATGCAGTTTTCTGAGCCCGGCGACCGCAGTTGCTTTTCTCCGGTTGCACCAAGTTGGAACCACCTTTTGTCTGATCTTGCCCCATTTGCAAAGGCAAATACTGCAAGATCAGTCATTGTTCTTAGCTCATGCACTCTACGGGAGGTAGATTGTGTCCGACTTGACAACAGTGTTTTTATACCCTACCCCTGCAGTTGCCTGCAGCTCATGTTTGACTATCAAATCGGTGAAAGTCAGCCGCAGTCATCTCAAATGCACCTATTAAGTAATTTATTCTTCGTTTCCTGTGTTACGTTGGTATTGTCTTCTCCTCTGTTTCAGGTCACTTCCTACTCTTGTTTTCCCACTTGTGTAATTTGTTTGCTCCACCCCGATAGGTTTCTTTTGTGTTTCGTAAATCACCTCCCTTTTGTGTATTTGAAAAGTTGACTTTGAGAGTTGGTCAAGCATCTCAGCTTTAACTCTGTGGATTATCTGTTTTCTTTATCCCTAGGATTTCTTTGATTTTGCATGTTATCTTTGGATTTGTTTCTGCATGTTTGGACTACATTCTTGTTTTGGACTCTAGCCTTCCTCCACTCTCTGTAAGCTTCTCCCACTTGTTTCATTTAAATATATGCCATAAACTAAGCCTGCTCTACCTGGGTGTCTTTTGTTTGGGTCCAATACTTTTATTGCTGTGTCTATGCTTGGCATATTGTGACAAATTAATTGCCAACAACTACATTTGGTATAAGTTATTAATGATAATAATGACTTATGGTTTTAATTAAATAGCCAACACCTGCCTCATATTCATCTGTTATGCAACATAATCATTTTATGTCAAAGAAACAAAACAAGTTCATTACAATTTGTTCCTCTAAAAACAGATGACATAAATATAGAAAAACAAAAATCAGCCTCACTCATCATCATACATTTGATTCTCCATACCGACTTAACACATTGATGACTGTAAGCTATTCAATAGAGTAGTCGGTTCAGGGATGTGAATTATTGTAAGTAATTTAATTGTGACCTCCATACAATCTCCTGAAGCCTCACTTCATTGCATGAAGAAAAGGGCAGTTTCTTCGTACCACAGTTTGCTCTAATGTCAAGTTCAGAGGTCACTAAAGGCCACCACTAACTAGTCATTGATGAATTAAGTGTTTTCAGATGAGTACAGACATTGCTAATGAGCATGTAATCCACGTATACTCAAGGAAATGAATCAAATCAATTTTCTGACATATTTCTGACAAAGATGTTGTTCCCAACTTTGGTGGCATATAAATTAGAAGCTGCAATGCTGAGTCACCTGGTGTGCAGACAATGCAATGTACAATGACTGGACTCATTTCATTATTGTCATGCTATTTTTAAACATTAGAAATTCCCCAAAAGGAACAGCTCACTGCAATTTATGCATTTTGTGCTTTGAACATTGAACTCAGCTAATCAGTTGTCTATTCAGTACTGTGTGACAAAGGGGGGCTTACATGCTTGTGTTTGAGTCAGTGAAGAAGGAATAGAGAAAGTAAAGTAAACATGACTACAAAAGAGTGTGAGGAAACAAAATCTGTCCCTTTCCCTCTAGACTGGCACCTCATATGTTTCCTAAAAGCAGTGAGCACAATAACTATCTTTACCGGTATTCCTTCTGCTTTCCCGTCTGCTCACCTGTCACAATGGTGACAAGACCGGGCTCAGAGAGGAGGCAGCAGACAGCCAGAGAGAGACTGAGATTAATAGAGAGAGCGGTTCTTTGCTGCATTGCTGGGCTTGCGCCCCATCATTTCTCCATCTCATTTAATTTATCAGATATAGCCTGGCAGAATCACCCAACCTTGGCAGTGATTATGCTCACCTTGTCAGTCATTCTCTTGCGTCTGTGGAATCACATGAGAATTGCAGAAATGCTAAGAGTGGTACACTGCAAAGTCCTTATAACTAAAGGAGTTAGTTATGGTATGTCTAGATAACTGATTGCTATAGAGACGGTTAATTTGCTGATGAGAATTATGCATTTTAATGTAATAAAATAGATACATGCCAATACATTAAGCTCTGCTTTGTGACTTTAGGTTGCAGAAATTCCAGAGGTCAATATGCTGGCAGAAGTTGTAAGATATCACATGTGCAGCTTTCAAATGCAAAACAATATCATTGAAACAAAATTGCTAAAACATGCTTTACAGTATATGTGCAATGGTGACCCGTGAAAACATTTAGGACTATATATAAAACAACGTTGCTTATTATTTTTAATTAATTTGAGGCATTTTATTCATTTATTAGATGGTGATAGTGGAGCGGTCACAGGAATCAAGGGATGGATGGCTGACAACAGTCCCTGGCCAGATTTGAACCAGATGAGCTGTGAACCATAATATTGTTTTTTCTCGTGGCTTTGTGATCCTTCTTTTTTTAAACTACCAAAACACAAGTCACAAGTCATTTGACAATTGTTGAAGTAGCACACCTATACTGGGGTTGTCAATGGCATTTAACTGCTTAGTGTTATTTCGAAATGCAAAAATAACTAATACTAAGGCTATTATGGATGGACAAATAGATGATCTAATAGTCCTGCAACAATCTGCCTTACATTCAAGAAGGCTATAATGTTCAGTTTTTGCTGAATCTATCTGAAAGAGGTATTTCTTTTACTTAGCCTGACGTCTTCGATATAAATGAAGCGGACAAAATAATAAACACATTTTTTACAACAATTAAACAACACCAGAAACTGCAGTCTCCAACATACCTAGTAAGATGAATCTACACCTCTCTAAATCGGTTAAAAACATTATAACTCCATGAGGGTAGGATTTATTGTGGGACTGTTGTATTAGACTGCACAGAATTGCTTTCCAAAAATATACTGTGAGTACAAATTCCTTTCACTACTGACGGAGCATTTAACTGTTGAGATACCATATGGCGATGGGATTCACACATGCTTACCTGCATGTTCAAATCCCCAGTTTAAATTTTTCGGAACATCGGTCAGCTGTTCTGGTGTGAGGTATGAGCACAAGATTGTATTGACTCCATTTTGACACCACACAGCTGCCCAAAGAGTGCCAGAGTAGGATATTGTTTCCATCAGTGGCTATAATGTCAAGATGCCCTTGAGAAAATATGATTTTCCCAATAGACCTGCTTAACTGATTTTAAAAGAGATACAATGATGAAAGGAAGCGAGCATTATCTTTCGTAACAGGGGTGAGCTCTCTACAGATGGGAAATCGGGCGAAATATCACCACCAAAATTGAGACACTATAATTTCTATGCTGATGAGCTACACATGAGCTACACACATACTAATCTTCTAGTTATGATCAGGTAATTTAGAGTTTCCTGTTTACAGTTTTTTGCACACGTAAACATCTCATTGTCATCACAGAAACTTGGACGAGTCCTATTCTGATTTTGAGAAGCCACTGCATGCAAGCTGTGTGATTCTGGAAAAAGCCAGGTTAGTAAGCAATAAGGTTGTTATGCCTTCTCTGCTATTTGCAGAGAATGAGCACATCTTCAGCTTGAGTGATGTAGTCAGAAAATCCAAAACATGAATGAATGAAAACAGAATTTAGTATGGTAAAAAAAAAAAAACACTCCTATTTGCAGCTACATACAGTCATGTAACTCTGTTTTATTCCACCAGTAAAAGAAATCTGTCCAATTATCAGTCAGCCAGACTCATTGTTCTATCACCTAAATCCACCTGTACTGCACTCTGAAATTATTAGTTTCACAACTTTGTCAGTCAGCTTTCTTATCTGTCTTTCTCCTCTTGTCCATGAATGACTGCCGATTCAGGAGTTATTTTGCTTAAAGGTGGAGCAAGTCATTCTGGAGAAATCCAATTATATACCATGATAAAGAGTAAACAACGACACAATGTTAGCCAAGTTTTGTTGTTGTTTGTTTGTTTGTTTTACACAGCACACAGCAACAACACCGCAGCTAACAAAATGGAATCCTCTAACACCAAAAAACGACCGTGTCGCAGCACAAAACAGACTTCAACCCAAGGATTTAAAAAAACCAAAAAGTTTTATGTGCTGAAGCCCGTCAGGCCAAACGAGAATCAGATCAACGACGGGCGAAAGCAAAGTCAACATTGGAAAGGCGTTTGAGTCATGGAGAGACCTCCGCTTTGTTTAGGATATCAAAACCCAACCAAAGTTGACTTTCATCCTATTGGACAGGTAAACTAACATTACTGCAAAACATGTGAAATATATTGTGATTTTGTGCTTCAGTCGACACAAATTAGATAATGTTAGCTTGCCGGCTAACGCCGCTACTAATGTAATCCGTTGCAAAATACTATAGTTGTATTTTTTGCCACGTTACCAGTATTATGCCAAAATGTTGATTTTAGCCTGCAAGAAATGATGTAATGTACAAAGCAAATGTGAAACGATTTGTTTCTAAAACCAATAGTAATGCGAGGCAGAGGCTGCCAGCTAAATTATAGATCTGGTAATGTTTGTTTCGTAACATTCAAATAAACCCTTAATTCACAGAGTTAGATGTGAAAATATTCTGGCCCTACATGCTCTCTCTGATGCCTGACCTCCCTCTTGCTTCTCTCCTGCTTGAACCATCTTCTGTCCCCGCCTGAACTCAACTTGTTTTCGTTGTCTCTGGAGTCAAAGTCCTGGCTTGAGTTCCTGTAAATCACTTATCTATATATTGTAAGATATTGTTTTCCCTTTTGTCAAACTGGCCTCTGTCGGCCACAGAGGCAGTGTTCACTGGTAAGCTGCAGAGCATGTTTAAGTTGCACACACGCCCACCTCCAGCTCTGGTCCCCTTTCTGGACTCAGTCATCTACAACCAGATCAGGTTGGTCATCTAATAGGGCTGCCAAGTTAGCTGCTCACCAACAGAGCTAACTAGCCAATGGCAGTTATAAGCAGTTGATTATGTTGCCTATTGCCTATTCAGTAGTCTCAATTAATACACACTGTACCACATTGTAGTGAAAACACGAAAAAGTGATATTATGAACTTTTCACACAGCAATGTGTGTGTGTCACTCATGGCGTCACCGTAAGTCTATCCAGCTAATTATCTCAACATTCTGTTGTGTATGGGGAGGTCACAAAAGTGTTATTGGCTGTCACCATTGACAGGTGGCACTGAGAAATAATCACACCATCCCTGTCAGCCTGAAGCCTGAAAACATTGCACCCGGTCAAATCACACACCAGGCATGCAGCCAACTTTGATGGGATTTACACAAGAGCAAAAAAACACTGTCGTCTAATCCTTTGTGAGTCAGATGTAATCATTTTTTGTCATGCAGGTTGAATATGAAAAATATTAGTGTCACAATTGGCACAAATGTTACTATGTTCAGATATAAATCCAGCGCGCAAAACAAAATGTTGACTTATATAATGTTGTCATATTAATACACTTTGAAATAATTTCATAAAATGACTGGTTTTAATCCTTGTCAAAAATTCCTGTCATCCTCAATTTTTCTCGCTTCCTGACTTCACCACCATATCTTCACTTATCTCACAGGCCACAGGTCTGTAGCTTGAATGCGGTAAATGTTAATGCTTAATTCACAAAGCAAAAAAAGTTAGCATGTGAATCACCACACTGGCACTAATTGACTGAAAGAGTGGAGAAAAGTAATGAGTAGTCAACAATAAGCTGTAACCTTTTAACACACCAATATTTTAGATGTAATAAGGCTGCATAAATACAAGTAGCCCATAACTGCTGAAGTTCCCATAGCCATATCATCCAAACTTCTATTACTTTTTGGTAGGCATACATCCGTGGCTTTATGCCTCCTGTCAAGTGAAATTGTAGCATCCAAACTTGGCATTGTTGCCTTTGTGAGAGGGCAACAATGCCAAGTGAGTCTTTTAAAGTTCTGGAAATGGTACAACCAAAGGGATGCTGTATAAAAAAAAAAGCACTCCACATATGCCTCCAAACAATGTGTAGCATCACATCACCCCATATTGCCTTATATTGTGATATCAACATGAACCAAGCTTAGCTAGCTAGCTAGCTGGGTAACACATAAACTGACTAATCTAGTAAGAGAGATTGAGATAGGCAGCTAAGTGGAGCACAACCAGGAAGCATTGAGTCTAGCCTTGATATATGAACCCTACGTAGGTCTACATTTATTTATTAATTTTTAACATTTCCCAGGTATACGGTAAGACTTTTAGGCAGATGTGGAAAAAATGCTGTAAAGTAAGAATGCTTTCAAAAATAAAATTAGATGTATATATATAAATATGGTGTATAATTTGGTGTGACTGCCCTTTGCCTTCAAAACCGCATCAATTCTTCTAGGTACACTTGCGCATAGTGTTATGTAGTTTTTGAAGAATCTCAGCAGGTAGGTTGTCATGCTGCAGAATACATTTGGGGCCAATCAGATTCCTCCCTGATGGTATTGCATGGGGAATACGTATCTGCCTGTACTCAGCATTGAGGAGACCATTAGTTCTGTCAAAATCCCCGTCTCTCTTTGCACAAATGCAGCCCCAAACTTGCAAGGAACCTCCACCACGCTACACTGTTGCCTGCAGACACTCATTTTTGTACCACTCTCCAGCCCTTCGGTGAACTGCCACCTCTCACGCATTGAGCATGTGACGCAATTGACAGTTTTCACATGCTCTCACACACCATACATCAGTTTTCTCACATAGTGAAAAACAAATGTCTAGCTGATAACGTCGACTCGGTGCAAATCAACACGGAATAGTGACTGAGAAGTAACATAGAAGGTAGAATTGAAAAGTTGTCAAATTTTGACTCATAAGTCCAGAGCACTCCAGTTCCTGTTTTCATGCATAGTTGAGTCGCTTGGCCTTGTTTCCATGTCAGAGGTATGGCTTTTTAGCTGCAAGTTTTCCATGATGGCTTAGGTTTACATTTTTTACATTTTTATTAGTGATATATTTTGCCTGTAGCTGTATAGTTGCTTTTAGACGTTTCAGGAGTATGGAGTAAACCCACAATCTTGAGAATAAGAGTCTCATGCTCTATTGACTGAGCACGCTAGGCTGGCAACAATTGAAGAGATGGAGTCTGCCTTCTTTCTACTACATTTACAAGATCAGTATAATTATATCTTTGATTGGGACTCAAAACCTGCCACTGCTACTAAAATTGATTTAACATATTTAAAATTATTTAAACTTAAATCTTAAAAATCATAATTCCAGGCTACGCACTCTCTATCCCTCCATCTGTCTCATATCTCATCTCATAATATCTCCATCCCTTTGTTCTGAAGGTGTCAGGTTTCTATTCATTGGTGTGAGCAAGCAGACGAGACTGGAAGGAGAGAGAGATCAAATAAACGGATGACTAACTGCTCATTGTTATGGACAGGGAGCTTGTTCGCATGTGAGCCAACCTGTAATGCTAAACTGCCATGACAACTTCAAAGTATAAATATGCTTCTTCACTTTGTGGTGCATGACAACAGTTTTAAAAAAGATGAATCATTTAAAAGGCTGCACGCAAGAACATTCTGTATTTTCTAACTGTAAACTAAAATATAACATGTGCCTATAGGGTAATCCAACAATCTAAAGTCCTGGTTTTATTCAGGGTCAACTGCATTCACTGCACTTCTGTCAACTATGAGCTGGAAACACGAGTCACCAGCCAAATCAGGTAATGTTTAGGCCAAGTCACACAATCTTTCTACTCAACCAGCCAACAGGTTATAAATTGGAGGTCTTACTACCACATCAGCCAATGCGTTTATCAGGTATCAGCAGCAACTGATAGTGGACAGATCAACATATAAACACGATACCAACAGTAATTTGTCTTGATATCTCAGTGCATGGACTCTTTGCGTCTCTGCAAGCACATTGCTATCACCTTGGTATTTTAGATAATTTACAAAATAAACATTTTTGTTATTTACCATTAAAACTGATGTGTTTTAACATGTGTATGAATATGTTAGAGAATAATAAAAAAGAGACAGTAAATGTCTGGCGAATCACTTGGTTTTAATGAAAACAGATTCAGAAGTAGCTCTAATGACCTCATAAATCTTCACATATTGCTCTCCCTTAGCCGCTTTTAATAATGAAAACGATCAATAATGGTGATTCAACCCTGAATTATTTACAGTAATTAACTCATGCTGACACAGGAGTACCATGACCTCATATAGGACTGCCTATCAAAAAGCACAAAAAGAAGCATGAAAACAAGTGTGTTTCAACCATTGTACGAAGCACTTTGTAGTATCTATTTATATTGTCAATGCTACATGGTATTCTGATGTCTTTTCTGCCATGCTGGGAGGAATAGACCTCACCTTTGGCATCAGCTAAAGAGGATCCTTAATAAAATAAAAATAATCTCTACTGCTGCAGTAATTGACCTTGCCACAAATAGTAAAGTGCATAGATAAAAGGAGAGGCACTGAGGGTCAACATTGTTTGAAGGCGTTCGCAGCTCAGTGGGCTTGTGAATGCAACCGGCTTTTATCGGCCACCAAACAACTAAATGTAGCAAAAGCAGACAGCTGAATTTGCATTCGAAACACTCTAACAATCAGCGGGTAGTAATATCAAAGCACTGCAGACCCCTTGATCTACTTTTGTATTCATCAAGAAAATCCTGCATTTGCTGATAAATATAAATACTTATGCATATGAATATTCCTAGTTTGGGTAATCTGGCACAGTTCAGCTGATATACAATTATGTGTTTGCATTGGAAATGAATGGGATTTCTGTGTACGCCTCTACTAAACTGAGGGAATATTTGAGAAACATTAATTATGAATCCCATGCCGTGCACAGATAACCGTGGTAACGAAGCCCGCAGAACAACTGGATAGGCTACATATTTAAAGCGGCTACTTGCTTTGTGGACATGTCATCTGGGCATTAAAGATTCAGACGTTGTTATAGCCCAACATTACAGAGGCCTGCAGGGTGAGTGGGCTGGAGATGAGAGCATTATCTGGCCAGCATTATAGGGCTGACGCTTGCTGGAAACCAGAGCTGCCAGGGCTAGGCTGACATAACAAGACGGCACGCGTAAGCTTTACCGTGAATTGTCCATAATACCTCTGCAAACAGTCATCCTATCTACAATAGCCTGTCAATTCTTGATGTTACACATTTGGGATGGTAATGATATTCACATGCTAAATGTACTTGAATGTACTAAATGTACTACTGCATCAGAAAATGTACACAAGCACATGTGTGGGGATTATTTATTGCTCCCAACTTCACAGTGTCTACAAACAACCTCTTTAATCACACTAGAAACAGAATTGAAACATTCTCTTACAAACCATAAACTCTTGGCTCATGTAGGATTAACCCTAAAAATAAAAAGCCACTTTCAGTAAGACAGCTGCAATATGCTTCTAATTACCATGGAGAATAAAGTGGTTTCTGTGTAATTAGACAGTCCTGCTAGAATGGGACGCATCTCTGCCCACACAATCCAGTTTCTCTGCAACATTAGCCTTACTTGATCCTTATCCTGTCTATGATACCTGATTACAGACATGAACCAGGCTATAAATTACCAGGGGAGAGAACAAGGCCAATGCATGCTGTTTAATCCTCCAATACATCATGGTTAACTAAGACCATTTGTTTAATCAAACTCCAAATGGAGGAGTTCACTGCAGACACTGATAAAGAAATAGTACACCACTGAAAGGTCCTGACTGTCATTAAAGCACTGAAAGAGTATGTCAGCCTTTGGCCAGGTGGATCTCTCTTACATCCAAATACTGCTGGGTGTTGAGAGAACTGGTAGCAGCTTCACTTCTTTGTGCTGAGTACATGTTTAGGGTAGCTAACTAATACTGTTCGTTGGATATACAAGGTGAGATCCTGTTTGTGCCTCTCATGTATTATCATTAGATTGTAGACACAGAACTAAGCATCAGTTTTTCCAAAAAATAAATAACCAGCAATGATTCAGAAACCCAGGAGGTTGTTTAACAACACTTAAACTGCTGTTCTGAAGGTATTTCCAGAATCCTCAAAGACTCTTTTAACCATTTGGATAAAAAAATATTCTGTTCACTGCACCCTTAAAAAGACTGTTGACCTATTTCCCATGTTGCAACTGTGACTTTTCTATCCAGGTAGCCGAAAATGACATAAGTCAA
Organism: Micropterus dolomieu; assembly: GCF_021292245.1. Lineage (NCBI taxonomy): Eukaryota > Metazoa > Chordata > Actinopteri > Centrarchiformes > Centrarchidae > Micropterus > Micropterus dolomieu. Next base: position 16,496,007 of record NC_060154.1, on the reverse strand, counting down.
GTATGTGCTTGTTTTGTACAATACAAGAAAAATATAACATGTTATTTTGTATAAAAATGGGAAATAATACAATGTAACATCAACATAGACAAATATCAATCAATCAATCAATTTTGATTTGTATAGCACTTTTCATACAACGGCCATGTCTGACTGAAATATGACTGATTTTTACTTCGTTTTACATTATACAAACTCATCATACACACTGGAAATATGTGGAGACTTCTGTCTTTGTTTGGATGAGGAAAAAGAGTCGGTTGAGAAACAAGTTAAAAATCTTTTCCATTGTGCAGCAGACAGAATGTTTATTCATTGAAGAGTCTTCAAACCATCTCTAGAACAGTGGTAAGTCTTGTTGAACGACCGTCTGTGTTTTTAGCCATGTTATAGGGGCACGGCTTTATGGATGAGAGTGTCTGTCAGTCCACCACTTTGGTCTAGACAAAAATATCTCAACAACTATTTTTAGACGGATTGCCATACAATGAATCCTAATGACTTTAGCAATCCTCCTTTTCCTCTAGTGCTACCATGAGGTTGACATTTGTGGTTCAGAATGAAATACTTCAACAACTATTGCATGGAATATCATGCAATTTGCTACAGATATTTAAGGTCCCTTAGAGGCAGGTCAAAGTTTTCACCATAAACTCTTGGCTCATGTAGTTGTGCCACATTTGGTATAGAAAGTCCCCAAAAGATGAATTGTAATCAAGGGCATGAAATTTAGTAGATGGACACGTCCCTACCAATATCCAGCGGACAATTCAGTAGTCGCTGGATATTGGTAGGGATAAATATCGGCAGACCTTGTGTTTTCATTTTCATCTTGCAGAGGTTTGAGGCTACTATTACTATGGAGGCAAATGTACTGGCTGTTTAAGCTGCACCCGCTTCGGCGCTGTCTGTTTCTGCAAATGTACTGGGAGTCATTCATTTTGCTTCAGTCTCTTGGTCTAGGTTCTGTCTTTTTGTAGCAATTTTCCAATATCCATAACAACATTTGCATCACCCTTTCAGCTTTTTGCGTAGGCTAGTTGCTAGCTTCATATCTGTAGTATTTCTGTCATTCAATATTGATTACTATGCCACTAAGTACAGGGCGGCCCAGCCCACAAATACCGGCAAAACCGCGGCAAAGAGAGATCACATCAACAAACACTGTAGTAAACTATAAATATGTTAAAATTGTGACCAGACTTTAAACATTAATACATTCAGTATATAGTAATATAACAGTAATATTATCACACTGTGCATTTACCAATGAGCTGGTGAATTCTTTAAGCCAAGCAGAAGAGGCTCAAAGGGATGTTGTTAGAGTGTAAACTGGTACATAGTGGCCGCCACTCTACATCATTTGACATAATTTGTTTGCGCTATTAACTTTTTGTCATTCTCCTCCTCCGCTCTGTGTTTTGTTGGCTCACTGTTAAAGACTTGTCCTTCAAACAGCAGATTAGGTGTTAGTGTGGTAGTTACGCCGTGTGCTAAATCAAAATAAATCACATTTTGTCTGAGGTGTCCTGATGGACCATGTCATTTTCAGGTGTTGGGTTTGTTGTAAAAAAAAAAAAAAAAAAAAAAAAGAGAACAACCTGCAGTGTGACTATACAAATCTGCAATGCACAATTTATTCTTGAAGTTGATCAAGCAGAAAAGCGGATTATTCCTCTGAATATTAGTCTGAATAAATACAGTACAGAGGTCTCTCCGGTTGCAGAAAAGAACAAACAACAATCACCTCCTCTAATAGGTTTGTTTGTGACAATACACACTTTCAGATTGCTGGATGACACTAACTGAAGGTCAGACTTCTCTCAAGCAAACAAAACATGATGATGACGTCATTGCACTCTATTGCACCACGAAAACAAACACACAATACACAGACTGACAAATGGCAGAAGACATAACATGGCAATTTCCATTCAACCATGATTGGAGGTGAAGAATTGTGTTGACTGATACAGTCTGTGGCCTGTCGCTTTGGGTTGTGCAACCACTGGCTGCCTGAAAATTACTTCTGGAAAAATGAGAGATACAGGCTGAGCAGCATGCTTCACTGTAAGAAATGTATGATTGAATTAATTTGAGACCCTACTTAGGCACAATTGACAAATTCAGTTAAACAAAACTTGACAATTCCTTATGTGCTTTGCCCACATGTTCAGATGGACTTACTGTACATTTCTGGTGAGAGTCTAAGCCTTACCTTGAATGAAACCAACTGTGACGTTACATTATATATATATCAGCCAATAGATGTTACATGACGATACGTGAGATAAAATTGAGTTTTTAATGTTTAATCAGCACATTTATCAGGAGACTTTGGTATATGTCTGCTAATAATTGGCTCACCGAATGTTTCAACTGCATCTATTTTTGTCCCTTTTCATAATATTCAGGCACTACTTCATTTGAAATACTGTGAAAGCAGAGATTAAGATTAAGTATTCTGACATGTTCTGGAGATTTATGGTGTTTTTACAATTTAAAGAACTGTCCTGAGAGGCTATTTCAGAAATGGGCATTACCATCTGTGATCCAGTTTGAAAGGAAATGATTGAATTATGGTCGAGTGAATACATGTGTTATGAATACATATCCCGTATTGCAAAACAAGGCTGTACTGACCTCAGTATGTTTTTTGCACTAGAAATGCCACTGCTATTCATGATTAAAACAAGTGTGTAATTTTTCTTGATTATCATAATTATCATAAACACTCATCTGAAGTGGCACTACATGTGCCTTGAGGTGTGATTCAGTCATCAAAGTAATTAAGTGAAGCCAGTGTCTTTGTGCACAAACAATTTACGCACACGGTAGTATTCCTGTTTGGCTGTTGGATTAAAACCTCCTATCCCCAGGTTTAGTGATTTTAATGTTTTCAGACAAGTTAACAGATAGCATGTTTACCAATAATGAGCTGTGAAAAGGCTAAATGAGAATAAGAATAATTTGGATTACCACACACTGATACATTAGTTTTACACCAATGTGGTCTGAGTTGTTAAACCTGTGAGATTTAAGAAGCGTGTTCAAAATCCTTAGGATAATTTGCCATTAAGTCTAAAACAAGGCTTACTGTCTACATGAACATGAACATCTGAAATTTTACGATAATCCAACTAGTAGATAATTCACTGAATAAGTGAAAAATTGTACCGGCTGGTAGCACAAGAGGTGGTGGATCACCAAAGTCAGTAGTATTGATTCCCTGTGGACCTGGAATGTCTGTACAAATATTTATGGGAATCCATATAATAGTTATTCTGGACCAAAGTGGTAGACCCACTATTAACACTGCCATCCCTACAGCCACTTGTAAAAAGCAATAAATAATTAATTTATGATACAAGGTTTTGACTTAAGACTAATTTACTTCAATTATCTTATAAAATGACAGCCAGAAATTCCCGAGCTTCAGGATGATCATTTGAGTTTTTCAAAGCTAGAGAAATACTGCACACATGCTGTACCTGAAGCAAATGTTACATTGAAAAACATCCTTTTCCAACATGGACAAGCAACGGAGTGAAGTGATAAATGAAAATAACAGAATGTGGTGTAAGTAAACTGTAATTTTATTTGATGATTCAGTATATTTCTGTGAATTTCTGTATTTCGGACCATGACAGAATTCGGATGCACAAAAGCCAAATGTAGTGGTCCCTGTTCCTCTTAACATTACTTTAATCATAAAATCCATCATTGATGTGAAAAGTTTGGCAGCTAAATTCTCCATCATTGTGGTAAACACACATTACATTTACATTTTCCTTAAAACAACTAAAAATAGATTATCAGCTGTTTTGTAAAGGTTCCAGAGCCCACATGGCATAATATATACATGTAACATAATATGACCAGTGACTCCAATTATGATTTTTATTTTCACTCACTTTACTGTTTCCTGCACAGCATTGATAAAAATGCAGTGTCTCTCTCTAGCTGGTACATTTCAGAGGCAGAAAAAACATTTCAATTTGACTGAAATAATTTGTCCGTCAGAGAGCGCAGGCTGTCTGGTCCCTTGTATATTAACATTAATTATGTTTTCCTTGTGTCTGTCAACACAAGGAGATTGATGGCAGAGGCAGGGAGAAAAAAAATAGAATTACAGTCCGATGAAATCTAAGAATAGATTCAGAGGCCAGCATGTACATGTCATGTCGTCTCATATAACGTGAGCATGAATTTGTAATTGTTATTCATAGACAAAAAACATGTGGGAGGGAATATAAAAGAGATTCTATTGATACACAGCCTGGCAAATATATGTGTATTTCTGCACACAACACACAAGGCTTAATGATCATGGTGGTTGTTTGAGGTTTGGGTGGTTGCTACATAGGAACAGATATGTTAAAAATGTAAGTGTGTTAAATATAGCAGAGATCTTTTTTTTTTTCAAGTGATGTCTAAAGTGGAGAAGAAAGGACTGTTTCACTAAGTGATATTTTTTGTAAAAAAGTTTGCCCTAAAACCTCTGATGTCAGGTATGGACACAAGAATCGACAGACAAAAAAAGAAGAACAAAATAGGACTCATCTCTTGCTCAGGGGTGACTGAGCGCTGTATAACAAGGAAACTAGACTCACTGATATTAGATCCTTTGTCTCTTGACAGGCAACAGACATAAGAGCACAGTGTGCATCTGTTATGATCAGCAGTACCGCTCTCCCTTTCCCTAGTGTTAGGGGAATAAATGGGTTTGCATGCAAAACATATGGTGAAAACTTAAAATCACAAGAAACTTTTCATAATTTAGAAGAGACAAGGCAAAAGAAGTGTGAGAATAAAAATGATAGGCTCCACCACTGAGGCTATTTATAATATTGATGCAGGTATGGATGTATCATGTAAAAGCTGAACAGCAGGTTATAACAAGTTGCATACCAAAATCCAAGTATCCTTGAATTGGGTAAAGTTGAAATGTTCACAATGTATCAAAGGACACGAATGTGAATGAAATGAATGTGAGATTTGTCGCTCGTAGTGATGAACCTTCAGAATTATCACCTGAATGTGCAGCTTCCCTCGGCTTTATTTGTTGAGCTGTTGGGCCCACTACTTTACTGTTTTGGTTCACTGTTACTGCACTCATAGTGTCGTTTTTGGCCACAGCAGGCAGCTGTTTTCAGTTGCTGCTGCTGCTGTATCTTCTGTACTTCTCTGATTGTCTTACCATCTGCACTTGGTTGGATATGATCTGTAGTCACCTGGACATCTCTTTCTCAGATGCTGACAACCAGTCTCTGTTATGTTAGCTCTTTTTATCTCCAATGTCAAAGTTCCCACTGAACTCATAGAGTGCTCTGATGAAGGACTCTGCTTTTCCCGCAGCTTCTATGCTAGTTGGTGGAGGCACACTCTCATGTATAGAGTTTATCTTTGGCAAGAAGTATTAATTGAATTCAGCTAGCACCATGTCGTAGTTGTCCTCTCTCTTCCTTTTTCCAAAGGTGAATGACTTGAAAATATTTTCGGCATTGTAGCCCATCGCATGAATAACTGTGCTAATCTGGACCTTGCTGTCTTTGTCTCCCAACTTTGCAGCCGGGTGAATCTCTGTGCCCAGGGAGGCCAGTCTCCAGGCCATTCAAAGTTTAAGTTTTCTGGTGGGATGAACTTTGCCATAGCATCGGGTGCCTCTCTCAAAACACTTCTGACACTATGTCAAATAAACTGCTGGTCTACACAGCTTATTTGCACAAAAACCTTGTGGTTGTGGTCAAAACTTGTGGTTTTATTAACTCCACAATAACTTCTCATGTTGTGTCCCCCTACAGTTGTTGCCTGCACTGCTCAGCAGCTGGCCTGGGGCATGTTATTAGCTTACTGGTCATGTAGCGAGTATTTACGTGTCAGGCAGGGTCAACTCTGGAACTGAACTAGAGATACTTACGGGTAACGAGTTGGTCAATGCTGAATGACAAAAAATGTCAAACCATTTTCCAAATATTTTTAATAACATTTCTTCTTATTTTGCTGCATATAGGCATATTGGATGAAACATGTTGTGTTTGTTGATGTGTGTTACTTTGCACAATGATAAGGGTAATTTCTTCTCCTACATTACATTTTTTGTAATAATTTGCATGTACATTTCAGACACGTTCTGTGTGTTTATCTAAACATGCTATGAAAGGACGTGTGAGTGAAATGTTCTTGTGTGCCTCCTTGTGGAGTACGTCAGCACTGGAGGAGGCACCAGAGGGCTGGGTCAGAGGGAGTTAGGAAACAGGAAAGAGGAGCGAACTATAAGAAGAGACAACCCAGAGGAGCGTCAAAACATTTAAACCACGGCCGAGAGAGGAGGAGAGGAGAGAGGCGAGGCGAAAGACACAGAGAGGAGGAGAGATAGGCTCCGCGGACAACTGCAACGTTCAGGATGAAGACTTAAATCGCGGTGATTTGTGTCTCAATCCAGCGTCAGCATTCTGTGAGGAAAGGTAAAGGTGCGTCCGGCGCGCCTCGGTGTCACCTGCGCGGAGAAATCCTGGATGAGCCCAAAGTATCAGCTTCAGCACTTGAGGAGAAGGACAGCTCCACTCTGTGCGCTCCTCCGGACCTCTTGTCCAAAAACTCTGCCTCAGCTTTTAATGTCAATACTTCCAGTCTGACTCTCTGCTTCACAAGTCTGGAAGAAGTCTAAAGAGCCAGTGACGGAGAGATCCGCGACTGACTGTGTGCTCAATATGTACCAGGGGCATTTACAGGTAAGGCAGAATCTTTTTTTGTTGTCCATTGTCCATGAGAGAGCTGTTTTTAGTTGTGATGGAGCACATGAACCGATGTGAACAGGGCACGCTTCTACATGCAGCCTAGTTCAAGGGCATTTTTACACAAGGGATATGAGGCAATCACGGTTAGTCCGAGGCAAAAAGAGATTTCTGCGACCAACTAACTGTAAGCTGACAACAAAGACATGCGTGGTGTTATTAAGAATGGGCAACACATGTGCTCATTTTCACCTTTTCCTTAACTGACGTTTGCTTTAATCAATTAGCCTTCAGCTGAAAATACAGCCGGTCTTTGAGATTTGAGGCAAATTGCTTAAATTGATGGGAACGAATGACCAAGGAGCTGTAAATTCACCTACTCTACTGTAGTCAGCTATAACCTGCATTATTTACAATATTCATTGAGAAAACAGAGCTAGTGTAGCGCGCCTATTGCACGTGCAGGCGCGTGACAGATGTAAACAGGAGGTGAGCCTGCACGGTTTTTAAGCAGAGCAGCCTCGACACTGGGAACAACAAATCATTAGTTTCTTAACGTGCATGCTTATGCTCACGTGACGTCACGCAATCTGACGTCACTTTTCAAACAGCAAACTACAGTACTGACGATATACTTTGTATTACATAACCAAAGAGACTGAAACTCACCTCACCAGAAATTGGGACTAGAAGGCACAAAATGATCATAAACATTGCTGGAATAATGAACAGCTTCATCAAGGCCTCAGTTATTTTCCTTCTTTAGAAATCAAGAAGACTACCTTGTGCTCTCTAGAGCTTCCAACACTTCATGTTTGATGCACAGTAGAATCACACATTGTCATTTGAATACAATAAGCTCATGGAGCTAAACAATTCCTCAGTGGTAAATGACAGCCTCTCCTCAATTTTAGATGCACAGATTGAAATTAATACTGTTGGTTGACACAGATAGCCTACTTCGGGTCCCAGACAGTTGATTATGTAATAAAAGACTAGTCCTGACTCAGTACTCGGGAGTATTAAACACCAACATTTAATATTTCATGATATATTGCTCAAGCAGCAGTATTCATTGAAAATGCATGAAAAGGCGGCCAGCACTTCTTGTCTGGGTTAACCCAGCTGTGTTTGTTAAGGGTCAGTGAAAAGACTGTGAGTTATGGTATGTAAAAGACATCACAGACATGTATTTCATTTCATCCCATGCCTCAGTTCTCTCACACTTTATATGTTTCTTGTCACATGCATGCAATTCATAATCTTGTTTAGACTCTTTCTCAACCATTAGATGTGGGCTAATTTAGCAGCAAATGTCCAGTGAATCCACAGCAGAGGCTCTATCTGTATTGGATCTTTCGCCATGACGCTCGCTTGCGTAAGTGATGCATTTATCTTGATGTTGACAACACTTGTTCCTTGAAGTCAGTGTGGGTGCATCTGAAATCAGAGCTACTTTAATTTGTGAGTAATACAGCCAGACCTTTGTCAGGGAGAGAATGAAAATAACGTATTGCCTGTGTGGGGGAATGGGCGGGGTTTGGTATATCATGACAGCTACAGGCAAGCATAAAACATTTCTAAAAATGTTCTAAAATAATTCTGGCAGTGGTTGACCAACATGGAACTCTTTCTTTTAAAACGAAATGCTCAGAATCACAGGTCATAATTTACATTAGATTGTGCAAAAGTTGCATTTTAAAAAGACAAATTTAGGTGAGGGTGCATGCTTTAAGAAAAAGTGGAACATAAATGTGAGCTTTTTCATATCTTGCAGATTTATTGAAGTCACAGTATATATTGCTTTAAACATAGTAAACAAATTACATGAATGTTGAGCTTACATAATTCACTGTCAACGTGGCTTCTGAATGCATGCTTGGGGCATAAATCATTGAGACCTGTGTGTCTCCATAGCTTGGAATTTTAAATGAAGATCATACTGTACACACTTCTTGATGTAACAGCAATGCAGCATCAGTCAGTCAGAGCTATCAGATTTCCTTCCTCATAGCAGATACACTTGTAAGTCCTTCTTTATAACACGATTGTCAGTGAGAAAGATATGTCAGCTTATGGTGTTGTAGCTCAGGACGCAGTTGGCTGTGGGAACAAGATAAGGATGTTGTAACTTTTCCCTTTTCATTGTATATTTCATTTGTTGACCTTCTCATTTCCCCTCTGATCTGGTGCATCCATATGTGTGAGTTAATGTGGCAGTGTAATCCATGGAGCGTAAGGTATTTCCATAAACACCGTAACATGTTTGTATAATTGCTATGGATCTGAACCAGATTATACAATATTGGGTGGATCAAATATCTTGGATGGAGTTTCACAGACAACGCCAAATCTTGTCCTCATGGTTGGTTGATTGTACTCTGCATGGGTAATATCTGATTTTGGTATGACCAGTGCTGCTTGGCAGATATATAATGTTGGACTCTATGTCCCAAAAGCATTATAAACATGTTAATAAAATTATTGTCAGCATCCTGCAGAAATTACCAATTTGTGTGTGGTTCCATTTTTTTGTGAGCAGTGTATCAAGTGTTGGAAAAGATTCATTGCAGTTGAACAAGAAGTGATTTAGAGGTGTGGATGTCAGCCTCATTGCTCTTTCTGTGGAGGTGCAGCTGAAGATGCTGCAGGGCAAGCTGATTCAGCACAGCTACTCATCTTTATCAAAACAAAAAAACAGAAGAGTTATTGTTTCAGTCAATGTACTGTATATTTCTGCTTTGATGTACAACCTATTACAAAGACCTTGAGATTGTCTCCATCCATTCTCCCTCAGATGGCTCTTTCCCATAACATTTTTACGTTATAGATTGCAGTGTAATTGCTGTAGTGGTTTCCCTACGTTGGCATTCATGTTTACAGTGAATCTAATCACGGGAGTGCTTGTTCTGTGTGTATAAATTGCATCATGGCTTAATGGAAGTGATGCATTTTATGCCTTTGGATATTAGCTCTGTTAAGCACAACATGATTACATAATTTGATTACCATATTCCAAGGGGGAGACTTGGATGGATGCTATCGTTGATCAAAAGTAGATCAAGTCTCTTAAGATCACAGTCGTTCACACTATATTTTCAATAAGCTCCGGATTTGTTTATACACTTTGGTTTGCTGAGTGAAATATTTGTTTAGAGGTTGTCCTCCAGCCGTCTGCAATAATCAGTAGGCCACTGATACAATCTAAAATTCAATGAGTTGCTCAGAATCAGTTTTGTTTATTTGCATTTCTTGCATCACTTTGTGTTTTTGGTTTCTCCTCACTGTAGCCAAGACTTTCTCTATAGGGACACCAAGTCACGGGGGGCTAGAGCCAATCCCAGCTGACATTGGGCGAAAAGCAGGGTACACCCTGGACAGGTCGCCAATCCATCGCAGGGCCACACATAGACAAACAACCAGTCACACTCACACCTAAGGACAATTTTAGGGTCACCAATCAACCGGAGGAGGAAGCCGGAGCACCTGGAGAGAACCCACGCAGACACAGGGATAACATGTAAACTCCCTACAGAAAGGCGAGGACGACTAGGGGTTCGAATTCAGGACCTTCTAGCTGTGAGGCAACAGTGCTATCCATTAGGCCACTGTGCTGCCCACAATCAGATGTGTTTTATGAATTGCAAAATACAAGTCCAAATGATTTAACTTAATTTCAACCAATGCTAAAAGAAAAACGAGGCAGTGTTTAATGGGGGAAAACCTCTGGAATACATGTTGCAGAATAATCAGCCAACAAACACAGTAAAAACACATCAGAGCAGTCAAATCAATCAGTTGACGTACAGGTCAACAGGACATCACAGCACCAGCAGGAGTCTATGCAAGCATGCACCTCACACTACAATGCAAGCACTCATCAATTATCATCTGCACAGTCCATCAGACCATCATTCATGGACCTCGACCTCTGGTTGAAGTCCTCCTATTATACACTATTGCATAGAGGCTTCCGTGGTGGTCAGCTACAGGCATGACAAAGGGGTCCTAAACGCTTTTTCCACTGAGACAGTTTTAAAGTTCCCTTGATTTAATGAACCATGGTCTTGATTAAGAGTGATTTAATAGGCCTGACTATTTCAGGAGCCAGGATAATGAGTGAAATCAGGTGGTATCCGGCTGGAACGAAAGCTCCACAGACAGCACTGCTCTCCTTGTTGGAGATTTGTGGTGGGGCAGAAAGCTAAATTTGTATAAGAAACATAGTCCACAGCTGTTCATTTAGAGTATTTTGGAGCCTAGTTTCAGGAAATGGTGAGAAATGAGCACTTCTTAAAATGCCAAATAGAGAAAAATATATATTTCCACACAAAAGGATAATTAGAAGGAGAGGAGCAGACTAGAAAAACCCGTACACAAACTGTTGTGTTCTGAAACCACCGTTAGGGTTACCGTCTCCTTCACAATTAGTCAATTACTGTGTGTAGTTTACAAGTGTGACATTATTCGTGAGCAGAAAGAGACACTTTCACTGTTTGAGAGCGGCTGTGCAGTGGATTTTTGAAAAGCACAGCACCATCAAGGATTTGCACCATGCTTACCAAGGTGGCGAGCATCCAGTCCTCAGTCACTGGTGACAGTGAGGTGGGGGGTGGGGGGGGGGGGCAATGGGGCTCTCTCCTTCTCCCTGGTTGAGTAGTAACAGCTGCATAGGGGCCCTGAGCAGCTTGTAGAGCTTGTAAAGCAGACTAGAGGGAGACTAACAGGGATTCAGGCATACCTCAGCAGCAGTTGTTCCAAAAGCTGATCGAGGAGAAAGGGGTTGTTGTGTTTGCTGACATAGCATCGAAATTTGGTCATTTTGCCATTTTGCCATTCACTGTCATCTGTGCTCTCCTAACTCCCACCCACCCATCCTACAAAATTATTAAAAATTTAATAAATGTGAACATTAGTGACAGATGTGGGTGTGAATTATGAAAGGGGATATGAGAGATAGGGATGAAAGGAGTGGACCGAGGAGACAATATTGTCATGGTGCTTAAACATATTGCATACTTATTTTATGCACATTTTTATCACGTCTAATCTGTTCTTCAGTCATTATATCACATGATGAATTCCTGCTGTCTGACTGAGATGATGTGATCAAATCAGGACCTCCTGAGTCTCAGTCATTCGTAGTTACTTAGTAATTCTAGTCAAAGTCTGACAGGAGTGTGTGTCTGTGTACAGTATGTGTGCGCAACCTTGTGTCAATCACTCTTCCCTGTTTGAGAGTCTAATTCATGGTTAATATCCTGATGTAACGCCGAAAGATAGAGCTGTGATGGGATTGAAATGATGAGATTGGGCCTCCTGAGCATTTGTGTCCAGTCTAATAAAGATGTGGTTTCAGACTGATTACATAGACTTGTTTACATCTTCAAATACATTTTTTGCATGGATTTATTCACCCACAGTGAATTATCTATTTAAGAGAAGTGAAAACAAAATGTTTCTTCAATATATCAAGCTATGAATTCAACCAAAACCCTAAGATGAAATAGAGATTCTATGTCTTGTGTGTCCTTTTTTTATGTAACTCTGTGTGATATTAACTCTGTGCTGGGGCTGAGCGGTGTGGCTCAGAATTGTGTTGCGATTGTTTTGGTGGACGTTTTGATATGATTAGGATGTTATTTGGCCATGTTGTGATCTTGGTGGCATTTCAATGAACTGGTCAGTCTTAGCTCTTTGATTACAGTGTTGTTTTTAACTGTGACCCGCCAAGGGACGGCAGATGCAAATCGCCTGTTTGGTAAATGACTGGTATTATATTTTAAACAAGTCAAAAACCTATTAGATGATCCCGTTAAATGGCTTTAGGAATGTATTCCATGTTTTAATCTGTGTTTCTGTGTGAAACAAGATATGGGTTTTTATGTCAGGAGGAAGTTGATTTGAACATTCATATATGATTATTACTTAAGCTTCATAAATAAATTAAAAACTACCTCCAACCACAACTGTGGGAAGTTATATCAATATTATTCTAACTAACAACCAAATTGACAAATAAGGCACTACACTCCTGATGATAATGCTTATTAGCTTAAGCATGCGGTGGAGAAATGAATATATGATATTTTGATGTAAACAAGCACAAGTGAATTGTACGATATCTGAGATTGTAAAAGGCATTTTTTGAACAGTAAGTCCAACCAAGGCCATAGCATAATGTCAGAAGATGTACCAAATCTTTTAAAATACAGCATACCTCATCATTTTTTAAATCAAACTGTTTTAACCAGCCTCAAGATTTTTCAGCGGCCTATAAAGGAGGAAACGTCACACTCACTGTCCCGTGTTTTCAAAGAATAAAATAATGAAGCCACATTCAGAGAAAGAACAATTGAAAATGTTTTAATAATGTTTTGTCTTTGTATTTTCACTTATATCTGATAAATTGACACTTTGGAGGTGGATTATGGTACAGATGTGAAGCTCTTTTGCAAGTAGACTCCCCTATACCTGCTTGAAAGATAAATAATGCCGTCATTCTGTAGGTCAGACTTGTGTTTCTTTTTACGGTAAATTAAACTGGCAGAGTAGCAGCTCACAAGCCTTGCCCAACATTATGAGTCTCAGACTGAATTTCATGGGGTCTGAACTACAGACACACACACCAAATGTCAACACAGTGTACCGGGCTTTGTCAAACAAGAAGCCTGTATCTGAGAAGGGATATAATCAATGTGAAGCACCCAAACTCACAGCTTCACGGCTCCACATCCTTCTCTCTGTTGGTAGATTTCCTCTGGGTATCTTTCTGCTCTAAGTCTTTTAACACGGCAGCCCCACATGGAGAGTCCCCTGAGCTACTGTACAAAGCCACATTTTTCTTCCCACAAAAGTAGGACAAGCCCCAGCATCTTTGTTACTGGGAGCAGAGGGCTGTGCTGGAGAATGGGTAGCCCATCCATCTCTCTCACCCAACCCATTCATAACAGTCATTCTCCAACTGGGAATTAATTTGCTCCAGAAACCAGGCGTCTCAGCGCCGGAGTGGAGAGAGCATGTGTTTGATCCTCCAGGGAGAGCTACCATGGATGGGAGCTGTTGATAAACAAATGTGCACTTTACCGTGGCAGATGTGAGCAGGATTTTCACCTAGATATTTAAAGGGACTTCCCAGTCGTGAGTTTGTACTGCCCCTCCGCTGTAAATTAAAACAAAAATACACACATTGTACTGTACTTTTATACTCATACCACTACTCCTAAAGCAATAGAATCAAAGCAATAAATCTGCCTCTTAGTTTACATTTAATTGATTCAATTAGTCTACAAAAAGTCAGACAATTGTGAAAAAAGCCCTTCACAGTCTTCAAAGGTCTTGTTTTGTCCAACCGACAGTCCAAACCCCAAAGATAGTAAATTTACAGGCATTTTTCACCACTTTATCAGCACGGGCAGCTCTAGAGAAGGCAATGTTGGTCTGTTGGCTGGTCCACAACTTTGGTCCAGACTGAAATAACTATTCAATGGATTGCCTTGGAATATTGTACAGACATCCAGTCCCCAGAGAAAGAATCACAGTGACTTTGGCAATGCCCTGGTTTTCAAAGTCACGCTGTGGCTTTTGAGTCAACGGCAGAACAGTTCGTATTTTTTCACACGTTTTGATTTACGTCCTACCAAAAGTTTTAGGCTGCAATGTTCTTAGTATCAAAGAATACTTCAAGTACCTTGATGACCTTCATGAGCTGTTTGTTACAGCCGCTGCTACTTGTGCAACAGTGTTGATGAGCCAGCTGATGTACAATCAGGAGTCTGCATAGGGTATTTTATTTTGAAAATCACCCGGATTCTCTTTGCTGTACTGTGTCTGATTTCCTACCTGGTTCAGCTTCCGTCAAAAATAGACTGGCATTGAATATTGAACTTTAGCAAAACTTCAATTAAAAGAAATGCAAATTGAATCGTCATTGCAATATCTGGCAGAAAAATCGCTATTAGATTTTTCCCCCAAACAGGATTAACTTTGGTGATCTCTTAACTTTTCTCTATCTGCATCATCAGGTCAAAATTTCAGCTTGTGCAATACTTTGCTGTACCTGCAAAAAAAGACCTTCCCATCAGCCTCAGCTTTATGTTTATTATTTAGAATGTTTATTCCTCTCTCTTTGTGATTTTAAGGATACAGAAGCTACAGTAAACTAACAATGGATAGTGAGGGCAGATTCACACATTAGAAGTGAGGTATATCCAAAGGCTGTTCCTACATGGGGAACACATGAAACTCTGCTTCCGTCTTTATCATGGTTCTCATCACTGTTTTGCTTTGTTTTCGCACCTCGAGCCAGAGATACAAATCTTTTGATTTGCCGACTCCTGACATCCTGCCTCTGGATTTGAACCTAGCAACACTCTCTTCACCCTCAGCCCTACACAACAGCTCTTGCTCTCTGAGCCAGTGATCTTGTCAGATAATTGCAGGAGAACACTTCACAAAAACCAAGGTCTGCATATTATCACAGCAATTAGCATGTACCCACAAATACCAATTAACTCCCCCTCATGATCACCACTAATGACAATTTCAGCACTCTCCACAACAGCCCAGTACTTACAACAGAACACTAAGCGGCAGTTTACAGCAGGGAAAAGCAAGCTGTTTGCAGAGAAGTCAAAATAATGAAATGTAAACTGAAGCTGCTCTAATTTCCGTTAATTTAATTTCAAGAGCTTTTTGATGCGTGAACCAATAATTTGTCTCTCCAAAGCTCTCTTGTGTAAGGCTGGAGTGGAAATACGAATCTTTGATGTTATTCGTCCACGCTGAATGAAGGATTGAATGTGGAGGATAATGACACTGTAGCTCAACAATTTGGCAATTTAACCTTTTTTGCAAAGGCAGACACAGAAAATGTGTGAATATGGAATTTGTTTAGTGTTTTGAGGTGGATGGATATACAGCAGTTGTTCCCTTACTTGTAGACAGGGTAAGTAAAGAGGCAAGACGAAAGAACAAACAATACCACTTTCCTTCAGCTATTCACAAAGTGTGTCTCAAATTCAAAAGTGCATTTCAGTGTCTATGCACTATAACTTTCTGTATGAGTTTGTCTGTTGGAAGCGGTTGACAGGGAATTGCGTTGCATTTCTATAAATACCTCTGAGACATGCAGTTAATGAATTCCCTGGCAGAAGTTGAGGTCTGGGCTGCACAGAGAGGAGCTGGGTGTACAGATGGGATGTATGCAGAGTTCAAGGGTACACCAGCTGAGAGGTCTAAAGGCAAGAAGGTTTCATTAGCAGAGCAGGACCGACTCCTCGCCTCGAGCAGTCCCACAGGCCTCAATATGACTGTGGCTGCATGTGCACCTCAGTACACCCCTGAATGTGTGCAGGTAGATGCATTTTCCAGATGCACATAAAATATCTGCATGCAGGCATGTTCACACAAGTGTAGGTAATGAGGCAAGGCATGGATGTGTGATTCATATTTCTCCACATGACAGGAGCTGTAGCAGTGTGCCAGAGAAGAGGTCGAAGGCCCTGCTCCCCCCTGAATACTCTCCACACTTGCAGGGAATGAACAAGGCTTCTTGGCAGCCAAGTGAACGATGAAACACACGCGCTAAAATGATGATGCAAGAACCAGGTCTTGCATGGGTTATCTTCTCTGTGTGTGTGTGTGTGTGTGTGTGTGTGTGTGTGTGTGTGTGTGTGTGTGTGTGTGTGTGTGTGTGTGCGTGCGTGTGTGTGCGCGTGCGTTAGTCAGTTAGTTAAGTTTTATTTATTTAGGAAGTCTAATTGAGATCAAGATCTCTTTCACAAGTCAGACCTGAAAACAAGTGACACACTACATACAACATCACACAAAGCAGTCATCACACACACACACATGCATACACTAATTAAAACAGTCACAAACATTGTAAGAAATTCACTTCCCTATGGTCAGCTCTGGTTAGTTAGAAACAGCCCTACAATTTTCATATACATTGGAATTGGAAATGTAAGACCAGGTTGTATACTGCTTCTGGGCAGATCCATTTTAAGTCACACTGGTTTTGAAGAGCAAAAAAAGTGTACTGAAATTACCCTCTCTTATTAGCTGGTCCTTGGTGTCAAGTGATATCACCATCAGGAATCAACACCTCAGATTCACTTTTCAGCAGCAGGTGCCAGTCTCACAAATGCAGCCTTTCTTATCTCTACCTGCTTCCAGGTACTTTTTTTCGTATCACCTCACCTCCATCGAGGTTCCAAGCGATCTGAGGGATACTAAAATGTAACGTGAAAACACGACAGACTGATGATTGGTCAGAGAGAATATTCACTGCATCATCATTGCGTGCGCCAGACAGAGGCCAGCAACAGAAAGTTTTATATTTTACAGGATGTCTATGAAGATTCTCAGTCATCCAGGTCATAGTTATCCAACAAAGGTTAAAATAAAGGCCAACTGGACTTGGTTGAAGATACCTTCGTTGGATAACTATGACCTGGATGACTGAGAATCTTCATAGACATCTTGCTTATCATTTTGGGATGAACACCCTCAGATTGGTACGGGAGTATGAAAGGACAGCCAGGAAAATAGCAGACTACAGGAACCATCTACGATTCTTTCCAGAATCGTCAACCAAGTCCAGTTGGCCTTGATTTTAACCTTCGTTGGATTTATATTTTACAGTTTTCGCAAGAATTTCATCACTAAATCCACTTCTGAGAAGTTTTGAGGTGATAAATCAGCTGTGTAGATTTCGAATATTGTAGTTTTACAAGAAGTGATGGTGGAATAAAAATGTGCTTGAATATTGTTGGAGTTGAGGAGCTCCGCAAGTGGCGGCGGGGGAAGCCTGCGCCAACCTGCGGGAGGAGCGTGTGAGGACGGCCAGCCGCCCGCTCACAGAGCCCTCTGCTCCCGCCGTCACACAGACCGCTGCAGCAACAACGGCAGAGGAAAACACAGCTGGAAGGTTTTCATACCGCTTATCTGCCGTTACATTCTGAGGAATGTTGAAGCGTTTTAACTTTAAAAAGAGAAAGCTGTGTGGATCGCTGGTGTGTGTGTTGCATTGAACATTACGTCACGGCAGTTGTGTGTGGCCTCACTATGACGACAATCTACGTAGTATCTCTGGGTACTATCTGCAATGGAAACGGAGCAGGGCCGAGTAGAGTCGAGTCTATCGATTTGTGCTATGGTAGCATTTTTCGACAAGGCAGCATAACGTTAGATTGTCAGAACACCGGCAACAGTTCAACGTTTAGTCCTAAAAGACTCTGGGCCTGGAAATTCACACACCTGTAAGTATGCTTTATTGGTTGTGAATTATATTTAAAATAAACACAGCAATGTAACTTCACAGACTTTATGTAAAATTAAGTTGAAATATGGTGATTTTTGTAGTGCTTTATGGTAAGATGTGGAACAATGATGTTGTGTGGTTGTGGAGTAATGAATACTTATACCATCTGCTAGGTTACGGTCGCAGTAAGAAGCGGCTTTGATTTGGATCACACTACCTTGTTTCTTACGACCCGCCCTTCTCTGCTTCTGATTGGCTAGTAGTCCTTACCTGGGAACTGCGCATGTGCAACTCCCAACAAAGATTTTGTACAATTAAGATGCATCACTCTGTAGCTCAAGAGCGGAGCGTACAACACATAGGGTGAAAAGAGGAGCTGCAGCAATGTGCAGTATGAGAAAAATATGGTGTTTTTTGAAAAGTAAACCATGTAAACCTGTTCTGGTACAATCCCTAAATAAGATTTTGAACCTGAAAATGAGCGTAATACCACCTCTTTAAGCTATTACTATAAGTTAGAACCACTTTTATATAATACAAAATTTATATTTACAGTATAGGGGCTGTAAATTTAGTGGGAATAACCACCTTGAAGGAGATTAACAAATATGATGTGACATTTTAGTTACTTGGGAACAAGACAGATTATGTATATTGAGGATGCCGAAGACCAGAAGACAGCTATGTAGACATAACAGCAAAACAAAGGAACATCTCACTTTATATCCCTGACTTTTTATAAAGACACCTATTCATTCAACAACCCTCATCTCTTGTGGCAAAATGAATAGTGTTCCATTGTATCCTCCAAGTCATTCCACTCTCAGTGTAATCCATCAATGACAGAGGCAATGATAGTGTAGGTGTGTCTGTGACAGGGTCTGTATCCGAGGAAACAGGCCTGTGCGTCAGTTAGGGGCTTGCTGGCTTTGGAAACAAATAATATAGATACCAGAGTTTGTTGCTATTTTGGGCTGTTCAAGCTTTCTATCTGTGTGTGTGTGTGCCGTATGTATGTGTCGGATCGTCACACACTCGTAGAGAAAGTGATTAGATCGATCCATGCGATACCATATACAGTAAATTATGCCATACCTGGGTCACTCAGCTTCTCATGCTGTCATCACAATTAACCTTATTTCCTCAGGGAACATTTTGAGACTGGTCTGAAATTTTGTAAAGTGAGCAAGATGTCCTAAAATGCAAGTAGGCAAAGTTCTTCGAGCATTGAAAATAGAGAGGAAAATGTTTTCCTTCTGCAAAAGTGTTATGCTAATGTGCCACAAAATGAAAGGCTGCAGTCCGTCAATGAAATAGTAGGGAGGACGATGGATCTGTATACATTTGTCTGCTCCAGGGTTACAGCAATGTGGGCTCCGATGCCAAGTCGTAGGCTTAGCACATCAAAAGCCGCAGTGAATCTGGACCGTTAACTTTCACAATTAAAACTGCCTGCAGCATTTGGTAATAAATCTGTTGTTGTTACAAGTGGTCTTGTTTTAATATGTTGCTCTTACATGTTATTCAACTGTTGTTAACCACACAGTTGTGAGGGCGGCCCTGAGGGCGTAGTAATGCCATAGCGCTTAGACTCTTTTGAGTGCTAAATAAATGCTTTCATTGCTCAACGTTCTGGTAACTTGTTAAGCAACTAACTGGTGTGAGGCTCGAGACAGTACTGATGAAATACATTTTATTTGACTACATTACTACATTGAGGATTACACAATTTAAAATATTTCCATTTAACATTTATTAGTTTAATGTTATGTAAATCTTATGTAAATGTACATTAAAGAGATGCTATGACTGTGAAAAAGGAAACTGTGAATATTTATAACATGTATATATTGAAGTGTCTTATCTTTTTGTATTATGGAATTAACGCAAACCAAGTAGTTAATGGTTATAAAGGAGTGTTCTGCACTGACTATAAAGGCCAGGTTTCTTGAGTATGCAGAAAACTTTGATTTGATCTGCCAGGAACAAAACCAACGCTCTGCCACAAAATCATCACTGTCCTGCCAGGGCTATATGATACACTGCAGCTAGTGTCTCACACCATTCTCCATACTACAATTGACCCTTCGCTAAGCCATGACCCCCTTAGTTATTGTCCGCTAAGTCCGACAAACTGTCAGACCTGACGGACTTTTAGCATGGCGCTGCCACTGTTTATTACTGCACTCCCCGGAGAAATATTGTCTAATTTTTGGAAAAGATTATCTCAAAAAGAAGCAGATTTGCATTTGAAGGTTGTATTCAGGCTGTCAAACAGACTCAAACTGACGTGAAAAAAATAATGATAGAAGCTAAAGCCTACCGATCACAGAGTAAAAGTGAACCACCTTATAACCTGACTATTGAGAAAGAGGACAATGATATTAAGGATCAACATTGTTCCTGTACAGCTGGGTAGGTCTCTATTCACTATTACAATCATTAAAAAACAGAACAGTAGGGCTTTATACCAATACATTCAGTAGTAATTTAGCTAGCGTTAGCTAACTAACATTACATTAGGAACAATCCACAGCCTACATTTTTCTGGATTTGTTTTAGGTTTTGGAAAGAAAATAAATCGTACTTCTTTTGACCTTTCTGGGTAGTGATTGTCACTATTACAAGTGCCCCAGGAACAGTTTGACCATATCTTGGAAAAATACGGCAAATGAAAGCTAGAAAACAACGCCTTTTTTATTAGAGTCAATGGAGCGCAGCCATGAAAGTGTCGGACCTCAGTTAGAGCGAGTCCTATACTGCACTGTGATTGGCCAGCTGCGTGTTCGGGGCGTGGCTTAGCAAAGGGTCAATTCACTGTTATGCCGTTCCCAACACATTCCGATCTCTTAAATGATGACGATCTAGTAAATGAGTATAAAGAATAAGCAGAAATATCAATTAGATTAATACTTAACCTGCCTCAGTATTTACCTTTTGTAACGGATTAAACTATGTAGTGCACCTAATTTACAGAAAAAAGGGATCCTTCCCCTCACTAGCGTCAACACTGAAACACCATTGTGTGAAAGGTTAATGAGATTTCTATGGTCAGATGTGATATGGTATATATTTTTTTTCTCTCTTTTCTTTTCCTATTTTTTTAAATACATGGTACCTTTTTCAGTCACAGTCTCCGGAGTCTTCATTACATATTGTCATCAGTGTAAATGCTCCTCCTTCGTTATCCAGAGTCTTCTGAGTATTCTAGTCCACATGTTAAGTTAAGTTTAGTTTTCATACTTACTGGTAACACGCTGAAACACACAGTAAAGAAATGCTACATGATGTAGCTGATGTGTGCCTCCATAAAAAAGTAAATACACATTGGGGCTATTGTTGCTATAGATATATGTGAGGGACCAAGCAGTTAAGCAAGAGGAGTCACAAGGGAAGTTTAAAAGTAAGGGTTTTTATTTACCAAAAATTATTACAACAAAATAAAGATAAAGTTTTGGGCCCATAAAAGAGATCAAACAAACAAACGGTAAATAAAGCTCAGAACATAAGAGACTCAAAAATACAACTAACCTACTACAAAAGAAACAAAGGGGACTTTATATATTGGCTGATCAGACCAATTTTGACACACAGGGGAAGACTAACAACGACACTACTACATAACTACAAATAACAGGAAAACCTACTTAAAAACTTATTCCAGAAGAAATGTACTTTTACTTAACCTTAAGTCAACAAAAATACTCAATATAATATAAATCTAAACCCCAAAATGTCTAAGGAGAGAATAAAGCCACTCCCCGGACATAACAAGCAGTGGTAGTGTCCAATTAGGCCACCTCCCCTATACAGCTGCTCTTGCTCCAAGCACCAACCCTTTAAGCCAGCAGACTTCCGGGATCCCTCCCGCATCTGTGGGGAGTTCATTTCTTGTTTCAAACTGTATAACTAACTCAAAATACATCATCACTCAAAATATCTGCACTACATTCTGTACAAAGCAGAATTTAAAGTAGTGATGTGCGATAACACTTAATTCCTATCTGATCCAATACCAAGTAATACCCAGGCTGGTATTGCCGATACCGATACCAATACCAATACTTTTTACATATTTTATTTCTAGTTTAATGTGACCTCCCCCTCCCGTTTCTGTATTTATGAGAGAAATAAGGAGTAGGCTGTAGCCTTACCAATTCAAAATAATAGCTGCATAATGACAAGACACTGTCATATTCTTTAATTATAATAAAAATATCCTGCTCAGAACTGCTGCTTCATAACATCATCGTAATATTTTGACTTAATCTCAGATGTTTAGCGAAGTTTGCCGTGTTGCCAAAGTATTTCACTGTCTTTGCACACACATCACACACAGTGCGATTATTACATTCACAGCTAAAATACAGCCAGACGTGACTGCATTTACAGTCCGCCATAGTCAGTATTCAATCGCAGGAAATGTAAAGGGCTGCAGCGGCTCACTTCAAAGAAGCTCCGTCACAGAGCTGTAGCACAAGCATGACTTTGACAGGCGGAAGGAAAAGTAGTTTATAATTAGACCATCCTGGTGACAGTAAGATACTTATAATAAAACACACACTCACTCCAAATTTAGATATCCGAGTTTAGATATCGATCCTAGAGCAGGAAACGTTGGTATCAGAAATATCGATACTTTAGGATCGATCCGCACATCACTAATTTAAAGGCTTTCTTTAAATTTAAGTATCCAAGTTATTTATTAGATGGTCACTTTTGCCTTTAACAGGCCATCCAATTTTGGCCATCCAATTTTCTACTAGATGAGTTAACCTGTGTGAATTTGATGAAGACAGAAACTGAAGAGTCTTTTAAGACAGAATAAATTTGACGGTGCTGTACTGTATGTTCTATGCAATGTTATGAAGATTTTATAGTAAAGGGTTAATGTTTTGTTTCCTTTCATAAATGTTCATACCATGCATGCTTTGGGCAATCCATCTAGTGGAGCCCACCAAGACACATCTTTATTTTCTTAAAGTTTACAGACTTACAGACAGACACAGTGAAACAGAAGTTAGCGTGTCTTTAGCTTCCACAATGAGTGATGTATTTTGAAATGATAATGGTAAGGAATGGCTTTATAAGATGGGAATGGTTAGCTAGTTGTCCCAAACCACATTAGATTGATATACAGTATTGTGTATCTGATCTTGAGTTCAAAATATATTATATATAATAATATAATAATATTTTAGCGTTTTACAGAAAAGTTACTTTTTGGACATATTTTAAATTACATTTGTGACATTCATTTATTGTATAAACCAAGAGATAAATGAACAATAAACACAGGATTAACTCTTAGAACATTTTCATTACACTGTTAACTATTACTTAGCTAACTCTAGTTAGTCAGGCTTAATTAATCATTTGGATTAGCAAAATTCTGCATTGTGTGTGAAACAAATCTGATGTACGATTTACAAATACAGCCAATGTTACGCAGATGCTTAAATGTTCTTAAACAACAGTAGAGCTGCTCCTGGAAAGCAGGAGTCTGCCTTTTCAACTCTTAATAATGGCCTGTCGTGTAAGACAGTGACGTGGCTCAATCATGTAGGTCAGGTGAAAACGCATTAATTCACACCATGTGGTACATTATATGCTGAAGCCTCTGGATGCAAGAATAGATGAATAACGTCCAGTAAAGATAATGAATCATGATCCACTTCTATTTCCAGTCTGCCAAAAACTGCATTGTGATTCATTTCTGTGGATGATTGGCTTTGACTATCATCTAATAATGTATAGACATTAAAATACTGTATCACATGGTTAGTTTTGAAAATCTATTAAATGTATTTTGAAATTAATGGAAGATGCAATGGAAGATTCACTCAAGTTCATTTAGAGTTGACTATAAAAGATTTATCTTGTTACAGTTCACAAGAGATATGTGAGGTGTTGAGATAAGTGTTCAAGCATGTGTACTTCAAGCATGCCAGCAGCCAGTGGAGTATTTTCCCAGGCAGTACCAAGTTCCCAGGCTTGGTACTGTTGTTTTATTTCCAGCTCAACTAGAGAGGAATCTATACCGTCAAGTGTAAAGGTCGTAGAAATGATTTGGGCTCAATTAGGCAGGCAGCGAAACATGGTTCTACAGAATACATTCAAAATGACTTCCTAAATGGACTATACAACTACTCTAAAGTGGTCTTTAACCTAAGCCACTGCATGTCATGGAAGAAAATCTTTTCAAATTTATCTGCAACCTCATTTTAAGTAAAACAATAACCACATCATCGTGTAGCAGTACTGCTGAAAAAAGAAATATGCTTTAAATTAGCAAGAAACTGAGCTGTCTCCTATTACATCACTGTCAATGTCTCAAATCTCACGAAGAGACATTTCCAACCTTGAGAAAGACGACTCAAGAGCGTAACCTTTCTACTTTCAACATTTTTCAGTACCCACTCTTCTCCCTCACCTTACCGAACCTCAAGAATGCTACCACGTCAATTAAAGCCTAGCCTTCAGCTATCATATACCCCAGGGTAGTTAGACAGGCTGCCACAGAAAAGGTCAGCCCCGGCTTTTACAGTGGTGCAGATTGAAATAAAGACAGAGAAGAAAGAGGAGTGTTGTTGTTATTAATGACAGTCAGGACTGACAGAAAACAGCAGCAGTTCAGACTAATACTTATTTACGGTTTTACAAAACTTTAAAAGGATTTTACATGTAATTTTGAAATCACTAAATAAATCAAATTTTTACTTCCTTTTTGCCAATGGTCTCAAACCTCACTTAGAAATGAAGCACATGCCTGTTTCCTCTGTTGCTTGCATCAGCCACTATTCTGCTTTTAATGTGAGGACACGGGGTGGGAATGTAGCGAGCTTCTGTCCGACTACAGCAACAACACCACAGCTAACAACATGCAGTCCACTTACACCACAGACTCCAACAAAAACTCCACACAAAACAACGATAGTTTTGTGTGCTGAATTTCATCAGACCAAACGAGATTCAGATGATGTAAAGTGAAAACACATTGAACATTAGAACGGATGGAGAAACATGGAGTTACAATAGCAACGAGCAGTTAC
>NC_060154.1:16454204-16470932 GCF_021292245.1 Micropterus dolomieu | reverse complement strand
CCCTTCTCTGCTTCTGATTGGCTAGTAGTCCTTACCTGGGAACTGCGCATGTGCAACTCCCAACAAAGATTTTGTACAATTAAGATGCATCACTCTGTAGCTCAAGAGCGGAGCGTACAACACATAGGGTGAAAAGAGGAGCTGCAGCAATCTGCAGTATGAGAAAAATATGGTGTTTTTTGAAAATTAAACCTGTTCTGGTACAACCCCTAATTAAGATTTTGAACCTGAAAATGAGCATAATACCACCTCTTTAAATATGTAGATCCAAGTTACATTTTATTGGCAATTTGTATTTATACGCTGTCTGAGCACTACACTGTTTACATTTAGCAGAGCCAGCCCTAGACCTTCGGAGGCCCTAATCAAAATTTAGTTGGAAGCCCCTCTGACTGTCAGGTGTTGTCACTATATATGACACAGAAACAACATCTCTTGTTTTTAAATAAGACCTGACGAATCTTTCTTATTTTCTTAAACCTGCCATGTTTGTTTGGCACAAAAAGCAAATTGTCTTAAACCTGTTTGGCAATAAAGCTGATTCTGATGAAAAACAATAACTAGACTATACTCTATATTAATATATCTACTATGTCAAACAGGAAACATATGATACTACTAGAGCTACTGAGCTTAATGGCTGCACAAGACCCAGTAGACACTGATGAACTTAGTTCTGAATAAAAATACTGATAAAGTGATTATGATCAAAGCTCAAATCTTTAGTAAAAGCCAAACAAGAGTTCAAGAGACAAAAAACTAGAAAACAGTTGATCGTATCAACCGGGTGCTTTATATCATATTTATATGATAGAAAAGACTTTTACTGTCTGAGTGTCTTTTTTGGAAATATCAAAATGCTGCTCAC
Source organism: Micropterus dolomieu (assembly GCF_021292245.1). Lineage (NCBI taxonomy): Eukaryota > Metazoa > Chordata > Actinopteri > Centrarchiformes > Centrarchidae > Micropterus > Micropterus dolomieu. Next base: position 16,470,064 of record NC_060154.1, on the reverse strand, counting down.
CACATCAACGTGTAATTGGTCATTTAGGACTGATGGTCACTTAGTTAGATCCACTGGAGGAGTAGAAACTGGATAGCCAAGTGTGGTGGCAACATGATGGTACTGCTCTCCACTTCAGTAGGCACAGGTAGACCTATAAGGAAGATTAACAGAAAATTAGTAATTTAGTAAATTGACATGTTCATACACTGAGTGTTGCTATAGGTGAACAATTGTTCATCTATTGTGAGATGCACCAGGTGTGTCTCTATGAGATGCTCTGGGGCATGACGCTGAAGGGTACCTTTAGCGTAAAATATTTATGCTTTGTCACGCTGTCTGAAAGCGTCAGTTATGACGCATTAAGATGAAAATGCGTTGTTTCAATACTGGCAGCTTTGGAGGAGGCTCCATAATGTTGCTCCAGAATCAGTCATTAAATACAGCCACTACACACTCCCCACATGACATATTTGATTTATAAGTAAAAGGAAAGGGCATCTCTATAGGTTTAACTAAAACACATAACTTACCACCAGTGTCAGCTTCTTGGGTGACATGACCATTTTCTGCACAGTAGATCTGGTTAATGAACCTGCAGTGAAATAAAGAAAATAAACAATGACTTAATGGTAAGAGTAAGTTAATGTTGGCCCTTTAGTGTAGAGGCTAAACTGGGCATATGTTGTATTGTTCCAATACATACATAACACCAGATGGGAACAGCTCAGCTCCATAGATAATGTTAAGATAGATAAAAGATAGGCTAATGGCTTAAATTGAAAAATACCCATGTCCTCCATGTGACTTTAATAATACGATTTAATCGTAAACTACAGTGTTTCCCATTAATTAAGACCATGACCATGGTGGCACGCCACAGTCTAATATGCTCCGCCATAGTCTCAAAATGAACCAAAAATATTTTTACACCTCAAAATAACCTTTCAGACCTCTAATGTTGTGTTTTGTGGGAGCTGCTCCACACTGCTGTAAGCTCGTACGCTCACACACTTTGGCATCCAACTTGAGACAACCACCTTTCTTTTGAGGTAACTACAGTAACGTTAATGGTCTGTTTCTGTTTGTGTGAAGGCGATTAAGCTAGCTGCACATAAATTTGTAGTGCACACGTATTAAAGCCTTTATGGTAACTGCAACGGACCAGCTTGAGCTGACAGGCAGCTTAGCGACTCCTACCAGTTTCTCTCTTTACAAAGACAAGTGTTGCAGTATGAGAGTCCAACCTGAAGAGAGGCTGTGAAGTCTTCATGTTACGCGATAGAGAACCGCATACAATATAATTTATCAAACTGGGTCGGACTTGATGAATTTAGCACGAGGATACACATGTGACAACATCTGGTTTTCAAAATAAGGTGTCTATATAGTATGGAATTAATATTAATTGGATTATATCATATTCACAGAAAGTTTAAAACATTACATTTGTCCATTAAAAGTAAAAACAACAACAACAACAAAGTGTTAGGAAAATTACTTATTCTATTTTCTATTCTTTGATTTGGGGTTGCTGGAAAAACATTAAATACATTTGTTGACTTTTGTTGCTGTTTCATCACCATTTATAGCTATACAATGGGTTTATGATCAAATATATTACTAGAGCACAACATTGTTTACAAGAGTGCAAAGTTATTCATAGATTTTGTATTAAATGAATGCATTTAACTTTAAATGTACAACATTTTCTACTGGGGGGGCATGCGCCAGGACACCCCCGGAGGGTCCACCCACCATAGTATCTTAAAATCCTGTGGGAAACTGAACTATGTTATAATAATAATACTAATACAATTTTATGCAGTAAGTTCGGAAGCTAATTGCGGTTAGCATGTTTGCAAGTATAGCATTAGCATGGTTAATACCAGCACGGCTAACTAAGGCTAATGTAAGACCTTTAGTGCAGATTATCTACAAATACAGGCATAGGAAACTGAAAATGGAGTCTGTGGGCTTTCGTACCTTTATCTTCTTGTCTCCTCTCTTCTTCGAGGCTCTTCTGTTGTCAATTGAATTGATTAAAGTTGAATTGAATCGTCTTTTTTCATGTCTAGACAAATATGATCTTTTTTTGTCAGACGTCATAAGAGCATGACTGACCCAGCGTAACAGTCACAGGGTCAGGAGTCGCAGGGATGTCCAAGCAAGCTGACCCATCAGGGCAGCTGATTTTCCATAATATATAACTAAATTAAATAATCAATATTCTTATTATGGTGCATAATATAGAGATCTGTCTTTTATTTTATTTTATTATATTACGTTTCTTTTTTAGTGATTTTTTTCCACCACTAGCAAGCAGTAACTGTAGGGGGCCCTCTGCTGGCCGCAGGGCCCTATGCCACCGCAAAGGTCCCTTATGGTGCTTTCAGACCAAACGCAAATTTAATCCTCGCGACGCTTTCCTCGCGTGAGTACATTCGCTGCAAGTGTTCACACACAACGCGAGAAGGCGATTAGAACCAGTGAAAATTCGCTTGAGTTGGAAATTTTCAACTCACGCAAAGGCCTTTGCGTTGCCTTTGCGTCGCTGGCACCACCCCCTTCGCGTCATTTCGCGCCGTCCGACAGGACTTTGTATGTAAACTCACCACCCCGAATGCTTGCTTCGCTTTTGGTCTGAAAGCACAGTTAGTGGCTCGGCCGGCTCTGACATTTATGGTTGTTATTTAGAAGTTGTGACCTTTGTTAGTGTATATTTACGTCATGTTTCTTCTTTATTTACAGTTTTTGTTAAGACAGGTTCATCATGAAACCTAATTATTATAATACTCTTAAACCACATATCAAGTGATTCATAGATGGAAATAGTGTTTTGCACAATGCAACATACTTTGACATACGTTTGTAAAATGTTCATATAGAATGCATCAAATTATGAAACTATATTTTACTCTCAAATAAAGTTACTTTTCTTCTCACTTCATCAAAAAGAGAGCTCCAACTTTGTGGCTGGTATCTATAGGTTCTATTTGTGCTGTGGGCGTAGCTATTCTCTCATAAATCTCTCTTAAAAATGTGAGCCACAAGCAGTCAGTGGACACCCACAGGCCTCAAACAAAGTGAGTTTGGTAGCTGATGTTACTTACTGTGAAATCCAGCATCTATCACAATCACAACTGTGTTAAGTCTTGTAGCTTTTACTTGTGCATCAATATTTGTGAATCTCTGAAACTAAGTTTTGTGAAACCTGGTGCTCACATTAACCTTTTTCCTAATTTAAATATTCAGTATCTAACTGCTAGTTTATTTTTAAACACATAGGTACATTGAACAAAAAATACACATGCAGAGATTAAGTGAGGACATTATTTTCCTTTATCTGACTAATTGGGGAAAAAGTTCAGCATCTGACCATGTGTGGACTATAATTATGGATTGAAAAATGTCCTTAGGGGCCACACAAATAGTAGATAGGCTTCTTGGCTTTAGACTCTGCAGACATGAGCACATCATCTTCAAAACAGAATAATGGAACATCAAATGGAGTTAACTTAGATGATGATGAATTAAACAAAAAAACACTCATTCACACAGCATTGTGTTCTGGTTTGGTGGTTTTGGTTTGGTGTTGATGTGATGATGTATGATTGATTATCATTTCATAAAGGTTATGTGCTTAATTTGGAATGCTAGTCAGTCTCACTGACAAATGTCACTCGAGGCCCTTCACCAACTGTGCAGTGACAGCATTTTATCCCATGGCACAGGGTTCCTCACTATAGTCATTCGTAGTCCCCTCACACAGAAAACTTCAATAAAAGGTTGTCTCTTAGTATTTACATTATTTATCCATGGGCTGTCACCTCTGAGGTCCAGATTGTTTTTCAGGCCCTCAAGGCACAACCAAGGGATTTCATTCATTTCAGCTCAAGGTGCAGTGGTGATAAAGTCCCAGTATACCTATATCTATATCTTAGGTTGTCAATGTTTCATGCCCAATATAATTGGAGCCAGATGGTTTATTGCATATCCTTAACTTATGGATAAAAAGAAAATCAATGAATGTTTCTACAGTATCTTTCTATCTATCTATCCATCCTTTGCTTGGTATATGCCTGATATATGTGTACACCTGTATTTTTAATTATTTTGTGTATTCATTATGTATACATCATTTTATGAATAATGATTTGAAGTAGGCTGATAATAATAACTAACCGTGTAAGTAGAAGGGTCATCTTTCAATTAATTTAGAACAGAAATAATATAAAATAATTTCTGCCACTTGGTTGTTCATCTTATTACCATATGTGATATTTCAAAAAAGTACAAGAAGGATAAGAAAGTGCAAATGTTTGTTTAAGAATAAGAAACTAGTTGGTTTATTAAAAAGCTGAGATGTTACTTTCAGTTGTTGTTACCACAATTTAAAATTAAATAAAAAACAAAAAGAAGTTTTGTCTTTTATCCAGCCTCTGTTGATAAAGGCCTGTCGCTTTCTATCAGTGATTTCCTACTGTAATTTTAGTTTTGGGCCATTGTTCAGTCACCATCTCCACAAATGGTTTCTGCCTTGAGAGAGTTGTCTCTTAACCCATCTGTTCTCCAGTGGGAGATTCCTGTAGTGCTCAGGTCTCTCTCTTGTGAGCAGTTAGAGCCCATTGAAAAGATTTCCCTTAAGTTGTTCTCTTTGAAAATAGTCCTATTGCTGCCTCGGACTTCAATGAAGCAGGTGAGTGATGTGAGTGATCTGCGCTCTAAACCCCCTATTTATACCACAGAACATCAGATGATTCTTCAGGGCACCATGCTCAGCTCCAGCACTGCAGGTTTCTTGAGGTCTAAGCTGCTTGGCCACTGGATGTTATCCCCATGAGCAGGGTAAATGTTCAGTTGTGGTCGTTTTCATAGCCTAGAGATGGGGCTGATCCCTTGCATGTTTAGGTCCCTTTAAACTGTTCAAGTCTCCTGCTGCTTTGATGTGACACCGGTTTATTGGGATGGTTCTCTGGTGTGGCAAATGTCTCACTTGGCATGGTTGTTACCAATGTGCCAGACAGACAGGTGGGAGTTAGGACTGCACTCCACTTTCTCCCACCTGTGTCTACACTGGTAGATAAGGTTGGGAACAATAGACTTTGGTCAAGGGAAGTGCTAAAACTGAGTAGAATTACAAAAGCAGCTTATAGTACCTCTCATTGCTTCAATGCAAATGATGAATGGTACTGAAAACTAAGATTTTAGTGGTCACATTTATTGTTTGTTGTGTGTGGTTTTTAAGAACTGATATGTATGTTTGGTGCAAGCCCACCTCTGTCCATGGATTGAGTATGGATGGGTATTGTGTGCCTACTGTGTATAATCAGTCAGGCTGAGTGCTGAGTGTGCTCCATCTGCTTTTTCATCCCTGGTATGGAAGGGTCCTTGAAGGCGAACCAGCTCTTGCGTCATCAGGTTCATGGCCATTTCTTGCCGTACAGGTGTCACCACAGGGGATCATGGCAGGATCCATTAGAGGGAAACAGTGTGAAACCAATCACAGGTTGAACATCGAACCGCTAAAGGAAAATCGCTCTAACCTCAAACCTGCTTGAAGTGTATACTTTAAGGATGCTTATTTATGGGTGAGGTATGACAGACTGAATATAGGCAGTACTGGGTGGGTTTTTGTCCAGATTTTCAAATAACATACAAATATTAGTGCTGCTGATATTAAAGTTCATAACCTTCAGTTTTCTTTTTCAAAAGTCACCCCTACATATAAAAAAAAAACTAATCTTGCTATTATTTACCCTTATTTGCTTTAAATTACCATGATGTACCACATGACCACTATAGCTAGATTACTATACAATACTCTAAGAGGTTAACATTGCAGTAATGAAAAAGAAAATGATCTACAGTAGTAGATTAACCGAAATGGAAGTTGGGCCAGTTACAATCCTTAGGAAAAGTATTCATACACATGATTTAACATTAAATATTTAGGCGTATAAAAAGTAACAAAACTATTGTCTCATTTCTTTACACACCATCCTTTCCTTGCTTCCCAAACCAGCACTACAGGCACTGTTTAATGTATCCCTGTCCCTGTGTCTATGAGACTCCCAGAGGCACAAGAAGAGAAGTGAGGCCATCACTTATTACTTGGGAAAAGACAGGGTTCCCATCAATGCCACACACAACGGAGGTTTAAAAAAAAAGATTAATACCCTTAATAAATGCTATATAATCCCATCTTGCAATTGTTTCCTGTGTTTTGTATATCAAATGTAGAGGGAAGATTCCAAAGGTACGTGGAATATTTTTGAACAACAGAGCCTTATATAAGCCTTATAGTTTATTATATCAGTGTTCTGCATACTGCATTTTTCCCCTCAAGAGCCCACTGGAGAGATTGCAGGGACTGAGGGTTTTGGCATGGATTACGCAGGAGGAAAAGACACATTAATGCATTAATAGTTTGGACATTGGTTTGTCTAATATTGTGAAAGCTGATTTCCTAATTGTTTAAGTGTGTTGGACACAGTAGAAGTACATAGCAATTTACCCTTACAGTTAATGTTTAATGATTTCAATTATGAAAATGTATTAATAGTATTATTATTAATAATAGTATTATTAATAAAAACAACAAAAATAACAACAGCAATAACAAGACTAATAATAATAATAATAATAATAGTAATAACAATAGTATCAGCGGGTGTCGAGCAGGGACACGTAATCATAGAGCCAGAGCCCACATCTCTGGATGCAGAAATACCTGCAAAAATTGACAGAAGCGAGGAGAAAATGAGAGAGAGAGAGAGAGAGAGAGAGAGAGAGAGTGGGATCAAAATGCATACATGGACAGAGAGTGGAGTAAAGAGGAGCTCATTGCATCATGGGAAGTCTCCCAACAGTCTAGGCCTATAGCAGCATAACTAAGGGCTCACCTGCGCCAGCCCTAACTTTATGCTTTACCAAAGAAGAAAGTCTTATTAAGCCTACTCTTAAATGTGGAGATGGTGTCTGCCTCCCAAGCCCAAACTGGGATGTGATTCCACAGGAGAGGAGCTTGATAGCTGAAGGCTCTGGCTCCCATTCTACTTTTGGAGACTCTAGGAATAACAAGTAACCCTGCATTCTGGGAGCGCAGTGTTCTAGCGGCATAATAAGGTACTATGAGCTCTATAAGATATGATGGATTTTACAGGAGCAAGTGCACAGAAGCCAATATATGAGAAATATCGCTTTTCCATATGCACATAGGTGAAAAAAGGCAGTCCTTGAAGTTTGTTTTATGAGTTAGTTAAAGGCCCAGCCTAACCCCTCGTGTCAAAGCAGGTGTCAGTGTTTTTAACTTTGATGAGAGGATGAAGAAGCACTATCCTTCTGGTGACAAAAAGAGAGGGGAAAAAACACCACAATAGTGACAGCAATCAGGTAAACTTCTGTTCTCTCCTCTCCAAGTTTGATGTCAGCCAATTACAGTAACGTTAAGGTGATGTGCTAGCTTGCAGTGGTACTCTGTTTGTCTGGCTAACCTAGCAGCACATCTCTTGGTCTGATTTGCTTGCAGTTCATACGTGTGCACAAAATGAAACTCCTGCCACAGGGACCTCTGTGCAGTCCAGTCCAGACAATATTTCTAGGTGCAAATAATTTTAAAATAAGACAATGATTATGAAGTCTCTCAGGCAAGATTTAGTTATGACTCTGGGCTAATAATGCAAGAGGGAAAGCAATGAATTGACACTGACTGTTGAATTGAATATTGAAGTTAAAAATGTTGATTAGCTGGGCATACTGGGCAACACTGATGCAAGTATTCAGCCAAGCTATAGTTTTAATAGTATTTTATATTTAAATGAAATCTGGGGAAGCCAGTTTGAAAGGGCTTGATGCAGCTGATAAAATTAATAATAGTATTGTTATGTCGGTTACAGTTTAAGCTTAAAATTGTCACTAGAATAGATGCTGGATCATCAGCCAGTTCAAGCACCTCCATTGAGTTAATATTCGCTTATCCTACTCAATAAATATTGTTTATTTATACCATATTCTGTTCTGCATATGTCTACTTATTCCTAGACCGACCGATGGAACAAACTGTTTTAAAGAAGGAAGGATGGTAGTGGGAGCACTGTGTGAGGTGCTAGTCTAAGTAACATAACAATAACCATACAATAATTTTAATACTTCTTACTCTAATAATTCAAATGGTGACCCCCCTGCTTAATAATTCAAATGGTGACCCCCCTGGTTAAATAAATGTATATGGTGAACATCAGTAATATATACTAGTTTATTTACACAAATCAGAATATAGTACTTAATGATTGGCTGACACTGGCCGATACACATGCTAACATATGAATAAGGGGAATACTGGCAAATATTATTTTCCCACTTCAAGTGCTGAACACATGCTTACCAAAACAGCTTATCTGCAACAAATTAGTTTAGGGAATGTTTAAATATGCAGTTTAAAAACAGCTTAAAACATTAAACGAAAAGCCTGGGAATTGCTACATATACATGGGGACGTGTGGGCTTCTGGTCAAGCGATGTGGTGAGGCACCATTTACAAACTTTTAAAGAAACCTCTGTTTGTTGTTTGATTTGCAGAGCCTTCTTGTAAATGGGTCAAGTAGAATCTCTGTTTACATTTCTTGTGTTCATAAGAAGTAAAAGTAAAGTCCAGTAAAAACTGCCCTGGACATCCATGTCTTTCTCGAATTGTAGCTTAAATGCACAGAGTTAGGTATTGATATGTTTCCCACTTCCGCCCTCCCATGTCTGGCCATGAAGAATGCATAAATGCATTGGGGATGGTAACTAATTAGATGCAACTGTGACAGGTGAATCCAGAATTGCATGTAGGAAATACACCGGGGAAAACACTGGGAGAGACCAGAAAACAGTAGTAGTGAAAAGTGTGGCTCCCTTAACAACCATGACACTTAAGCTGCAAGAACAAGCCAGCAGCAGAACTTCATCCAGTCCTGCTCTGAAATAATAATAATAATCCTTATTTGTAGAGCACTTTTCAAAAACAAGTTACAAAGTGCTTTAACAAGTGTAAAGAATAATACAAAAAAAGATAAGAGCATGAAAATTTAATATAAAATTAGTAAAATACAATAAAATAAAAGGGATAAAATAAAGTCAAATAAGATCGGGAAAATAACCTCTGCAGCAAAGAGGATTCTGTCCAGTGGTCAGAACACCTGGAACAATAACCATTATTGTCTTCACTAGACAAAAAATTCACCTACTGTATATGACACATGTCATCCAGCTGACAGGCTAGTATTAGCTATAAATCCTGAATAAATGGCCAAATTACCCTCATGTAATGCCGATTAGTCGTGGTTAATTTGGCCTATATATTTGTACATTACTGCAAATTGTGCATAATTTATTATTTTCTGCACAGCTTCATGGACAACAAATAAGTTTGTAAACTATAACCTTGGTTCTGTCAGCAGGGGTGGACTGGGTTTAACAAATGCTTTGGACTTTTACAAGGAGTGGCTTACCACAACCTGTGTACAGATGCTATACAGATGGTGACAGGTTTGTCCTTGCATTAAAATATCTTGCAATAAATATGGTACAACTCAAAAAATCAGGACAGCTCTGTATTTATTTCACTTTTGTCAAAGTTTGGAGAGGAATGGTAAAACTTTCATTGGCATAGCCACAATTTCGAGATGGCTGTGTCCAAGCCAATTTCACTTTAACCAGACTTAGTAATATTGTCTAAGGATCATTTTCAAAGTGTGCATTCATACATGGTATGTGTGTGTGTGTGTGTGTGTGTGTGTGTGTGTGTGTGTGTGTGTGCATTTAAGCACACTAATATTGGAAGCTGTTCTTTTTGGAAAGCTGCCAGTCGAGAGGCAGCCAACACAGCACGGGGAAGATGGAGAGAAGAACAAAGTAAACAGGATACATACACTGGAGAGAACTGTGATGCCATTTCAGCATTAGGACACACACTCTCCTAAATAAATGCGCACATGAAATCACACATATACATGCATACACCCCCCCTCCAAGCAAACACATAGCTCCTATATCCAGCACATATTTTTCACCATTCTTGCTCTCTCATTGTCTTTCTTACACATAGAGGGATATGTTTAGTATTGATGCACTGCTGTTTCAAAGAGCACAGGCTTTGATCCTTAGCTACTTCATCTTTTGAAGTACACAGCTCTGGTTCAGTCAGAAACACACAAGCGATAGTGATTCAGGTGAAAAAGATGAGTCTGATTTGATGGATGATTAGGACAGTTGTAAATGAGAGCAGCAAGTCAAATGGATTGATAACAATCTAGATGATTTCTACATGTGTGAATAACGCCAAACAAACACTCATGATTGCAATTATAAGCACACCTGTCAACATTCAAATGGATTTGTAACATTTGGTTCTGAAGAACCCGAGCACAGCTATCAGCCAACAGATGGATGTGAGTGGATCAGCAGAAGCACATTGACCTAACGATCACAAACTACTGTCAGCGTGAACAGACTGGTATAGACATAGAGAACCTTCAGTGATCAGAGACATAATGTCACAGAGGTATATTTGACAGTCTAGCAACGAGAGTATCTGTGACCAGAAGGTGAAAGCACAAGAGCTGATTAGTCATTGAGCTGCAAATGTGAGGGTGAACAGTCGATAGCACGCAGGGAAAAAGACAGATCAATTCGCTTGCCAAAAAAACCCTACAAAAGGTGGAAAACTAGAAGAGAGGCAGAGACAAAGCCAGGAAGAGGCTGGTACTGGGCCTTTCGAATGCAGGCAGACCAGGTACAAACATTAAAGTATAGGTGGAGGATATGGTGAGAAAATTTTATTCTCCTTTCCAAACTACGCACTGCCAAGGAGAAAGCCCAGTTAATAATTCAACATGTATTCTTCACCCATGGTCTCTCCAAATACAGTATGTCATCTTTGACCAAGGTCTTTAGGTACCTAGCTTTTGAAAGCATCCTGCTTGCCTATGTGCTCTTCGACTAGAGAGAAACCAATCCAGGACAGGATCCGTGACCCCACATCGTTGTTTTGGGGGGCAATATTAAGCTGTGCTGCCCTCAGCCAACACATTCTCACTCCCAACTCGTCATGTTTGAACACTTAGTCAAGAAACCATGGCTTCGCTTTTTAATGCCCTGGGTACCTCTTTTGCACCAATTTTGCACGTGTAGGGCTCTGCGGTCAAGATAGCAATAATAAATATTCGATGTCTGGTTAGAATTTCAAAATAAAACTAATGGTTAACATTGCAATTTGGTTAGTTTTAAGCAACAAAACTACTTGGTTTGGTTTAGGAAAAGATCATGGTTTGGGTTAAAATAACTGGGCTACTTGCATGAGTTAAGTTATAAAAGTTAAGTAATGGTACTTAAGTAACATGATGAAAAAGACTTTATGTTTCACATGGGAACAAACACAAGTCTCCTGGGACCCAACCGACCACCCATCAACCCATTTACCCCAACCACTTTCTGACTTGGACTTTTCTAATATTTATATACTACTCCTACCTTTAGTGTTCAGCAATGATGCTAAAGGGCTTCTCCCAGTGCATTGAACTATGATGCTACAGGGCTTCCCAAAACAAAACTGACGCCAAGGGGTCTTGGCAATGCTTCCATGACAACGTGACATGACGTGACAACTTCAGTGGATGACCACAGCAACTCAGAAATGTAATACCCTTACTGCACAAAAATGCTCCACATGGAGAGAATTTATAGACTAAAGAGCAACTCTTTGATGGGTTTGCTCTGATCTTATATTGTTAAATTCAAGTCTTTTAATTACGGTATATGGTTATTAGCACATATCCATCTGTATGGTTGAGTGTGGTGAACAACACACGTGATTGACTTTCCAAACACTGCTTTTGAGAAATTACAATTATGTTTGTTAGGTCGCACTTGTCTAGTTGACAATTTCACTGCTGTCTAATTTCATCATTTCAGTAAATAATATATTTTTATTCCACTTACTAGGTCGGTCATTGATTGTTATATATAAGCTATATTGCTGTTGTTGCCTACTAACAACAAGGTGAAACAAGGTGCCTCAAGATTCTGTGTCATCACAAAGTCACAAATAGCAGCTTTAGAATAATGTTGTTGCAATTTCACCCTGTTATTGGCATGATCTGTGGTGCTTGTATAGAGTACAACAGGTGGTGACACATTTCATGTTAACCTACTCTACTGCACAATTTCCAAATAAATTGGACAATAAGTGATGAGCAGCACCATATGTGGAGAATGTCATGGGGCTGTAGGTTATAGTTTTCTTTCCTTCATCCTCAAGTCAACATTGATTGTATTCCTCCTTAGCAACACATCCTGCTCCTTTAATTGCTGCTTGAGCATGCTCTTTTCTCTCTCTTCAGCACCTGATAATGTCGCTGTGACAGTTTGCTTTTTGATTTCTATGAATTGCTTCACGGTGATTGACAGTTTGACGGGCCCTGTAATTGGCTGCCTGTTCTGCTCAGTCACCAAGTAAATAATAGGGATGGTGATGGGAGACTGGGGCCTTTCATGTCTATTCATTATGGGAACACACAGTTTATTACTTAGACATTCTCTTTATTAAGCTTCATTCTGTAATTTTTTAAGATTGGATGGGTCCCCAAAGGGTGGGCACTGTGGACTGTACGCACAGCTATTTGTTTTCCTGTGAGCCTGGAAAAAAAATGTCTGTGACCTGCTGACACAACTATAACCAACAACACTATGAAATTGTGTAAAATATCAATAAGGTAGTCATTTTCAACTCTGCTTCAAGCCACAGTGTAACTGCTTCAACTCTGACAACAAAAAATTATTAATTTTGTTTTAAAACATTTAACAAAACTGTACAGTGTGTACACAGTGAAGTGTGTGTAAATGAAAACCAAAACAATTAGGTGAAAAATGATAAAGAGCTCTGTAGAGCTGAGGATGACTGTAGAAGTGGTTGATAATTCTCTGTGGGTTTGTCACTACAAGCAACCCTTTTCATAATAATCATAGTAATTTGATGCATTGTTAATTTTATTATGTTATGTATATGTTAAGATATATGCGCATGGTTGTGGGATAAATTATCAATAAAAACAATAATTTTCCAGTTGGTACAAATGCACATTGTAGCAGACCTAAATTTTAGTCATGCAATTTAATAAATTTATGAGAATTGATACCCAATTATGAATTTTTAAGATTCATAAAATCAAAATTTATTCCTCGTTTCAGGGCACCACCGGAGTTGTTATAATCCTAGAGTCTCCGGACCTCTAGGTAGTTTTGAATAATTATACAATTATTACTAGTGATCAGTTAGTTAATAATCGCTCAATTATCTTAAATCAGTCAGTCAGTCTCATATCTAAAGGGTCAATTCTCTTGGCAGGAACTAGAAATAGGCAACACACACAGCTCTTGATTATATTACAGTGAATTTATTCTCTAACTAAGGTGATAAAAAGATGGTGGGATACAGGGAACATAAACATTTGCTGAGCAATGAGCCTGGAGGTTCGATTGTGGGAAGCATTTGACCCTCACGGCATAGAAGAGCTAATGAAAGTAAACTCCTAAATTATAGCATAATTTAGGAGTTAAAATGGACATCTGATCACAGAACGTGTGTTAAGTCTTACTGCTTGTCGAAAGCCTGCTTTTGGCCTGTTGCACGGGTCCCACGCTAGCTGCCCGATCCTGGCTTTTTGCTAGGGATTCTCCGGGGTTTTCCATGTCTGATTGAAAACGCCTCCTCTGTCTGGCAATTCGGCTGTTTTCAGGTTTCCTTCGTTGTAGCTGGCGAGACCACGTGGCTTGGTCTGACCTCGGTGAAGTTGGCTCGACGAAAAAGGCTTAAAATGGAACTTGGTCGTTCCTGAATTAGTCCAGTGTAACTTAACGGACTGATAACCTTAACAAACAAAAGAAATAAAGAAAATAAAACAAACTGAAGGCAGATCGATGTCGCGGCACTTCAGGTGTGTAGCTTCAGGCGAACAAAAGGCCTGTTTCGCTGGCCGAGTCTGGGCGTTGCCTGGCGAGGCACGCCAAACGCGTGCCGAAGCGTCCAGAGTGCCAAACGCGTGCCGAAGCGTCCAGAGTGCCGAGCAGAGTGGAAGAGAGCCAACAGCGAAGAGAAGAGCGCGAGAGGTCGCGTGTCGTTCTTTTGTTGCCTGGGGCGTGGTTCCCCAGGGGGCATCTCAGGTTTCCCAAGGGACTGCCTTTCTAAACTTAATGTTTAAAAGAAATCTATTTGCGCGTATTATAATCAAATATTTTCCACAATCAAACTTCAATGGTCGAACGGTTGTACTGTTCTAGGCATTTGGTAACCGGAAACAATTGTCACATTATTGGTCAGGATATTTCGGCATTTCCAACGAGGGCATGTAATACTTATTTCGTCCACTTGGGGGAGCTCAGGTTACATGAGGAAAGCTTGGATTACATTAGATGAAGGAGTGTCTTGCTGAAAATAAAAACACTGCACAAGTAACTTTCTTTTCAGCACTAATATCAACAACGGATAGCAACAACAGTTAACATAACTACTCAAATAGAGGCAAACGTAATCAAGTAACTAAAGATTTAATTAAACTTAATTAAATGCTTTGAGTCTTTGGAGACTGCAGTCCCTTTTACATTGAAAGTTCGGCTGTCCTGGACCATGTCACACTTAGGCGAGACAAGGAGTATCCCTTTGATGTGGTAATAAAACAAAGAATAAGGTCAGTTGCCACGGAAATGTGTGGGGGGGGGGCAGTTTTGATAGGCTGTTCAGGGAGAGGCCAATGGCTGGTTCGTGTCCCTTTGTCAGTTTAACAGTCAGGCCCCGCGTTATCAGCTTCGGAATCAAAATGGTGCCAGTTTTATGGTTGGGCTAGCACTTAGAGAAAGCAACTTTGACCCCTCCCCTTCTTCTCTGGGGAGGAGAAAGGAATTTAGAGTAGCTCCAAATTTATTCAATATAAAATGCACAAATCCACACCGTTGTTCACTACAACATTATGGAACAGACAAAAAGCAGAGGATAAGAAAAAGAAGCTCAAACAACATTGTGGTCTGCAGCTTGCAGCTTATAAACACAATATGCAAAGTTGCTAGAACCCGACCTCCTAATCTTAAGGAAGTAACTTAATTAGGGCTCTGAGTGACAAAGCGATACATTTAGTTAACAAGCTAAAATAATGTTTTATTGGTGCAGTTTGTACCGGCTTCAGTAACAGCTAATATTGCAATATCAACAACAGTGTATCCCAACATAATGTCACGCTCTGCCGGTTGGCCATCCTTTGTGTTTACTTTTGAGTTTGGTATCTGCCTTGGTATGTTGAGTTTTGGGTTCTGTCCTGTCTAGTGTCCAGTATCTGTTATATAGTCTGCTTGTCATGTCTAGTCTCTCTGTTTTCCTCTGCTCTCTCTCTGCCTCGTTAGTCTCATGTCTGTCACCTGTGTTGCTCCCGCCCTGCTCGTTAGTCCCTGTGTATATATACCTGGTGTTTCTGTCTTGTCCTTGTCCGGTCATTGTTCATGTTACCCCCCAGTCTGTCGTGTGTGTACTCTCTGCCTGTAACCAGCCTTGCTTGTCTCGTCTTGTCTCGTCTCCCGGTACTTTTGGATTTTGGATTTCAGTTATTCAGCCACTCACCTGTAAGTGTGCTCGCTTTTGTTTGTTTATTAAAACCCTTCGTTGTACCATACCTGCCCCGCTCTGTGTCCTGCGTTTGGGTTCTCCAACCTGCCTCCACACCACGATCGTGACACATAATCTGCTATTCAAAGAAGCATGCTCTCACAAGTTTTTTTTGTTGTTGGCACAAGTGCTTTCTTGCCATACATCCTCCGATGGTTGAGACCTGGAACATCTTTTCAACATTTTTTTT
>NC_060154.1:16449739-16454184 GCF_021292245.1 Micropterus dolomieu | reverse complement strand
CTGTTCAGGGAGAGGCCAATGGCTGGTTCGTGTCCCTTTGTCAGTTTAACAGTCAGGCCCCGCGTTATCAGCTTCGGAATCAAAATGGTGCCAGTTTTATGGTCGGGCTAGCCCTTAGAGAAAGCAACTTTGACCCCTCCCCTTCTTCTCTGGGGAGGAGAAAGGAATTTAGAGTAGCTCCAAATTTATTCAATATAAAATGCACAAATCCACACCGTTGTTCACTACAACATTATGGAACAGACAAAAAGCAGAGGATAAGAAAAAGAAGCTCAAACAACATTGTGGTCTGCAGCTTGCAGCTTATAAACACAATATGCAAAGTTGCTAGAACCCGACCTCCTAATCTTAAGGAAGTAACTTAATTAGGGCTCTGAGTGACAAAGCGATACATTTAGTTAACAAGCTAAAATAATGTTTTATTGGTGCAGTTTGTACCGGCTTCAGTAACAGCTAATATTGCAATATCAACAACAGTGTATCCCAACATAATCTGCTATTCAAAGAAGCATGCTCTCACAAGTTTTTTTTGTTGTTGGCACAAGTGCTTTCTTGCCATACATCCTCCGATGGTTGAGACCTGGAACATCTTTTCAACATTTTTTTTATTTCAATACCACCAAAGAATACAGCCAGAAGGCAGCATCGCTTCAGAGAAAGACACTGACATACATGAATACTATATGCAATGATTGAATTGTATGAATGTGCTTATCTTTTCAAAAGGGGGAATTCCTGCCAGAAGAAACCCGTCATCGAAATGACTATTTTTTAGTACATTCTTATTATTGTAGGGTAAAATGCACTTTAATGGCATGGTTAATCAAAAGCCAAATGTTTCCTCCAAGGCTACTAAACAGTATGGGAAGTGGCACAGGAATTGTGCAGATGATATAGAATATTAATAACGGGTTGGGATGAAAGTGTGAGAAGCGGATCCAATTTCATGGATGTATCACTCTAAAAATGCTGGGGCATGTCTGGCTGATCATTCTCTATTATTGGACTGCTTTTGAGCTGAAGGAAAACGACTGTATTTCTAATAAACTCAAATGTGGATTAGACACACCAGAATGGATCATACTGTGTTAGTTTTGTAGTAAATAATGAAAGTGTAATCATTCATTGAGAAGGAATGTAAACAGAGACACTGACTTTGAGAAGTATTTCCTAGGGCAAGTGGCATAACTTACAAGCTCATGTTGTGCACCTGAAATATTTGAATATAAAGTTGAAAGGGAAAATGGCTAGCACAATGTGCCTCAAAGTCACACTGTTCACAGTTATCCACTTTACAAGTAAAATAGGCTACATTAACTATATTTATGTCTGGTCATCAAATCTTCCGCGTCTCTAAATGGTTCCATGTTATCATCTTAATCAATCAAACCCCTGGAGTTACTTCAGGTAATACCTTGAAACCCTTTTGTCCCAATGTCTGCACTTCATTGCAACAACAGCAAGCTACATCGTGGCAAATAACCTGCCGTGGCTAATGGCTAATCTGACCCACTGAGAAGTGCTCATGTTAATTATTGTATTAAAACTACTGTACTCAAGTGTTTCTTTGAAGGCAGAGGACCACATCAGATAATCATAACGTTCTGCTTCCCATCTTGTATGAAGCTTCTCAAGCTTTCAAAAACAAGAAACTACATCTTTAGAGATTGAAATGGACTTTGTTTTCTCTGGATAGTAAACATAGACTTTTGCACTATATGTTTCTGCCAAGCAATTTGGATTGTTGCATTGTTTTTGTAATCAATCTTGGGGCTTTATTTTCCTCAGCCAAGTCACCATCTAATGCATCCTTGATGTTTTCTGGCTGGCGACTTTATCTTTAACTGTTCTCTATCTTTGGCATTGCGTTTGGATTCATATTTTAAAATTTGCATATTGGAAATTTAAGCTCAAGGGCTCTCTATACACCCCACACACAATTTGGCTGTAATCTACCCACATTTAAGTAAAATCACAAGTGTAGGCCCACAATAAAATAAGCACTAAATGGCATTAAATGACTCACATACATCTGGATTTTCTTGTCTCTGTTACATACATTTGTTTAGATGCAGTACAGTAATTGTGATTAAGTGAAGTAACTCTTTAAGCAGTATTAACTACTTTTTTTGTCCTTAAATGTTCGGTTATTATAAAGTTGATATAGCAAATACGTAATCAACAGGTGCATATTTACCCATCTAGCCAACATATAGCACCATTATGTTGTAAATTGTAGTACCCAGATGTTTGTAAAAGTGACCTTGTTTGATGATCTGACCGTTAATGACATTTTGATAAAATATACACACATATCTTTAGTTTTAATGATATTCAGTTTTAAAAAAGTTATTCAACCACTGGGCCATGCACATAATCACACCACTCTAACAAACTCACTATGACTGAATCATCTGCAACCTTCAGAATGTGTTTACCAGGATGGGAACTTTTTTATTCTTTAATATAGAGTATGTATACAGTTGGTAACAGGAAACAGCCGTGCGCCGATCCAGTGGAGGAGAACAACATACTGTAGTGTCATTATCCATGACACACTTGGCTCTGTTCCAGTGCTTAAATTTGTAATATTTAATCATTTATTTTTGTTGTTGATGTTGTTGTATTTATAAACCATACAACATATTTAAGTTCAATGGTTTGGCAAGCAGCAGCCCAATTATTACAGTTTTTTACAACTGCTTACACAGAAAATCTTGACATGTCACACGATTACTGAAACCTCTCACTCAAAGAGCAAAACCACACACCAAATCTGCAAACCCATCAGCCTTTCACTCACTTTTCAGTTTCACAAAACAGTACACACAATTCTCCACCGTAGACACAAAACTCTAGCAGGAAGTGACTTTGCCTTTTCCAAACACAACCAGTCAAAATGCTACACTTTTTCACCATGACCTACACCAGCTCTTCACATGTGCAAACACGAATTGCTTAACTGATCACTAACCAATTACTGCTTTGGTATGGGCCTATAAATAGGCCAAAGGTCAAATGCCTGTTTTACAGTTTTTCTCGATTGCTAAGACTTTTTGAGAATTTCTTGAAAAGAATTTCTCTAAACTGTGAACACAAAACCCAATTTTCAAGCTACATTCACAAAACCTCAGACTCTTCTTGCAAAACCAAACTTTCACCTCAAAACAGTTCAATCTGTGCTCAAAACTGAACTATGTTGTCAAATCGTGCCCCGAGTCAATCAAAATTAAAAACACTACTGAACAGTCACTAAACACTACGTAGAAAAATAGAAAACACAATGCTCAGGACATGAAGCTGGAGAAATAAATGTTTATTGTTCACTGTAAGCTAAATGCATGTTGCAAAACAAAAAAGCCCTGTGCATTTAGCACTTGTACAAAAAGACAAAACAGAAATCTTGTGCATTTACACGTAGCACTTGTAAAAACAAACAGAGATGTAATGCGTTGTGTACAGTAAGCCCATGTAAAAATAAAGTACAAAAATATACGAATAAGTGCATTACTCAGCCACAGCATCATGTCTCCGTACTGGGTCAGGCCACAGGACTTCATCCACATCACAGGCCACATTTTGTCTGGCCAGGCAACGGGGGAAAAAACCCCTGGCATGCCGTATCCAGGCTTGGCATGCCTCCACACCTATGTCACCACAGGCAAGTCCCATGGCTTGCAGGAGATTTACCCTGGTGTAAGGTTGGCGTTCATATACCTTCCACCGCCATGAGGAGAAGAATTCCTCAATGGAGTTTAGGAAAGGAGAGTACGGTAGAAGGCAAAGATTGATAAAACCTTGGTTCATATTGAACCACTCTCTAACCTGGAGGGCTCTGTGAAAACACATTGTCCCAAACAACAACATAGATGGGATGCTCATCCTGCTGCTGAGCATCTCGCATGTGATTGAGGGAAATGAGGAGCTGGTGAGTGTTGTAGGGCCCCAGGTTGGCATGATGGTGGACAACCCCATGATTGCTGATGGCAGCACATAATGTGACATTGCCACCACGCTGCCCAGGAACACCAACAATGGCCCGATGGCCAATCACATTACAGCCTCTCCTTCTCCTTTTGGTGAGATTAAACCCAGCTTCATCCATGTAGATGTATTCATGGGGCCATTGCATCCAGTTGAAAAACCCTCTGTAGAAATAGATCTAGTTTTGTAAGTGATACGGAAAAAGTGATTTAGGCCACTACAGTAAATCACTACTTAGAGTAATCAACATTGAATGTGTCTGGATATATGCGAACCTGTACATACTGGAATCTTTGCTCTTTGAATCTGTCTGAGTTGCGATCAAAGGGCACTCTGTATAGCTGTTTCATGCGCAGTCTGTTTCGCTTGAGGACACGATCAACAGTAGAGAGGCTGACACTTTTGATACCCTCAAAATTTACATGGTCCTCAATGATCTTCTGCTGAATTTCACTCAGTTT
>NC_060154.1:16443055-16449639 GCF_021292245.1 Micropterus dolomieu | reverse complement strand
TTATTTCTAGTTTAATGTGACCTCCCCCTCCCGTTTCTGTATTTATGAGAGAAATAAGGAGTAGGCTGTAGCCTTACCAATTCAAAATAATAGCTGCATAATGACAAGACACTGTCATATTCTTTAATTATAATAAAAATATCCTGCTCAGAACTGCTGCTTCATAACATCATCGTAATATTTTGACTTAATCTCAGATGTTTAGCGAAGTTTGCCGTGTTGCCAAAGTATTTCACTGTCTTTGCACACACATCACACACAGTGCGATTATTACATTCACAGCTAAAATACAGCCAGACGTGACTGCATTTACAGTCCGCCATAGTCAGTATTCAATCGCAGGAAATGTAAAGGGCTGCAGCGGCTCACTTCAAAGAAGCTCCGTCACAGAGCTGTAGCACAAGCATGACTTTGACAGGCGGAAGGAAAAGTAGTTTATAATTAGACCATCCTGGTGACAGTAAGATACTTATAATAAAACACACACTCACTCCAAATTTAGATATCCGAGTTTAGATATCGATCCTAGAGCAGGAAACGTTGGTATCAGAAATATCGATACTTTAGGATCGATCCGCACATCACTAATTTAAAGGCTTTCTTTAAATTTAAGTATCCAAGTTATTTATTAGATGGTCACTTTTGCCTTTAACAGGCCATCCAATTTTGGCCATCCAATTTTCTACTAGATGAGTTAACCTGTGTGAATTTGATGAAGACAGAAACTGAAGAGTCTTTTAAGACAGAATAAATTTGACGGTGCTGTACTGTATGTTCTATGCAATGTTATGAAGATTTTATAGTAAAGGGTTAATGTTTTGTTTCCTTTCATAAATGTTCATACCATGCATGCTTTGGGCAATCCATCTAGTGGAGCCCACCAAGACACATCTTTATTTTCTTAAAGTTTACAGACTTACAGACAGACACAGTGAAACAGAAGTTAGCGTGTCTTTAGCTTCCACAATGAGTGATGTATTTTGAAATGATAATGGTAAGGAATGGCTTTATAAGATGGGAATGGTTAGCTAGTTGTCCCAAACCACATTAGATTGATATACAGTATTGTGTATCTGATCTTGAGTTCAAAATATATTATATATAATAATATAATAATATTTTAGCGTTTTACAGAAAAGTTACTTTTTGGACATATTTTAAATTACATTTGTGACATTCATTTATTGTATAAACCAAGAGATAAATGAACAATAAACACAGGATTAACTCTTAGAACATTTTCATTACACTGTTAACTATTACTTAGCTAACTCTAGTTAGTCAGGCTTAATTAATCATTTGGATTAGCAAAATTCTGCATTGTGTGTGAAACAAATCTGATGTACGATTTACAAATACAGCCAATGTTACGCAGATGCTTAAATGTTCTTAAACAACAGTAGAGCTGCTCCTGGAAAGCAGGAGTCTGCCTTTTCAACTCTTAATAATGGCCTGTCGTGTAAGACAGTGACGTGGCTCAATCATGTAGGTCAGGTGAAAACGCATTAATTCACACCATGTGGTACATTATATGCTGAAGCCTCTGGATGCAAGAATAGATGAATAACGTCCAGTAAAGATAATGAATCATGATCCACTTCTATTTCCAGTCTGCCAAAAACTGCATTGTGATTCATTTCTGTGGATGATTGGCTTTGACTATCATCTAATAATGTATAGACATTAAAATACTGTATCACATGGTTAGTTTTGAAAATCTATTAAATGTATTTTGAAATTAATGGAAGATGCAATGGAAGATTCACTCAAGTTCATTTAGAGTTGACTATAAAAGATTTATCTTGTTACAGTTCACAAGAGATATGTGAGGTGTTGAGATAAGTGTTCAAGCATGTGTACTTCAAGCATGCCAGCAGCCAGTGGAGTATTTTCCCAGGCAGTACCAAGTTCCCAGGCTTGGTACTGTTGTTTTATTTCCAGCTCAACTAGAGAGGAATCTATACCGTCAAGTGTAAAGGTCGTAGAAATGATTTGGGCTCAATTAGGCAGGCAGCGAAACATGGTTCTACAGAATACATTCAAAATGACTTCCTAAATGGACTATACAACTACTCTAAAGTGGTCTTTAACCTAAGCCACTGCATGTCATGGAAGAAAATCTTTTCAAATTTATCTGCAACCTCATTTTAAGTAAAACAATAACCACATCATCGTGTAGCAGTACTGCTGAAAAAAGAAATATGCTTTAAATTAGCAAGAAACTGAGCTGTCTCCTATTACATCACTGTCAATGTCTCAAATCTCACGAAGAGACATTTCCAACCTTGAGAAAGACGACTCAAGAGCGTAACCTTTCTACTTTCAACATTTTTCAGTACCCACTCTTCTCCCTCACCTTACCGAACCTCAAGAATGCTACCACGTCAATTAAAGCCTAGCCTTCAGCTATCATATACCCCAGGGTAGTTAGACAGGCTGCCACAGAAAAGGTCAGCCCCGGCTTTTACAGTGGTGCAGATTGAAATAAAGACAGAGAAGAAAGAGGAGTGTTGTTGTTATTAATGACAGTCAGGACTGACAGAAAACAGCAGCAGTTCAGACTAATACTTATTTACGGTTTTACAAAACTTTAAAAGGATTTTACATGTAATTTTGAAATCACTAAATAAATCAAATTTTTACTTCCTTTTTGCCAATGGTCTCAAACCTCACTTAGAAATGAAGCACATGCCTGTTTCCTCTGTTGCTTGCATCAGCCACTATTCTGCTTTTAATGTGAGGACACGGGGTGGGAATGTAGCGAGCTTCTGTCCGACTACAGCAACAACACCACAGCTAACAACATGCAGTCCACTTACACCACAGACTCCAACAAAAACTCCACACAAAACAACGATAGTTTTGTGTGCTGAATTTCATCAGACCAAACGAGATTCAGATGATGTAAAGTGAAAACACATTGAACATTAGAACGGATGGAGAAACATGGAGTTACAATAGCAACGAGCAGTTACTATCGTTATACGGTGCAATGTTGCATCGCTTTCCACATTACTTCACCAACTAACGCGACCCATATTACTATTGTGGTGTCCGAACGATAATGCTGCGATGATGTGTTGAGAAGAAATCCGCTTGACACTGTTCTTGATCATAAAAGTTTATTACATCAAGGAATTCAGCATCAATTACAAGCTCTGCAGCAGCTTGGAGAGTGACCCAGCCCGATAACCACTCTGTCTCTCTGTACATCGAACACAGCTTATATAGGACATGTCCCTTCATACACACTAACCTCTACTCCCCCTACCACTGGGTCAGAGGTCAAATTTCATAGAAGGGTTCACTCTTTGCACACCCATCAATCATTACTTCCCCTTAAGGGTTCACTGTGCCTCTCTCCAGCTCTGAGTCAGTGGTCAAGTTCTATAGGAGGGTTCACTGTCCCCAGCTACAGAGCATTATGTTAAACTGTAATGGTCAAATGCACATATGTTATACACCACACTATCCTGTGTACCACCGGTATTATGTCAAAGTGTTGATTTAGACTGCAAGAAAAGATGTAACAGTACAAAGCAAATGTGGCGCAATTTGTTTACTAGCCTATGGTGATGCAGGTCAGGGCAGCCAGCTAACACTACGTTAGCTCGAACCTGCCGCTGTTTGCTTCGTAATGTTCAGTTAAGATTTATTGTCGTTTATTGATACTCCGGTACACAGCTACTCCACTGTCTAAATCAGGAAAATTATACCCATTGCAATCTCAGTATCACACATTACAATGCATTTTACCCCAAAATTAAGTGGTATTTTGTTTTTTTAATAATTCACCAACACCGAGTAACATTTCAGCACCAGAAAAATAAATCCATGAGTAAAAGAGTAATGTAATTTATTTATTTGTTTTGGAAATCCAATGGTTGAGATTGTTGGCTGGGTGCAAAATATGGGGGAGCTTGGCTCTTCTTAATAAGACGGTAGCTCCCCTAATGGATCATGCGTACATAGTTAAATATTTCTACAGGCTATGTGTTTGGGCCTTAACTAATTACTTTCGTGGTCAGAGAGGCTGCTGTGAGTTCATCCTGACCGATCCTTTCAGAGTGTCGAAAGATTCAAATAATCAATGAAGTAATGCTGCTGTCTTTCTTAATGGGGAGACGATCAACCCCCATCTTACTATGAGAATAATTCATCCTTTAAATAGCAGTGAAAGTAACGTTACTTTCACATAGAATGATAGTTACGTATTGTAACTCCAGATTCTATGAGTATAGGCGCAGCCCTCTGAGGCCATCACTATTGGGTTTACCTGATAAATTTTGTCTACGCCCACGCACATCGTGGGCCTCTCATATGTCCGCACCTTGTATATATACACAACGATGAGACCCAGCCATCAGCTCCAACTTATAGTGTATATAGAGTCAACGAGAAGCGGGAGACATCCCACAGGTAGAACTGGATGAAAAAGCATGGGGAAGACCAGGAGGCCACCGTGTAGATGTCGTCCACTGACATTCTACTGTTCAACGCCACAGAGGAGGAGACGCATCTCGTGGAGTGCGCCCTGATGCCGTCCAGGGGAGATACACTGGCTGACACATAGGCCTGGGAGAGAACATCACAGTGAGACAGGCGCAGCATCGACAGTGTAGTGGTGTAGTGCACAAATGGCTGAGCGCGCTACGTAGCAGGACAGTGTGCGCACCAGGCAGAGGAGGTGAGATGTAGCATCATTCTCAGTCCCATGGGGGGGAGGAAAGAAGCCAGAGAGGGTAATCACCCGCGATGGGGAGAAGCTGGTGATGCTCTAAGCCATGACAGAAGGATTAGGGCGCAGGACAGCAG
Source organism: Micropterus dolomieu (assembly GCF_021292245.1). Classification (NCBI taxonomy): domain Eukaryota; kingdom Metazoa; phylum Chordata; class Actinopteri; order Centrarchiformes; family Centrarchidae; genus Micropterus; species Micropterus dolomieu. Next base: position 16,444,824 of record NC_060154.1, on the reverse strand, counting down.
AACTGCCGTCACCCTGTATTCGGAGACACAGAGAGGGCAGCCAGATCGCTGACCCTCTCAGCCGCGCCACGAGCAGAGCGACCTTGGCCGAAAGGAACCGCAGTTCCACCGTCTCCAAGGGCTCGAAAGGGGCTTGGGTCAGGGCGCATAAGACTAGCGCCAAATCCCACTGTGAAGCAGCAGGTCGCGACACCGGTCCAAACACCAGTAGAAGCGATGGTGCCTGGATGGTGCACGCCATCGCCAGGGACCCTCTAGGCGCTGTTGGTCAATGAGAAGCGGATAACTCCTGACCACGCCGCCCACCTGAGAGAGGGCATCCCCCCTCCAGGGGAGTTTCCACAGCTGACCCGACAGCAGTCGCTGGAGTCAGGGAACCAGCTCATGCGCTTTGGAGCCACCAGGATACCCGCCAAAGTTGAAACTGCAGGCGGTCCATAATGTGGGGAATCAGCCGAACTGGCAGAAAAGCATACAACAGCTGAGGAGACCACAGGCACGAAGGTGTCCACCCCCAGCGGGGGGTTGTCCCACCAGCTCAGTGAAAACCACAGGGCACACTGAGCTTTCTCTCGGTTGGCAACAGATCCACCTGTGCCACGCCTAACCTGAGTCAGATCTGGGCTATCAGATCGGGGTGAAGGCACCACTCATCTGGGCGAGGGCCACCCCTCGACATGATGTCAGCCCCTCTGTTCAAAACGCCAGGGATGTACTCCGCTCTGATGGAGAGCAGGTGAGTGTGCGCCGAAAACAGCAGCCGCCTGGCCAGGCTCAGCAGCTGCGTTGGGCACATCCCGCCCTGGCGGTTATGTAGGCCGCTGCAGCCTTGTTGTCGGTGCGGACCAGCACATGCTGGTTCTGCAGCAGAGGGGTGAAATGTCGGACCCCTTTCCACACCGTGCGAAGCTCCAACACGCTTATGTGGAGAGGCATGTGGGCCTGCCACAGACTGCCCACCACCTGAGAGAGGCAGGTTATCATGGAGACGTCTGTGAAGACCGATATATGGGACGTGGCCCTGCTCAGGGGGACCTGGACTGACAGAGAGAGGGGGTCCCGCCAGTAGGCTAGATCCAAATCCACAGACAGAGGAACGGCAACCAGGCAACGCTTCTGTCTCACTGGGTCCACACGCAGGCGGATGAACCACCGCTGTATCCTCCTCATGTGCAGGAGGCCCAGGGGGGCCACCACATGAGCCGCTGACATGAGGCCCAGGAGCCTCATGACCGAAAGCGCCCTCACCACCCGAGTGTCCACTCGCTCCTGGGAGAGCCGCACTCTCAGGAGGGATGACTACGCCCAGGTAGGTGAGTGTCTGGGAGGGAAAGGGAGCGATTTTTCTCCAGTTCACCGTGAAAAACCCAGGCAAGACATGTGTACAACGAGCTTGGCCATCTGCACCAACACCTCATCCCGGGACCATGCCAGCAGCAGTAGGTCGTCCAGGTAAAACAGGACTATGATGACGGGAACGTGAAAAAAAACGTCCCTCAGGTCGATGGAGGTCTGCCAGTCTCCCTGGCGCACACACTCCAGTACCTGCTTCACCGTCAACATGCGAAAAGGTCTGTCCATAATCGCTTTGTTGAATAATGACAGATCCAGGATGGGTCTCATATTTTTCCTGACCAGGAAATAGCGTGAGTAGAACCCCCAGTTTTCCTCCCCCAGAGGTACTCTGGAGATAGCCTGCTTCTCTAGGAGCTCTTGGAGAGAACTGTTTCCTCTATTCTGGTGGGGGGGGGGGGGGGGGACCCCCCCGC
>NC_060154.1:16372982-16443035 GCF_021292245.1 Micropterus dolomieu | reverse complement strand
CTGTTTCCTCTAGGGGGGGGGGGGGGGGGGGGGGGTACTCCACCTGTCCATGGAACAGGAAAAGAGCCCCTTACAGTATCACTCTGAAAGTGGTCAGACCTGCTGATGAGGTGCCCTAGTGGCCATGACCTGAGGCCACTCTGCTGCTTTGTTGCGGGTGGGGGAGAGTGTTCTGTCCACACGAAGTGTCTGCTCTCGTGTGGCTCATACACAATTTCTGTGAGGAGGAGTGTGTGAGGGGACCTCTGACCGTCCCGAACAGAGTGTACTGCTTGTTGCTTTGAGCTCGAGCTGCAGGTTAGCCGCCTGGTTAACAGCAGCTGGCTCACAGTGTGGGAAATGTGTGCTTGGTGTGGCTGATTCAGCTGAGGCAGGCACAGACAGCGTCTTTTCAACAACTTCCACAAGGAGCAACAAGGTAAAACACACAGTCCCAACCCATAGCTTACCAGTCGTCTGCTCTGAGCGACCGGCGTGCTCCGGTCCGAGGCACGCCTCGCAGCGGGGGACGGAGATCACCCAGCACGATGTAGCCCGTGTGGCGGACACCGCACATCAGTCCGGTTGTAGCGGCATCTCACCCCGTTCTGGCCAGCTTGCTGGAAGACATCGTTCTTCTTGTTTTCCAGCTGGAAAGTCTTTTGCTCTTTAGACAAATCTTAAGCTCAGTGCTGAAGAAAAATGGAAGCTGAAGGCTGGGACTCACCGTTGTGTATATATACAAGGTGCAGACATAGGAGAGGCCTACGCTGTGGGTGGGTGTAGACAAAATTTCTCAGTGCCGTGCAGGTGCACGTAGGGGGTAAATAGCAATGGCCTTAGTGGCCGAAGATTATACGAAACAGAACTCAAAAGTTACACAAAAGTAGTGTAAAGCATTTCAATTCAAAGACAGTAATTTTGTAATATAACTAATTACTCTCAAATGACTCAAGAAACTAGTAATCTATAATGTATTACATTTTGACTTGACAGCTACGGTGCCAGTGTTGAGCTGCCTCTGAGCCGGGAACATTGAAGTAACAGAGCCTGAACATGTCTGTATGAAAAGCTACAGCTAGCATGCCAGTGTTTCGCGTGGATTGCTGGATCTCTGTGTGAAAGCAGTTGTGTTTCGGATTATGCTCGCTCATGAGTTCAAGCAAGCACATGTACGAGCACACACCTGGTAGCAATCTTAAAACCGCACTGCTAGTGAGGACTGAAAACTCCATAATGCCCCTTTAAGGTTTGGGTGCTAAATAAGAAAATAAAAAGCATAATAATTTATGGTCTATAAAATATCAGAGCCCATGGTGAAGTTTTCATATTGCCTGTTTTATCCAACCAACAGAACAAAAGATTATTATGTATATTTTATATAAAAGAGAACAAAGAAAACTAGCAAATATTAACATTTACACATTAAGAGAACCAGTGAATTTTAAAAAAGCATTTTTCAAGACTACAGCCATGCTAACAGCGCTGTGAGGCTAATTGCTAAAATTAGTATACTGAAATGCTCACAATGACAATGTTTACATGCTGGTGTTTACCAGGTTAATATTTACAAAGTTCGCCATAGTAAATTAGCATGTTAGTATGCCAATATTTGCTAATTAGGACTAAACAGAAAGTACAGGTGAGGCGATTGTAGTCGGAATTTTTGCAGGAATTTCGTCATAAACCAAACTGAAAATTTGACCTGATGGTGGCACTAGAAGAAAAGTTAAGGGATTATCAAAGTAACTCAAATTGATCCAATTCATGAATAGTTGTTGAGATATTTCAGCCTGGACCAACGTGGTGGACCGACTGATCGACACTGCCATCCATCCATGCTGCTAGCGTGACTAAAATGACTTAAACAAGCATCAAAATTGATAATCAACTAATCAGTTAATCAGTTAATCGTTGATCATTTTGACTCCGGTTACATAATAATGTTTGGAAATTAAATAATTTATTCACTCATCTGCCAGCCTGACATCCTTCCTTTCATCAGCATTATTTCAAAGTAAAATGTGTCTCCTCTCTCATTTGTTGTGCACAGATCCTGTAACTTGTATTTGAAGTCCTATATATTAACTCCACCAATCCTTCTAATAATAAAATCCATGCACAGACATTGCTCATTATATCCATGACAGACAGCAGTGAATGTAATGTATATTTTAAATTCAAATGAGCAACTCAGAGGTATCCCAAAAGACATGCATAATATACCCTAAGTAGAAACACAAGCAGGTTACAGCTCTATCAATCCTGTTTGAGTGTTATTATATAGCATCAGCTTTTCTGTTAATGTAAATCAGTCTGTTATGGAGAACAGAGGATGTGTTCATGCTTTGAAGAGAGAGAGAGAATGTGTGGTGTTTTTACTGCATGGTTGGCAGCCTCTCTTATGGACAACAGCTTTAACTCCAATAACAGACTGAGACTGCGGGAGAAAAATCATATATTGGAAATATCAGAGACGAGACGGCTGCCTCTTCACAGCATGTTCATTATCACAGTTCGTTCCTCACTGCATTCATTTGCCGCACAAAGTTTTCAAAAGGCAGCCAGACAGAGCGGAGAGGAAACTCTCCAGTCTGGCAGAGGGTAAGAGGTGGTAACAAACTAAGCTGTATGACGTGATTACATGTGCCTCACAGCCCCTTGTGTAATCAGCACCGCTGCCCACATCTAATCTTGTGTGAAGAGCACCCTCACACCACACCCTAGACACAAACACACACACATAGACACACACACTCAAAACCACCAATCTATGATAAACATCCAGGAAAGAAATTGTCCTTTGATGAACTCCTCGGCATGGTGATTCGCAGTGGAAGTCTGACATTTACATGAGGAAATCTACAAGAGCAGCCTCCTTCATCAAAAATAACAGCTTGAGTCAACCTGAGTGACCCCACATGAGACAATAGTCATACCAAATGTCTTTTCTGCATTGATGAAGGCAGCTTTTTACACTGATTGATAGGTGATATTGTGTGTCTATCTGTTATTATCAGAAGTGTTTCGCTGATGTTTAGGGGCACCCAGGACTTGCTGACAAATAATGAAAAACTCAAAAGAGCTGTTTCGGTTTTAAAAATAGCAACCTAAATTCGCCGCACACCTATAATGAAATCTGAGATCTCCCGATCGATGGTTGGGCACAAAGCCAGCCTCTGCTCTAAACTTGTGGATGTTGTGCTGAGGAATCCCTGCCCTGTGTCATCAGTAAATATCTGTTTTCATGCAAAAAAACATCCTTCTCACTCTGAAATCATCCATGCAAGACCTAATAATGGTTAAAGGACATATTTTGACCGAAAATAATGCCTCTCTTCTCATTTTCCTCCTCTGTTTAAGCGATCGAAGAGGAAGGACATGGAATAGCAAGTTGACGTCCTTTGTACAAGGCTATGAAGTGGCTTAATGAGACAGCATGATGCTTTTATCAAGAAATCTATAGATTTTATTGTACAAGCACGTCACCCTGGCATAATCTTGCATGGAAGGGCATCTGTTGAAGTGGGACTGTATGTGTGTTTGCCAAAGGGTGAGATCATAATAGATTAGCCTAATTACATGTGATGCTAATGGGCTGCCTTGCGGTAATTCATTGTTTGATGATGAATGAAACTAGCTATCTTGTATTGGTGGTGTGACCGGCTGCTGCTTAGGTTTAAAAGGAGTAAGCGTCAAAGAAATGTCTGAGGGGAAAAGACAAAAAGGCACACAGTGTCTAAATCTGCTTTAAACACCATCAAGACAACAGCAAATGAAAGCCAGTGTGCCAGTGTGCAGGGAATTAGAAATATCTGGCAATAAAGCTGCTGCCAGTATCTCACCTTGCACGGCTACTCTGCATGCAATGGCTGTGGTCTCCCGAAAATGTGTTTTTGTTATGTTCGGCTTAGTGCTAGCAGTCATATCAGGACATCGGTCTTCTTCTGATAAAGGGCTCGGGGGGGAAATCCAGCCTGCTCTGAGTTTTGCCAAAGATAGATGACGTAACACTGGCACTGCTTTTTGATGCCTCCTTCGCTTGCAATAAATGGCATTAGGCCGTACTGACCCTTGATCTGAGGTTGATTTACTGTCACACATTTCAAAAGTGAGAAACCAAGAGTGAACACAGACTACCACGTTTTGGCTACGTGAAAGATTCAAGGCCGTGTATTGCAAATGTGGCAACCCTGCGTGTTAGTCAGTGATGCCTTGCCATGTTGAGTTAGATGGCATCCTGCTGCCACTGAGATCAATGGTGCTGTGAGAAGGCATTTATCATCTGACGAATTCCTTGTGATTGTGGCGGACGGGTAATGAGCTGCCTGTGGGCGTCACTGCCTCTTTCTGTCTTTGTCACAACTTCTCTTTATCACATGCACAGGTGCACCAACACTAATCTGTACACCGCCCCAACCTCAAACGCACACGCACACACGCATACACGCACGCAAACACACACACACACACAGATATATCAGAAAAAGAGAAGAAATTCTTGCTCATTGTAAAGCATTCTCACAATAGTGAACCATCTATAACAGTTGGCAGTTCCCATTGAAGACACGTGTCTCTCTATGGGTCATACTTCAATTTGATAGATTTGTACTATTACAATGTGATGATAACAATAGACCCATTAGATGGTTGGCTGCACCCTTTCTTAAAATGAAATGACTTTGCATGCCTTGAAGGTACAGAGTCATTGTAAGAAAGTCTGCAAATTCATTCAGTTCATTGTGTACAGAGAAAAAAGCTACAAGTGACAAGCAGCTCTTCATTCATAATTCTGACACTTTCCACTATAAATAGGGTGTGAGGTCATCCACTTGACTCCAATGAACAACTTGCATTGACTGGACTCCCTGAACTTGTCCATCAAATGCATCAGCAAACACAAAGTGCACATGGCTGCTTAATGGTCCCCATAGATGTGCCTTTACATTAAGTTTGCATAAGGTTTGAGGCTTTGGCTTCTTCTTGAAACATTAATTATAAACTTAGTAATTATAACTCCTTAAAGTTTCTGAGCTAATGGACAGCAGTGTTGTTCCTTTGTGAATTAGAGAGATATTTTCTGTTAGGATCTCCCATGAAGCCCCATATCTAGTTTATTCAGCTCAGTTCAAATCCACTAAGATAAAGTGAGTACATTAGTATTTGTAAACTAAATGTCCTGGCGTCCACAGTCACTGCAAGCCCATATAACTCATTTTGTTGCTTAAACATAAACCACTGCTAAAAACAGAAACCTTGTATGACAGCGGTTTTCTATTTGTGGAAATTAGTTCTATCATTTAAGTGTATTTCAAAAATACAGAATGTGTGTTACAGAGTGCAGAGAGGGAGACAAAAATAAAAAATAAAAAGAGAGAGATGGAGAAGCTGAAGCTGGCAGTCTGAGGTGAAATTCTGCCTTGTGTTTCTGTGGTTTACTTAATAGCTTTTTAAAATGTTTGCTTAATCACTTGGATCTGTATGTGCACTTGAAGTCCAAAAAGCTTCCTGGCTCAGTAGTACTGATAACAGTATTGGCTCAAATAGGCGCTGGTCCAGATAGCGTTCTTTAGACAAAATGCCTGACTGGAACAAATTGTCAGTTCACTTTAGAGTACAATTACTTATAATGCAACGAAATAGGAAAAAGGAAAGAATTTTAAAGCTGCCAAATTTTGTGTTCGTCATTGTAAGGAATTACAGAAAATAAATCTCATGGGGAAATAATCATATTAATAAAAGCACATTATGAAGAAATCCTCCATGATCAACGGATGAATGATTACTTTACTGTCATATCCTCAACTAGTCAGATCTTTTTATGATGATATGTAAATGACTGCATCTAAAGAGCATTAATTTCCTCTCACAGCATGGGTGAGCATCCTCAAACAATAAGACAGTACTGGCAGCCTATCTTGTTTGCGCAGCAGGACCTCGATCCATTCCAATGAATGGCTGGTGAACGAGAGGCAGGCATGGTGACAGCAGGGAGTTGGGGTTTGGTGTTTCAGGGCTTTCAAAGAGGCAGTGGGACTTAAAACTAATCAGGATGGGGGTGGAAAAGTGTAACATCATTTCATGGGACCGGCGATCATGCCATACATGAATTCCTAACTTTTGCAGCTCTAATAGAGAGCGTTGGAGATAGATATTTGCATTGGTATGTTGGCCTTTTAGGACTGTAATCAGTGAGCCACATACCGGCAAGCAGGAAATAACCAGTTTGGCAGTGCAGATATGGATGGGATTTTGATGGTATGTGATACAAAAAAGGAGAAATGGGTTAGAAATTGGTCATGATCAGCAGGCTGGGAGGTTGTTATGGTGCTGATGCTTGCACATAATCCCTTCCTCCGCCTCCTCCTCCTCCCAACATGTCTCTATTCCTGCAGCTGCTGTTTTCAAAGGCTTTAATTGGCCAAAGTCACTCAAGGTAACAAGAGCCTCATGGGTCTGTGTCTGGGCAACCTGATTACTGTGTGTGTGTGTGTGTGTGTGTGTGTGTGTGGTAAAGGTACCACCACCAGGACACTGAAGTTGACAAGGAGGATATACAATTGCTTGTGGTGGTACAATTACTTAGACAGGCCAATGCTTTGCTTTGATTAAAATTCAGTTTCACTGCCAAAATGCTGGTGAGAAAACTGATGTTAGGCAAAAACCAGTACGAAAATCCAAAGCAGTAATTTGTGGTAATAAATGTCCAGCATTAAAAGGAAGACCATTGTGCTTGCATGACTGACAAATTTTAGCCACATGTTTAGCATGGTTCTATGGATGGAAATTTTTGTCGATCAGATGGTCCTTCACTTTTGTCCAAACTGAAATATCTCAGCAACTATTGGATGGATTGTCATGAAATTTAGTACAGATATTCATGGTCTCCATAGGGTAAATCCTGTTGACTTTGGTGATCCCCTGACTTTTCCTCTAGTGCCACCAAGAGGTTGAAATTTATGGTTTTAAGTAACTGTGTGTCTAAAGTATCTTGATAATTATTATAACATGGATTGGCTTGAAATTTGGTTCACTCGATCATGCACCTGTACTTGGTGAACATGGTAAACATTATCCATGCTAAACTTCAGCATGTTAGCACTGTCATCATGAGCATGTTAGCATTTATCTCAAAGCATCACTGTACCTTAGTATAGCCTACTCCTAGCATAGCTATAGACTCCACACACTTATGCTGTGTCAATTTGCGTTCTTCCGTATTTACATACTAGCCATTTTGAGTTTGTAAGTGTGTTCACTCTGACAATTATGGTAAAATGGTGTGCACTATGAGCAATGTTGGGCAAGATATTCTAAGGTTGGACAGGTTTGAGGTTTGTGCAGTGGTGTTCACGAGAGAGAGAGAGAGAGAGAGAGAGAGAGAGAAAGAGGGAGCGTGCTGCAGGAATATATGCTCCTCAAAACAAAATATTTTAAATACGCCTAGTAAAAATTTGGAAAATCAATATGTGATGGTCAGCGTTGCTAATTATAGGCTAATTATGGGAAACACTGCTTTCACTACCCCCCACCCCCGCCCACCCCCAAACAAAGCAGTCTCTCCTGACTTTTTAACTAATATCATTTTCATAACAGCAACAAGGAGTGTGGTTTTTACAAAGTATATAGGCCACCGGCTGAAATGAAAAATAAAGCAAGTAAATCCCGACTTTTAAACAGTAGTTTTACTGCGCATGTAGCCTATTTATAAGAGTCTTCAGAGTATTCAGTAGTTACAAAACGTTATGTTAATGCCAATCTCTCCCGACGAGTCCAAGCATCAGTGACTGCAGCTGCTGGAGTTTCTTTCTGTAAGTTTCACGTTGCTGTGCTGCTTCAGCAGATGCTTCAATAAATCAGATGTAGAAACGTCACAATGCTTTCCTCGCGTGAATACATTCGCTGCAAATGTTCACACACAACGCGAGAAGGCGATTTTAACCTGAATAAACACAACTCGCCATTACTACAGCTGTATGAACCCAAAGTAAACATTTTGCTGTGATTAAATAGCAATAAATGGATCAAACTGATGCCGAAATAACTACAATATGATGCAGTTGTGTTAAACGTATGAGTTCATGCTTTGTCAGGTCTGTCAGCAAGACAGCAGGACAACAACTTCCAAAATGTTTGTTTTCTGAATGGAGTTTGGATCGTTCAGGGCTATGCTATCCTAACTTGGTCCCAGTAAAGTAACGTTACAACGATAGCTGGAATAAAGTTACATACGCATGTTTTCTGAACTCACCAGGTAGTTCAACCTCCTCGCTTTCTTTTCTCCCAGCAATGTCCAGTTTTGTCCGGTTTTTATATAAATATGAAGAAGCGCCGAACAACGCTAACAACACTGGAACCGGATGTGCATGGAAGCTAGCTGCTGAAAAGCTTGAGTGAAGATAAATCAACGTTGTAATCATAGAAACTAAAGTAAAAAGCTAATTTAATAAAAGCAGTTTACTCCGAGCTCCTCCCTCGAGCAAACAGCGTAGTTGTCAGAGGAAAACCCAGTCCAACCACAGGTGTTTATTTGTCCGAAACCTGGAGCGCTGCTCCCTGCTCCTCTAGCCCTTTAGCAGCTCTCAGCCGGCCTGCAGATTTTCAATCGCCCGCTCTCCCTGGCCCTCTCCACACAACGCTCTGAAGCTGTCAGTGACAAACGGACAATCTCAACGTTGATAGGCTATTCTCGCTTGAGTTGAAAATATTCATATTGGGGTGGTGATGGCGCAATGGATAAGACACATGCCTTTGGTATGAGAGACCTGGGTTCAATTCCCCACTGTGACCCATCTACCATTGTGTCCCTGAGCAAGACACTTAACCCCTCGTTAATCCAGAGGCGTGCGACCTCTGACATGTATAGCAATTGTAAGTCACTTTGGATAAAAGCGTCAGCTAAATGAATAAATGTAAATGTAATTGCTTCGCGCCGCCCGACAGGCAATCGCGGCTCTACACGTCTTTGCATTGACTTTGTATGTAAACTCACTGCCCCAAACGCTTGCTTCGCTTTTGTTCTGAAAGCACCATTAGACTGTGACACAATAATGGCTGTAGCTACTTACAGCTGTGGAAAGAACGCCTCTCTCGCTCATTCTCCATTCTTCATTTAGTGTTTGGGTCTCAGCGGACATTAACAACAAAGTCCGATCCCCCTGAGCTGTCGTGGATTTACATCAAGGATGGTGCGTTCGGTAAGGAGTAATGCAGCGTTACTTACCTTAATAACTAGTAGGCTAATAATATTACTGATTTAGAAAAGTAATTAGTGACACTACTTAGTTACTGGGAAAAGTAATATTATTACAGTAATGCGTTACTGACAATGAGTACCCGGAAGATGTACAAAAGTAAATTATAGGCTACGTGTTTAATTCCCTCCTACTAAGTACCACTATATTGTTGTCAGATAGAAGCCATCAGTATGTTAACTAGGTTTATTTAGCAGTCTGTAACGATTTAGTAGTACAAAGGTGGCAATTTGCCATTAAAAAGAAGAAGAAGAAGCTGTCAAATGTTGCGATCGTCATGTTTGAATTGAGACGACGCTAACCTGTCGAAATTCACGCACTATAGTACATAGTGTACACATTATACTTAAGGGAAGTGTACTAACGGAAGTATCCATATTGAGACAGAGCATGGGTATTGTCTTTACGGAATGTCTATGAGACCGTCTCTCTCTCTCTCTCTCTCTCTCTCTCTCTCCCTGTCTCTGTCTCTCTCTCTTCTCTCAGTCTCTATGTCTCTCCATAAATAGCTCTGGGTCTATTTCAGTACCACAGATACTTGAGACTGAACAGACAATTGAATGGGGCTGGATTGAATTGCAGGTATCCAAATGATAAAAGACAATTTTCTGGTTTAAATGAACTCATTAAGAGGTCGCCCTGTGAAAAGATTCCAGGCTTTGAAGTTGCACAGAATGGTCTGTTGTTATCCTACTGTCCACATCTCAGCTATAATTCCCAGTGGCTTACTGTACTGAACGACATCTTCGTCATGTAATTGAGTGGTAGCTGGACCCTTTATTTTAGGTGGATAATTCAATCAAAATACATCTTGATGGACTGGAATAGTAATGCATAAGGAAGACAAAAATCAACGTTTTGCAATCAAAGCACTCAGACAGCTGACTAGTTGCTCAAAGGACAGACAGCTGACTAGTAGCTCTGTGGATGACAGGTCCTTACAAAGCACAATGATAAACTCATCCACAAAGAGAAAGAGTGCAGACGCACGGATCTAGGACAGTCGAATGCTCAAAGTATGAGACGGTCTGAAGCGAGAATGTAATGCCATTTTCCAGGCAGCCACTAGTAATCAGGTTACTTTACCCTCCTGCTCAATGCACAGAGGGGATCCTCCTCCTTTTACTCCCATCCCTCATCATTAGCAGCCGCGGGTCAAGCTGCAAGTAGCAACGCAGCTATAGTGTAAGTAATGACTTACTGGCTCTGTAAGAGGGACTCAGTGTCTTCTTTCTCCACAGTTTTTCTTAATGGGAAGGTAATGGGAAAAGGGGAAATTGGCCACTGGAGCCTGGAGAGGGCTTTTGTTCTGCCAGGATATGACGAATTATCAAAGGGAGAGAAAGTTAAAGCAGAAGCAGAGGGAGAGTTCAGCCTGATTGTTACCACCCAGCTGCTATTACCTGCCTTCGTCCTTCAGTCATGCTCTCTCTTGCCATCGTGGTCACCCCTATTATCTCTCGAAGTCACTCTGTCAAGGGTATGTGATATATCTTGAAGAAGGTAGGATCTGGAATGAATCAGATTTTGCGTTGATTTTTAATGGGCTGACTAAAATAAAAATTTGGTAGAAAACCTGGACTTCTAGAAATTCTGTTTTTATGCTACTAATTTGCAACAGCAAAGTTTAATGTCACCAGAATTAAGTTTTTAATCAAACAAATGAATGTATTGTATTTGTCACAAAAATGGAAAACGCTGACTGACTGATATACATCCACTCGTAGCAATACAATATCTGACTAAACCAATAACAACTAAACCATGAATCATGGTTTTTATGGTTATGTTTAGGCACTTGGTTAAAAGTAGTAAAACACTTGGTCTTGGATTATACATTGGAAGACACATATTAACTTCTTTAACAGTATACTCAACAGTCTTTTTGTTGCCTAAAGTTAATGTGAATCCTGGATACCAGTGTCAAAAGTCCTGCACTTTGTACAGGACAATCAACCACTACCACATCCCTGTAACTTCTGTGTGGTAAAATAAGACTTAGAGTCACATAAAGTGCACTCAGTTTCACAAATATTTGGTCATAAACCAAAGTATCGGAAAAATTGAAAATCTGACCTGTTGATGGTGCTAGGGGTTAGACAGGGGTTCACTAACATCATTAAAATGAATCCTCCAAGAACCATGAATGTCTGTTCGTCATTTTACGGCAGTCCGTCTAATAGTTGTTGGACCAATGCAATGGACCATCCGACCAACCAGTCTGACATTGCCATCCCTAGAGCCATGCTGCTAGCATGGCTAGCAACCCTTCACTTCTTTCATAAAAATGTTGCTACTCAAAATAATCCGGCCAGCAATCTAATTTCCACCTAAAATGTATTTGGCAAAACAAATTAGCTTATAAAAGTAATTTCTGGGAGACAGGGGTGTGAATAATTAAAACGATTAAGTAATTATCTAACTTGCAGAACTATCTATAAGATAGAACAAAAACACCAAGTGTGGAATGACAAATGAAATTTGTATCCTCTGTTGGAGCACAGTGATCTTTCAGCGTCGCTCTGTTCTGCCCTCATTCTTCTCCCTTATAGGTTAATTATAGTGAGAGATGGAGATGTGAAAGATGTTAAGAAGAAGCACTCTTACAAGGCTATAATTTCACTTTCTTTTATTACCCTCCAGCTGGTGGCTGTGCTGCTGGTGGAGGAATTACAAGTTCAGCACTGTCAGAAGCCCTGCAGGACTTACTGATCACTGATGAGGAAAAGGGAGGAGTCAAGTAATAGGAGTTGTAATGGGGTCAAATTTTAAATGGACGAGCTTCAAAAAACCCTCTCCTCACGTCTTTCTGATGTCGGACTGGGGGTTGTGTCATTATTGTAACTTTCCACAACCAACAATCAGACATTCACATGCCCTTCACGTCATGATTTGCCAGATGTGCAGTAGGCCTGGGGCGACTTATCAATGTCATTAATTACAGAAATAATGTACATGATGTATTAGGATGATTAACACGAGTAACATGTTTCTGAAAATAGATTTTCTAAATCTTCATCGCCCCCATGTTAATTTCTGTTCCGCGTTAAACCATCTAATGTTCGGACGTTTTATATTTTCTGTTTACTTTAACAGCTACATATTAAGAAAATGGCTTAAGCTAATGTTACAACCTGCTGTTAGAATCTGTGACTGTAACAACAAGTAAAATTATTCATTCTCCAGTTCAGAGAAAGACTTGTTATGGCATATAGTGAGAATCTATGTGTCACTGCAATCCTTTTGAATTTGAGGTCCATTATTTTTCTAATCAGACATCTGACAAATTGGGTCTATTGTTATTATTAATATAACAGCAGTGAATTAGAAATTATTAAATTAAAAGAGATGTGACTATTATCATTATTCTAATGTGCTTTTTGTGTCTCTTTTGCAGGATGACGATTGAATAAAATATTGAAATACTAATTAAGTTTTTGATATTTATTTTGGATAAATGAATTATTATATAAATTACGTGATAATTAAATAAATAATAAATAAATAAAATCTTTAGAATATTTGATAAACTATATAAATTTTGACCTGATGGATTCATCCTCTGTGCACTATGGTTATCTGTATCCAATTGCATGGCGATCCATCTGATATATGTAAAGATATGTTACTAAAAGCCAAAATGTGAACCTAATAGTGATACTAGAGGGAAATTCTGAAGAACTCCAAAATCAGTGGACTTCATCATCTTGGGAACACAAATTTATGTACACTATTTCATGACAATGCATCTAATAGTTGCTAAGATGTTTCATATAGTATGACAAATTTAACTTTAGGAGAGTGTGTGCTTATGACATTAGCTTTTTCAAATTTGCAGATCAGCAAGGAAAAACTCAGTAGTCCATTGGAGCTGTTTAAAGATTATAGTTGATAAATGTCCCTTAAAACATACATGTGTAAACTATTGCAAAACATCTCATAATGAAATATATGAAATCAAACAACACACCTGCTCTTTGAGGTATTCAGAGCAGGTGTGTTGTTTAAAATAAAATAAGCCAGCACTGCATATCATTAGTCTTAACCAACAGAGTGCACTGAGGAGCAAATTCGCATGAGGATTTGCTGAATTGTTGGTATTTCACAAGTTCGCCACTTCCTTCAGTAGCTCACAGATGGCTCATGTGTTTTTGAGCGCTGCCCTGTAGCTACTGTACACAGAATGATTAAGGACAGAACTGACTCACTGATATTTATTTCACCGCTGAAATAGACTCTGCTTCACTTACTGTTATGTCAAGCCTTGCTGCCAGGTCATTAGGCTTCTGGGAAATGAACAATAAACTCAATATAATAACATGTATAAGCCAGTGCACCCTTCAGAAAGCTTTTATTCAGTATTGGCATTATGCAGGGGAAGAAATGAGCATTTTATAAAAATTTTTTTTACTTATTTACTTATAAACTTATTTTACTACATGCTGTTAATGGTGCTAACCTGTGCTGTATACGAGCGGGTTGAAAATAGATGTATGATAAATTGATCTGTAGTTCTAGGGCCTTACGGAAACTAGACCTAGTTTGTGTCGAATATTTCTTTAAGAACAGGACTTTAGATATTTAGGAAAAAGAAATATTATATTCTTTTATGAAAAGATTGATATTCATTGTAAAGAAAAGCCTATATATTTGAACCTCATTATCTTAGCCTCTATGAAAAATATTACATTTAGCTGACGCTTTTATCCAAAGCGACTTACAATTGCTATACATGTCAGAGGTGGCACGCCTCTGGAACAACTAGGGGCTAAGTGTCTTGCTCAGGGACACAATGGTGGAAGGGTCACAGTGGGGGATTGAACTCAAACACCAAAGGCATGTATCTTATCCATTGCGCCATCACCTCCGCCCATATTACATTCACAAATACATTTCAATACCCTATAAATCATAGATGATATTGAAGCATTATATAGTCTGAAGAATTTAACAGTAAAAATGTATAAAGACTATTTTTCTTTAATGCCTTTGTTGCTTGTTACTGATCCCCCTGTGTATCCCGTTGTGTCATGTTCTATTATTCTGTTGTTTAATGTAGGCTATTTTGTTTTGGCTGAAGATTTTCGTATAAGATAAATACGATTCAATATCTTGTGATCCTGTAAATAGTGATATGAAATGTTAGAGTACTTTCGGATGGCACTCAATGTGGCGGACCCTCCGCATGAACGTGCAAACGGAGTGGTAGTAAGTAGGGAGAGGGAGGAGCAAGCAGTTTTGGAAAGGCTCCTAGTTTTGTAGCCCTGGCCTCAGTTGCCTATGTTAGCATAGGTAGCATAATTAGCATAATTTCTGATCATTTCAATATGCATACTGTCATCACTCACATTGTTAATAAAATAACCACTCTGTTCATTGCTGAATATGTTCTATTTAATTTAATTTATTTGTTATATTCAACTTCCATCAACCAAAAGTTTGTCACTTAAGCACCAATCCAAGCCTTTTATTTCACAAAGCTCTCACTAACGTCCAGCAGCCTCTTGTTTGGTCACTCTCTTTTTCAAATTCTTAGCTTCCTCCATCAGCGTCCTCTTCAGTCTCTTCGACTCTCTCATTAGCTAATGTTAAATACATAGAGGCTGCTGAGTTGGTTACACTGGTGCCGTTCTCCACCAGCTATTATTTTATGTTTCAAGCAACATTAGGTAATAATGTTGCTTGAAACATGGCTGGCAAGCTAGCCTACAAAGCTAGACAGCAACCAACACAAGAGCACTTACAATAACATTACTGTTGTCCGAGTGTGTTATTTAGTAAGTTTGCTCACAAAATCTAGATTTACAGCTAGTGGCTAAATCTCTGTCTGTGAAACCTCTGATTGATTTTGTTCAAGTCGACAACTTTGCAAATAAAGGCAAATATCAAGCAAGCAAAACGACACAAGACATAGCAAGCCAGCTAATAAGTTATTAATTACTAGACCAACAGCAAGAAGGCCAGCTCGCCATCTGTCATGCATCCTTTCAGCTCATGTCAACGAGCAACAGCCCAGTCAGTTTACTGGTCTCTTGTTCGGTCACTCTACATTTCTTGTCCTCGCTTCCTCCGACAACATCATCTTCATCAGTCTCTTCGCAGCCTCCGTCACAATATCCATACTGAGAACACCAAGCTAGCTTCTTCCAAAGAACCAACATGGTACATGCTATACTTTTTGCTTCTTCTTATATCTTGCTTGCTGAAGAGTTTTGTTGGTGTGTGATGTAGTGCTGTAAAGCATTTCACTGTTCTCGCAATAGATTTCTTGCCCGGGATTTTAATGCTAAATAGTACAATAGGAGGAGTAGTCTCATGATGACAGCTGTTTGAGTCATGTCAGCAAAGGGGAGGGGCATCCCTCAAAGACTAATCTGAGGCTAATTGAAGTACTAAGAACACAAGAAATGTGATCTTTGTCGTTTACAAGCTTGTTTGTTTGTTTTTTTATCTCTTTACATGCAGAACCTTTCAGCTCTATTGACAAGTTGCCATTCTCTCTGGGCCAAAATTAATGAACTTGTCAATCAGAAACAGCAGCAGTCCTTATCTGGAAGCTGTCTCTGATGTGTAATTTGCAGCTATTCAAATTAGGTAAAAGAACAGAAGGGACGCACTGAGGATTTGTTCATTTCTGGCAGCAGAGCTTACAAGGTTGGTTTGCTTGTGTGTTGAGTATACGGTCATGGCCGCTCACATGAAAGCCTGTTCCCTGTCCTTGTGGCTGATGTTCTTAAAGAACTAACCATGGATTTTCCCAAAATAGGTGGATCAGTGCAGCGAGCTGTAGATGGACTAAGAGTTTTACAATTCACTTTCACTTCTGTATCAGCAGACATGAGAAGTAATTTAAATAGTCCAAAGAAAGAATCAATATGTCAAACAAAGCAAAGCAAATCAATGGATGTCAAAACAAAGCCTATTGTTTGGTGCCGTGGTACCTGATAGTGGAGCTGTATGTATTCTCTGAAGAGAACACCTTTAGAGGGGGAAAGGGGAAAGAAGAGCATGTTGAGAGAAAAATACAGAATAGTACATCTAAGAGTGTGCAAGAATATGTTAACACAAGCTTGTGAAAATGAATAACATGGGACATATGCAATTGTTGCAACAAGTAGAATAAAATTAAACAAAAATACATCTAAACACAGCTCTGAAGCCACATGGATTTCAGATATATTGCTTATGCCTAAATATGGCTGAAACCAGACCCTAATTGTTTCCTCATGAAAATATGTGATGAAATGCACATTTATTGACAGTTTAATTAGTTTTTAATCCCCATTTCTTCTCCATACATGCCTTACAGACTGTTTAATCTGTGCATGTACTCTATATTAGAAGCCCGAGTTACACAATATAAGAAAAGTAAATATATGCAATTATAATGAGAAAGGGGAATGTATTATCCACTACACAGAGTGCTCAACCGAGTACACTAGAAACCTCAGCAAAATCCTTGTGTTTTTCTTGCCAAATTGGATTCTAGTTAATGAAATGTTCATCTGCCAAAAAACATCTCATGTGAATACTCCAACTGGGAGGGGCCCAAAGCGGTCTGTAATGAATACCACAAGCCACTTTTGACACTAATGCAGACACTTCTTGAGCAATTTCTGTCACCAGTTCACAATTGTGTTATCAGCCAAGTAGATACAGTGTGCATACATGTACTATATATTGATGAGTAAAAGATACATCCTCTGGTGTAGGATGGGAGTTGTGCCTAGTTGAAGTTGAAATTGACATGCTTTTAGATGCTCTGTGATCCAGTATTAATGTTTTATGAGCACCTGCCTGAGTTTCATGTTCATGTTTCAACATGAGCCTATAGTGTCCACGGGAATAACACTCACATCACTCCCATCCAGGTAGGAGGGTTTAGTATGAGTATTGTGTCGATGTCTGTCAGCAGGCTTGTTTTTTAATGATGTGTAGTGCTGGTTGAGTTCATGTCACTGGGTGAAAGTTTGCTTTACATAGGATAGGTGATCTTCTTGCAGTGTCCTCCTCCTGGCCTCCTGACCTTTGACCTACAGTAGTATAACAGCCAAAGACCAAAGCAAGGATCATCTTTGATTAATGTCCTAAAGTATATTTATAGAAGATATGTAAATAAAAATATTGTTTTCCAAGTTCTTTTCTGACATTAATTACAAGACAAGACTTAGTGCAGACATAAGAGAACTTGAATGTTAAAAGCATGTGTCACATCTTAGTCGTTTATAAATGTCTGTGGTTCTTAAATTTTTTATGCTTTTGGTCTTTGAACAGAAGGAAGTATCTCATAATTCTTGTTGGTGAAAGAAGCTTATGTGATGTCATGTGAAGGCTGTTGTTATTAACGTCAGAATACCCTGCTTTTATTAGAGTATAGAGCCTTTAATCACACAAGCACATCTTAAAAATAGGTTGGGTTTTTTTCTCAGAATATTACCCCCCTCGCCAGGCTTTGTAATTTGTTTTTGTTTTTTTCCCACAATGGTCCTAATACGTCATCGAGCCACTTGGAATAGAATCTTATTTGCTTGAGTCCCTCTCCATACATACTGTCTACCACAGATTGACCAACAAGAGTTGGGCTCATAAATCAGCAATATTGGTTTAAAATGTTGTATACTACATGTCATTTAATTGATAATAATCAAGGAGGTGATTGATGGACAGATTATTGTAGACAAACCGATGGCATTCGAACTCTAATGTTACACATAGAACTAATGGAAGAGGGTTCTCACGATCAAAGACTCTTTGATTCTTTGCATTCATTTGTCATTTTTAGTTCAGCAGCTCAGCATTTAATTAGATTCAGGGTTGGAAAATGGCTGGAATCATTCATTTCTATTACAGTGCATGCTTTTGAATTTCTTGACATATTTAGCAAAAAATTCTATTTGAACCAAAAAAGTAAAGGAGAGGGTAATATTAAACGTGATTAATTGTTAATTCCCGTAATTCATTTTTTATTTTTACTCTAATCCAGTCAGGTTCAACTTTAAAGCAGCCAAGCCTTTATTTAAATAAATAAAGAGGCAGTCTGTGTATTATTAGTTCACATGGCGACATTTTAAGTGTGGTAAATCTCCATGTAATCTCCATATAAAAAAATGTAGGAAACAATATTTTGAAATCCATAAAATTATATTTGTGTGTTCACAAATGTTTAACTATCCACAGGGGTACTGTTAAAATCCTAATTTTCAGATAATGGTCGGGGTTGGGGAGTAACGGATTACATGTAACGGCGTCATGTAATCAGGATACAAAAATAAAGTAACTATTCCGTTACAGTAAAGAAAATAAAGACGTAAACACATTACCGGCACATTTTGTAAAAATTGGGATTACACATAGAGATTACTTTAAGCACAAAGTTTCCATTAAACGGAAAGCAAACTACTATTTGCTATTTACGTGTTTCCTGTAAAAACACAGTAGTCTCACGCTAGTGAGGGATCTCTCTATTGATCAGTGTGTAGCCAGTAGTTGAATGTGGTCACGCCCCCACCCCATCATGCAGACTCTGTGCAGACTGATGCCAGCTCAGCTCAGTGAATGAACACGGCAGCCGGACCAGAGCACAGACTCCGAGACCAACGGAGGCCAGTGTGAGCACTGGGAACACAGTACGAAGGTGGTTTTCTTGCCGGTTTGGCTCTTGTCACCCCGGGGCTGAGTCAGCTAATGAGGCTGTGTTCGGTCCTGTTCATGTGGTGTTCACTGGGAGGCTGCTGAGCAAAGTTTCGTTTCGACGCTCCCCGCAATCATTCCCCGCCGCTCCTTGCCTGAAAACCTCCAGTGCTTGAGTAAAGGTGTAAACCTAAACACTCTCTCCGGTGCTCTGAGTTCCCAGTACAGGCATAGTAAGCTAATTTGACCAGTAGCTGCAGGCTAACTGAGCTAATTAGATAATGGCAGGTAGTTAGCAGCAGTTAGCTGACTTTCTACAGCAACAAGTAAGTTAAGTTAAAGCCATGTGTCCATCAGGAAACTCCGTAAATCACAGAGTTGAGGCAGAGGAGCAGGGGAACATCCGAGAGAAAACCAGATAATATTTTCCATCAAGTATGATCAAGTTTCAGCAAAATCAGTGAATAAAGTTGTGCTTTAGTACAGTAATCAGTGGTGCCCGGTTGTAGAAACACTATTTTTCAGCAGCATCATAAAAACAAAGAAAGCTTTTCATTGGACAATACATGAATACAGGCCCCCAGTGCAGGATGATTCATCAACATTTTAAAATCGTTTTCCAGGGAATGACACACTGTAAAATATCATCAAGAATAGGCTACCTACAAAACAACATTTTTTTGTCATTGATGGGCAAGATCCTGCCATATGACATAGGCCTAGTGCAAGGCATATGATATAAAAACATTTAGGCCTAAACATCGAATTTGATTTAATGGGAATGGGATAGAATTGTATGTTTCTCTAAAAATACACTGAGCAGACAACGCATCTTTGATACTCTTTTGACTGTAAATTTGCGTATTTGATATTGAAGTAATCCAAAAGTAACTAAAAGTAATCAGGTTACATTACTTTTATTTTCTGGTACTTGTATTCTGTTACTGATTACATTTTTCAACAAGTAATTAGTAATTGTACTGTATTACATTTTTAAAGTAACCCTCCCAACACTGATAATGGTAGAATCCAAAACAGCCATTTTACATTTAGATTAAGATTTTTCATACTGACGACCATTTTAATTTTATACAGTGGGTCTTACAATCCCTCGTACACACTAGTGATTATTTTATATTTTTATATTTTTATTCTAATGAAAGCATGAATAGTTCTGAGGTTTTCAACATCAGACAACAGTTGTGGTCAGATTTAAGAGTGATGATGGCAGATGTCCAGGTGTTTGTGTGCACTAGACTCATAATGAACTGCACAGCACACTGCATTGCTCTGCACTGTGTGATGTCAGCTCTACTGGGAAAGACTCACACTTTTTAAAGATAACTGCTTTTTAAAAGGTCAGAATTTGCACTTAGCTGCTGGCCAAGTGAAACGATGCTACTTTATGCAAATCATCTGACAGTGTGTTTCTTTTAGTTTGAGTATTTCTTCTCTTTTGTAACCAAGTGAAAAACCAATTAAGTAGTTATTAGAGTCATCAGATTTTTACAAAAAGAAAAAACTAACAGATTTTTTTTGTTGCAGTATGTGAGTATGATTCCACTTCCAAATCTGCTGTGATAGACTGGAAACCTATCTTTGCTGTACCTGCTTCGCTCCAAATGCATGCTGGGATAGGCTGCAGTACCCCACAACCCTGAAGAGGATAAGCAGATGTAGATAAGACGTTTCTTTATTAATTTAATATTTATTTATTTATTAGTTAGATTGTTAGTTATTCATTCTGTAATTAGTAAAGTAAATTGTTGATATTGTAGGTATAGCTTCTTGTGGACACTGTAGGTTTCTATAGCCTCTATGAAAACGTACATGTATGACAGTGAACGATAACAGAAACATATGATGTATTTATATATTAGTGGAGATTGTCTGTTAAAAACAAATATTATATTATATTATATATTATTGAAGAATTGGATATGAATTGTTTTGAGATGTTTATTACCCTAGGCAGGTTGGATGGTTAACCACATCCAACCTGTCATCATAGAGTGTCTTGATATATGGTTGTGGTTTATTCATTTTTAAACATTCTGACTTGATGAAGATAACAGTTGTCAGCAAAATGTTGTCCATTTCAATACATTTGGGCTCTGAATGCAGTATGCATCAATGCTGATTTCAAAAGAGTTTTAAACCTCTGTCAGCACTTCTTTTAAGGCCCTTTTCCAGGTTCAGTTCCAGTCCATCAGCAGCAAGTGGTGTGCTAGCACCGCTATAGTGACCAGTAGGCTATTCTTAATGGTGTGAACTCAGAGGTAGGTTTGTGGGTGTTTGGGCCATAACAGTCTAGCACTCACAAGGTGGCCTGATGCTTTTGCACTTCTATTTAAGCCATATTTGCTCAGCTGTCCAAAGGAGCGGCAGCCTGTAAACCCTCAGGGACACTTTTTTCGCCATCTATCCCCATTATAAGGCATTACAGTCCTTTGCCTTTCCCAGAGTGTCACTTCATTTTTTCTGAAAGCTCTGCCATGGAACATCCTCTCTGCAATGAAAAATATTCAGTTGTGCTGCCCTGAAATCAGGTTTACAGGGAATGAGTGGAATAATTATTTCCCTATGCATAAATCTAATAGTGGACCGTGAGATCTTGTTTGCTAATGAAAACAGTTACTTTAATCTTGGTAAATAAATCTGAGGCAGCATAGAAGATGAACATTGTCGGATCCAAGTTATAAAAGATAATAGTTTATCTTTTTTCAGCATGTGCTGACTACCAGCTTGTCTGTGGATTTTAGTTTTATATTTTGTCCTATGGGCTCAATTAAGTTCAGTGTACATCCTCCTGACATTCACAGCAGAGCAAGGTTAACATAATCCTGATTTTTTTGTTTTTTGCTGCTGCATGGGATACCAGGAAGTTGGAGTTTTCACTTGAGGACAATTCAAAAGCCAGACACACTTGCATCAGTCACACCCCTCCTTAATCTAATAAATCAATACTGAATGTACTTTATCAATGAGAGTGGTAAAGGTGCTGAAATTATTCTAATTCTACCATTTAATGAAAAGATTATAGTTTCATGATGTTAAGACTCTACCCCCACACTCATCAATCAAATGAGTTATTCAAATAAATTAAGTTCATGCTACACAGACAACAAAATGTAAACAAAGTTGATAAATGTTGGCAAACAATAATTAATATAGCTATGCCTCTCATGAGATATTCATT
Source organism: Micropterus dolomieu (assembly GCF_021292245.1). Lineage (NCBI taxonomy): Eukaryota > Metazoa > Chordata > Actinopteri > Centrarchiformes > Centrarchidae > Micropterus > Micropterus dolomieu. The sequence continues at coordinate 16,420,973 of NC_060154.1, read as the reverse complement.
GTAGTGAGAATACTAGAATTTAATCAAAACAAGCGTAAACAATAAACGTTTCATTCTCTAATTTTACTTTAATATCTTTGTAAATCACAACAAAAACAATTCAATCAACTCAATTCTACATGGCTAATCTCAGCTACATGACACCTGAAGCAGCTAAAGCAAACTCTAAAAAGTATTTGTCTTTGGTCTGATTCACAGCAGAAGACCGGCGTGCCCTCCAGTAGTTAAATGCTGTAGGTGCAGAAATGCAGCCACAGGGTGGCTTTTATCAAATTGCCTGAAACCTCTTTTGTTGACTGAGGGATTTAAAGCCTCACCAAAGCTTAAATCCATACAGACTTGTCTGTCACAATTCTATGAGAGACATTCCTGACAGGCAAACACTTTTACACAGATCACCGGCTAAGCGCTGCTGTCCAAGCAATCTGTTGGTGAAAATCTGAAATAAGCTGATTCGCTTTAAAGTAAAAATTGTGTTATAAGAGGTCATCTGGTCAAATATTTTTCATGGATTTAAATTTTCAATCAATCAAGTTAATTAGTCTGAGTTTTTTTATTTGATGGTTATCTGTTTATTTAACAGAATTTTGTCTAGCTAGTGTTACACAAATCAAATAATGTATTAATATACAGATATACGTTATTTTATATACAGTCCCCTCCAAAAGTATTGGAACGGTAAGGCAAATTCCTTTGTTTTTGTTGTTCACTGAAGACATTTAGTTTAAGATCAAAAGATGATTATGAGACAAGAGTTCAGAATTTCAGCTCTCATTTCGTTCTATTCGTTATTTCGTGCTAACAATTCAGGACATATCACCCTTTGTTTGAACCTAGCGTTTCCGGTCATCCCAGAGTGTCGGCCTGGATGCGTCTCACACACACACCTGGAGGCGTCTACTATATGTGCAAAATTGCCGTTTTGCGTACAATAGACACAGTTTTTTTTACAAAGCGTGTATATGTGACGCCTGAACTTGAGAAAAAGCTGTTGAAATGACACTCAAAATGCTTAAAATGCGTTGACATGGCACGCCGAAATTTCCTTAAAAGTGCTATTTATATGCCATTCCATGTGGTTGTCTCACCAGTATCACAAACTCCTGCGGGAAACACAGGCTTAGCATAGCACAAAGACTGAATACTGGGAAATAGCTAGCCTGTTTCTGTTAAAAAGTAACACAATGCACCTACTTGAAAATAAATTAATGAAATGATTATTTTGTGACCTTTATTGGTGATTTGTTACCTTCAGACAGAGTCATGCTAGATTTTTCCAGTCGTTGTGCTAAACTAAGCTAATTTAGCTAAGCCAGCTTCATATTAACTGTACAGATATGAGTGGTATCAATTTTGTCATACAACTTTCGACAAGAAAACAAAAATGTTTATTTCCCAAAATTATTCTTTTAAATCAATGCAGAAATGAGACAAATAATTTTATTTTGATTGATTGATTGAAATTACCATTCTTTCTTGATTGTGTGTAGAAAACAATCCCAATGAAAATAATTAACCAACTAACTTTCACTGCCTCTAGCACAGAGATACATTTTTTCCTATGCAACACAATACTGCATTAGATGACATTATATGCACACAAGAGACAATTAAAAACAAATTAATTTAAAACTTTGCTGCAGCCTCCGATGCTCTAATTAGTTCTGTGGCCTGAATTCAGTTATGGAGAAAATAAGTTAACCAAGGAATCAAAAAAAATGATTAGAAATGAGAAATAAATTCACCATGCTGTTTTTCAGGGTTATTATTATGTTCACATTACAATAATTGCAAATTGAAATAATTGTAAATAAGATAATTTTGCCACAACCAAAAAAAAAGAACATTGCTTCACAAACAAAAACGTGTGTTGATCCTGTGTCTTGGTGTAGAGGGCAGTTATTTGTACTGGAATATAAATTGCTGCAGGCTGTAATTCTGGACATGATTTCTATTAGCCATCATCGACAAAGAAATATCATCTTGACTTGACACTGCTGCAGAGACTATTACAGTACAGGTCAATAGTTTCGGACTGTGATGTACTGTATAAGCAGCTGTAACAGTAAATTCAAATTATTTTTCAAGACCAATCAGGTTGCAGTTTTCAGCTGCCACCATACCCCATTCATTATAACAAGCAATCCCCATAAAGTGTATAAAAGCCAATAAACAGTGTAAGGAAATGTCACACTGATAGAAAACTTCCTCATGAGCCCCTTCAGTTGAAATGGCAGCAATAAAATTGAAGGCCCTTGGTAACATTTATAGGTATTAGCCTAGCTCATCCAGAGTATGAGCACTATAGGAAGTTGGTTATTGCCTCTAATACCTGGAGAATTCAGGATCATATAACACACTGAGCCTCAGCACCAGAGTGGCCCCCAGAGTGTGTGTGTCTGTGTGTGTGTGTCAATTGTGATTAAATGCGATCTGGCTCTGCATAATTTTCTCTGTGAATCCACATGTGTGTTTGTGAAGGATAATGACCTATAATTTTGTGCCAGCAAAAAACGCTAATACATTGAATTTGTGGTGCCTGGCTACAAACAAACAAACAGGCTTGCCTCGTAGTGAATGGAGTGGCACAGCTGAGGTTGTAGTTAAGGAGATCTGGTGGCACACTGCAATTTTGGTACTTGTTTTGGTATAAAAGTGCCCTGCCCACTGAATGGCCATTATTACAGCTGTTGTTTATGACCTTTTCAGCTTCAGGCCACTAAAAAGAAAGCACTTATGCGACAAGCAATTGTGACCAGTTAAACCAAAGGCTGATTTTTTCTCATTTCTTTTGAAACATTCTGAAAAAAGCTTGAAACACCCAGAATTATCTATGCAAAAAATGTAGCTCTAATCTCTTTTTATACCAATCTTGTTAATCATCTTGCAACCCTTAAGATGTAACTTTTAGCAGGGGGTAGCATGCATTTTTATAGTATTTTATATCTAAAGAGAACACTGTTGAAGGCTCCATCTTCATTTCATTATTATATTTATTGACAGAAATACATTATTGAAGCCCAACTTTACAACTCTCTTTTCCAGTTTGAGCTGCATCAGGAATGCTTTTGCGCCTCTGGCCACCAAACTTGCAAAATTTTATTGCACCTAAAATTTGTACTCGTAAATCATCCATCCATCCATCCATCCATCCATCCATCTTCATCCGCTTATCCGGGGTCGGTTCGCGGGGGACTCGTAAATCAGACTTGCAAATTTTTTGTAATTAGGAAACCAGAGTGTAACCTCAGAGCATCATCACCAGCTGATTACGGACTGAGAGACTGGTATGAAGCTATGCCTGTGGTCTCTGATGAGGGTCCCATTCTGTACAGAGGACCTGCCTAATCATGATTTATTTACACAACCTCCCTGAGTCCCAGTTAGGATCACTCATTATCACTTCACTGTAGCCAGTAAGTATCGTGCCACATATTTTCCTCTCAAGCATAGCATAGAGTATGCACTCATCCCTGACTGTGATCAATTTCCCATTTGCAGAGAGGCATCCAAGCCATTGTTTGTGGCATCTCTCTGATGGTAATAGAGCGTCAGAGGTGAGAGGCTAGAGGTCCGCCAGGAGCGCAGAGAGATGTATCAAAAACTACATTGCATTATCACAGCCAGCTAATACTGTAGCATGTGGCCAACCTGGAGAGCAGATTGAGCAGCCACTACTTACAGTGGAGAATTGATGTTGTTTCCTTATTCAACATAAAACCTGAATTTTATATGTGAGACAAGATAAACTAAATCTATTTCTGTGAAAAGAAGATGAATAGACATGTTTTATCTGTCTACAAGTGTATTCTGGCTCTGAAATGGATCTTGAAGGGAAGTCTCTCCTGAAATCTATCTTTTACATGAACTCTGAATAAAAGTGCTATTGTGCAGTTCACCTTTTATTAAAGGTTCAGTATGTAATATTTCTGAGGATCTATCGACAGAAATGAAATATAGGACCCATAACTATGTTTTCAGTGGTGTATAAAGATCTTACATAATAAACCATTATGTTTTTATTACCTTAGAATGAGCCATTAATATCTACATAACCGCGGGCAACATCTTCCATGGACGTCGCCATGTTGCATTGTCATGTTCCTACAGCAGCTGAAAACAGACAAACAGCGCTACAGAGCGCGTTTCGTCACTACGTTCTTCTTGTTCTACGTCTGGTAGAATTCAGGCAGTGCAGACACTCATCACTATGTTGAATATGTACGTTAGAAGAAGAAGAAGTAGTAATAATATACTGCAAGAGTCTGCAAATAAGTTTTGCATCGGAGCAATATTTTCAACCATTAGATGGTGGATGAGAATATAAGCCATAATATTGACTTGCATCAACATGTTACTTGGTTATTTCAGTTGGTAAAGTGTAGGACTTGCAACCCAAGGGTTGAGTGTTTGATCCCAGCTTGGGACAATATTTTTTTTCTCTCTTCAACAAATGGATTCTGCAGCGAATGTTTCTTAGATCACGTCTGTACTGTTTTTGTTTCGGTGTTTGATCTGCATCCATCAACCTACTGACACTTTTTCCCCAGGATCTCCAGGCAGAGGACATTTAGGGGAATCACGTTTTCTGACGGCTCTTTCAGAGGTTTGTCAAGCAGGCTACAGACTCTTTTCATGTCGTTCAGAATTTTTCAAAGTAAAAGCTCAGTTCAACTTAAAATACTGCATTGGAGTAAACAAGCTTTTTGTGCTTTTATTTTGTGGGCAAAGCACTAAAGAGGAAGTGATTCTGCAAGTAACTGGTGCTGTCATGACTGAGATCTATTTCAGCACCGCTATCAAAGCATTTATTTATTTATATTTTTTGCTGCTATCAAAGCACCATATAATCTGGCAGCGGGCCAGATATTGTTGGCGGGCAGTTTTGGTGAGGGTCCATAATCACAGAGAAAATTATTGTTTCCCTTGTCAATGTTTGTATAAACTTTATCTAATGTGTGGTTTATAATGGACTGTGGTGCAGAAACAGTGACAATGTTTCACACTCTTGGCTTACATTTTCCATGTTATCTGTCAGTGGCCAAGTCGCAATAACATATGGTTTTACTGAATAATTAAGTAAATAAAATTTCTTAATAAATAAACCTAAAGAAACCGTATTTCTTGACTGGCCACTCTCTTGTGCTGTGTCAGCCACCGTAGCTGTCCTACCTCTTTGAATGGGTAGGGGGCAGTGGTTGAGTGGATAGATGGTTGCAATTCACAATCCTCACCACTAGATGCCATTAAATCTTACACACTGAATACTTTAAATGCCAAAAACCTCAATGTACTGGAACTACTTATTTATTTAACAGACATTGACAGAACAACTTCAAGTAAGAATTCCTTTACCCCAAAGCAGATGTTCAGTCATACCATAATTAAATCCCAAAATATTGTTTTTCACACAAGATATGAGTCAGCAACTATTCTGTATCTGTATGCAACAGGTTTGTTGCACTTCAATATGGTTAAAGGTAGTCATGAAACTTGTTTTGACACTGAAGACACTAGTCTGGACAATCTCGTGCTTGGTCAGACAATCCTAACCTTTACATTTTTTTTGTTTTAGATTGACACGATTTAATGTAGAAGTAATGTAGAGGGGAGATGTCTACTGAGAAGAAAATGTGTTGTCTTCAATGGGCATTGTGCCACAGAACAGAAACCTGTTTTCTTCTTTTCATAGCAAAAGGCAAGGTTACAGTATTACCTTTTCCCACTGCATTCTTGACATGTCAGCATCCAAAAAGATGGACCCATATACAGCAAATTGTTTTGACATCTAAAAGGTTACGGTACAGTCATCTGCTGACATGAAATTCACTTTATTTTAATAAAAATCCCATCTCTGCTGCAAACATTTACAGTATTTCATCTCTAAAGAGGTTTAGTAAGAAACTACATTTTGTGTAGAAGCAATGAAATGCCACAAAAGTTTACACAATATAGCTGGTCTGCATTAAAAATTGTATTTTACTCATCATTAGTTGGAGCAACCATGCCTCCATTGTTTGGGATGCATACCCTGGTGACCTGACCTTCATCTTGTGTAAACTGCTTGATGGGGATATCACTGGTCATTAAACTTGGTCTCAAACGGTCCCACACTGAAATCACAGGGCTCATTGCTGGTAGTCTTTGATGGAAAGCAAATACCAGACCCTGATTAAAACCTGGTCAAGAGCAGAGGTGTGACCTCGGTCAGATATGAAACCTACTGTATGTCTGAATGACAAAAAGCCTTCACTTTTACCAGATGAAGCCAGCAATGTTTTAAATGTTAAGATAAAGATAAAGCAGGCAGTTCATAAGGAACACAAAATAATAATAATCCAAAAACAAAGAGGTCCAGGAAGTAAGGCAAAAGGTAAATCAAACACAAGATGACCTGACAAATGCAAACACACCAAACAATGTATACACACAAGAGAGGTGGAGATAATGAGGGACAGGTAAAGCACGCAAAGCAATATTAAGAAGTATTTAACTAAATAAAACAGGAAATAAAACCCAAAACTAAAACCATGACATTAATAGGGCTGTACTCTGAGCTAAGTTCAGAAATATTGGCTGATAAATAGATAAACCCAGGCCTCTTAGACAGCAACAGTCCTCTGAATGGACAAAGCAGGTCATAATTAGCTTCTTTGCTCAAGGATTCACCGTTGTTACTGACTGACTGCAGAAAGGGACTTTGAAAACATCAGGCAGGAAGCAGAAGGAAATAGTCGGTCAAATGAGACAATCTGTCGATTCAGGCCAAAGCCAAGCTGCCTCCTTCACCCAACAACAAACAGGGTTCTCTCAGGTCATTGCTTCAGCATGAAAGCCAAGTTCTTCAAATAGACCATTTTCAAGTAATGATGCCTTTCCCCAGAATAGATACAACTTATAGCATGTGGAACAAACTCTCTCCAGACAGAAAAACAACACACTCATGTTGTTACCACTGAATATTTTGATTTTAACATTGCTAAGAAATTCATAAAGTTTTTCAGTCCTACCTATGAAAAAAATCCCGTGTAGAACACTGACTTCCCGGGAAATATATTAGATTGGAGTGATGAACACGCTGCGGTGGCTGGGAAATTGTAAATAGATTTTCTGAGCCTTGAGATAAACAGCAACATTTATGTCCTCTGCCACCAACAGCACCTAATGATTTGATTTAAACTGTTTGCATAATGCTGCATTCAATCTCATCTGCTGTGGATCATTTGTTCTTTGATTTTATCTTCCAGAACAGCCCCTCAGTGACCAAATCTTTAGTCAGATGCTGCTGTATTAGGGAAGGAAACAATTTGATTAAAATGTGTTATAGTGGTTTCATTCAGCTCAGACACTGAAATCAGATGTTCTTAAACAAAACAATTAATGATTCATATTTCCGTCTTTAGCAGCCTGCATGCTTGAAAAAAAAGCCTCCATTCTCAGCACATAATTGTCTTATTGTCAAGCTATGTTGATCAAGAAAACAAAGTTGTAAAGAAAAAAAGAAAAGGCCATCAAGTTCCTTGATAGCTGTCCACTGCAGTGTGCTGCCAAACATATCTATAATCATTCCTAGAAAAATAAGAGCCACTTTAGCAAAAGTCGACACAAAGCAGCACAGCAGGCCATCCAAGACTGTAAGCCAATACAAACGGACTGGGTGCCTGGTGGAAGATATTCTCGACACTGTTGGCTCACACAATACCTGCACATCCTGCACAGAGGGAGCATTCAGCGTTTTTCAAATGGCATCATCTGCCATTCAGAAAAACAACTATAAACAAATGTTTAGGCTTGTTAAGAGCTTTTCTGAATCATCTCTGGTCGTGTGAATGCCACTTTGCTATTGGCATCACCTTGGCAATGGATGTTTTTCATTTATAATGAGTGAGACTAAGCTAGAGAGTGGGCGCAGGTGGCTTTTGAGGCATTTGTGACATGATCAGTGGAAGAAATGCCTAATTCCTTTTTCTGGCAAGTGGAAATATGAAAAGCCCTAATAAGATCCAGCTAAAAAGCTTCCAGTGAGCTTCATGTTCAGTCTGTACAGACAGCTTCACTGAGTCTACAAAATGTAGAAGGAGTATGATGAACATCAGTTTTGTCTCTCCCTGGTCAGCAAATTTAATTGCAGGAGGATGAGCTCTTTCCTGAAATGAAATGTGAAGACTCCTGTGGCAATTCTAATTCTGCAACATCTGTGGATCAAAAAATTATTAATAGCATTTCCAGCAAAAATACTAATCAATAGTTAGTGGTAACTTGCTCACTGGTGTCTTAGACTAATTTAGCCTGGCTCATAGCTCATAACATATAGTCAGCCCTATCTCCACACTTCGTTTTAGTGCTGTGCCAACCCTGGAGAGGGAAGTATGGTAAGTAGCTGATAACAACGGTCCAGACTGCTCTGCTGATGAAGGATGGTAGAGAGATGTTGTGGTGGAGTTCATACTGTAAATATGAACTTATTTCCTCTGCAGCAGCAAACACGATACAAAACCATAACACTATAAGACTGCAACCTGAGCATCAAGCCCATCTCACAGCACTGTAGGTGAAAAGGATGATAATAGCTGGCATAGTCTATTTGATGTCTTATGTAATCCATTTTAACTGTTATGTAATGTGGCCCTGACAATGTAAAATGTAAATACACTGCTACAAATGGTCGAAAGCTCCATAGGGTCCCTTTAACAAGTGAGCACAGCAATCTGAGACTGGACTCACGCTCTTTTTCCTCTTTTATTCTTTTTTTTACTTTGTTGGGAAACTTCACAGATCAGCTGAGTTTGACAAAATGAGCACTGTCTACTTACTTATTTACTGCCACTTCATATTGCATTACTTTTCACTGAAGTCTGAAAATTTCAATTCCCTCTGCGATTCCCTCTGTCATTAGGCATGTTGTGATTGCAACATGCCTAATGTAGCTTTACAATAACCACAACCAGAGATCCATTACAACTGTGAGCTGCCCATTAGACATAGACATTCATCTTCCATACGCTGTACATAATTGTTAGTAAAGAATATGGTCTGTACAATGAGCCCTGTTTGATATTTTGTCATTATAAGTATTGGATAACTCCTGTCGTGGACGACCATGCTCATCACCGTCTACAGTCAACCCTCTACATTGTGCAGTGACCCTCTTTCATTGCCATAGTCTTGTGGAAATGTCTTTAGTCGATGTTGTGTTACCGTAGACAGCCCCACAAAGTATTTCCATCATCATAAGGTTAAGTCTTTTCTGTAAGATGCCCTGGACGGGGGCAAAAAGCACTGAGTTGTCCAACTGTCCTGACACAAGTCATTGTTGATTTCACTGTTGTAGGGGAAAGACTCTAGGGCTGCAGATAAGACTGTTGCCATGGTCCTGAAGGAGATACCAAGTAAGGCGTCATCAGAAGGGAAGCCCCTCCTCACAGTGACTACCAAGGTGGGCAGAATCATTTCAGAAACCCCCCCGCCCTCCCTCCCTGCCCCTCCTGTGTTGGTCATACTGAAAAATAGTGTCCTATAACTGACCTCCACTGTCTACTAACTCATTACTTAACCCTTATGACTGTTGCATCTAACAAAGAAGCGACAAATATTTCCAGCTGCTCTATGGGGTATAAAACCCTTCCTCTTCATCATTACATTTCCACAACAGTGAATAATGATCTTATGATCTTTAGAGGCAGCCTCAAATTGCTGCAATTACCCATGTTACTTTTTATCTTTTCAAATTAGTCTCAGAGAGATTCGTAGTGCTCTTCTTCTAGTTAATACTGTGCAGAGGGTCACACAAATTTCCTCTCCCATTCCTAATCAGGTCAGAAAAACTTCCTCATGAACTTTTTACACCTCATAAGCAGCTAATCCTCCACATAAACAGTGTATGAATGCATTTCCTAAATGCTATGCCACACAGCATGGCACTGATTGAGCTCTCTGTGTACAAAATACGACAGCAAATTACTGTTTACCCGCTGCTGAGCTTTTCACTTCTCTTGCTTTTTTAAGTGTTTTAGCTGGATGGAGTCAGTGCTCCAGATCCTAAAATGAGATGTCTTTGCTCTGTGCTTGATTGCTTTTGTACAGTATGTGTGTGTGTGCTGCTGTGTGTGTCCTCTTGCATATCTGTATGTGTTTTACTAACCTGTAGCATGCTTTATACTCATTTCTTATACAATGTCTGGTTTGATAAGCTGTCATACAACCAAGATAATGCTTCCACTCAAGTGGAAGGGATTTACTGTAAGTCTGCCTCAGCATTTGTGCTGACAGATGGAAGCTGCAGAATTCACAATAACAAGATCTAACTTATTTGTAAAAAAGAAAAATATATATATATATTGTTGCAATGTATAAATTGTGATTTATCATAATTGAAATTACTGTATAAGTCTGTAAACATCTCTCTACAACATGTTTAGTTGTTAATTCTTTGGCGTATATCTACTGCATGCCAGGAGAACTGCACTTAACCCTGAATGCCTCTGGTGCATCTACTGAATAGACAAAAAATACAATATTACCTTAACATGCTGCAGTGTTACAGAAATCAATATTATGGAGACAAGAAGTCGATATTTACCTGTTAATAACATTTTACCATTTGTACATATAAATACCTTGTTGGACATGATACATGTAGAATAACCGTGACTGTGTCCGGTTAGCACAGCGCAGTAATGACTGAAATGGTTCAATCCAGTCATGAAGGTTTTCAGTAAGCATTTTCCCTCTGGTTCACAGGAATTACAGTAATGAGTATCATGTTTCCATTATCAAACAGTGGTTTGCTCAAAGTAAACACCTGCTCATGCAGTCATAGCTACCACAGACAGACCAAGAAAATGCACCACCTTCCCACTTCATTTCAAAAGTTAAGCAATACAAAGCAATACATGAGAGATATGTTAAGACGTTAAGACTTTCTCTGCCATTTATTAGCCACAGACTATACTGAGTAACATACATAATGCTGTAATAATGCCATCAAACACATCACATTGTTTTATGAGGCCTGTTAGACATATTACCATGACTACCTACCACAACCAATGACACCTAACCAAAAACAACCAACAGTTCAGACAGACTGTAATTATACATAGGACACACATTTCAGAAGTAAGCCAACATGAACAAAGGAAATACAATGTAATAATGCTAAATTTCATTATTTATCTTGATAAAACACACTGCCTGGCCCTAATTGAATATGGTGAAACATTAAATCAAGTATTTTCCCTGTAGATTATGCAATAGTCTTTGCCATTAATGTAGAACAAGACAGCCCATTTAAAAATGTTGCATCTCCAAAATTCAGTGTTTTAGAAACTTGTTTTTATGACTGATGACAATGCATTTAATGCCTAATGCAATTTTATGCCTAAACAAAGCAGAGCAAGCAGAGAAAAAAAAAAGTTTAGGTTGTTTTTCTTTGTTATGTAAACATTTTGTTTTAATCCCTCTAGATTTTCACAAGTCACCTCTGACTTGAATGTTTTTTATATGACTTTGCTAAATACCCTTTTTTGGGAAAACAAACACAAAACTGAAATAACCGCAGTGTCAAGCTTTGACATTATTTCCACATGGCCGGACACAACTCTTGATTGCGGCCCTCTTCAGTGGCTGAGGCTGCAGTTTAAGAGGCATCATGTCCAAGCTTGATGTCACTTAGCAAGTGACAGGGGCTAAGTGACAGGCTGTGGCTCCTCATGTCACATGTCACGTCAAGTCTATTTGTATAGCCCAATATCACATATGATGTCTCAATGTGCTTCACAGAGTCACCCCTGACACCCCAGCCAAAGCTCTCTGAGAAGAGAAGGAAAACTTTAAGGAAGGCCAAGCACATAAAAAGTGGCAGCAGCATGAAACAAGATGTACAACTAATTAACTATAGCAAGGTGAAAACACACAATTATCTTAACAGTTCTCCCCATTCAGTTGTACTGCTCAGGAGGACTCCTAGTTGTAAGATAAAATAGTATGTGAATATGAACCTTAATTTGCTTGTTAGATATCCCAAATTCCAAAGAATAAATACAATTATCATATTACAACATGGTTGTAAAATGAGATGCAGTATATAGTTCCCATTATGCTACAAAAAGCAAATGATACATCCAAAATTATAAGATGATATACATAAATAAACTCACAGATGCACTGCTCTCTGTGAAACACAACAATAAAACTGCTCATAACCACTCTTCACTGGGATTTTTTAATTGATTTGCTGCTTTAAGTATAAGGCTAGTAATATTTTCTTCATCTTTTTCTCGTTATCAATAAATCCCATGAAAAGTGCAAAACTAACAATGAATTAATTCTACCAGTCCTGCCTGAGTAGTGAAAGCATGATATAGCTTAATATCTCTGCACCATAGAGAGTTGTTGTCCAAAAACAATTAAAAACACAATAATGAGCCCCACTGTTGCACTGGGTGGCATGTTACTTCATTACAATAAACAAGGGCATTGTAGTTTATTTTGAGTCAATACCACATTGTTATGGTTCTATAAATAGTTACCAAAGCACCACTTGTGTATTAACCCGCAGCTAAAATAGTCCCTAACAAATGCACTATTTACTCCTGTTTGAGTAGCGCTTCTGAAAAACTACAGTGCCCAGCTGTTTTAGAAAATTACTGAGCAGTTTTTAGTTTTACAGAATGATGCCTTTAAAAATCCTTTAAAAAGCAAACCCCACAATAATAGAACGTGTAGTCTTAGCTATACTTTCTCACAATTGAATTTCCATTTTTGCAGCCTGAGGACAAATCATGCAAGGCCATTAGAATGAGTCATAAAATACCTAACTGACTGAACTCCAGTATGCAGGCCTGTTCATTGCCACCCACAGTAACAGCTTCAACATGACTTTAATGAATAAACAACCTGCCGGATTACAGAGAAGATTTACAAAGATCAAAATCAAGACAACACAATTTAGCATAAAAAAGATGCTCCTGATCGCAACAAACTAACTTGTGAACTACACACTCTGAAATATCTTGACTGTCATTTTTTTTTAAGAAAACCAGCCCTAGCATAGCCTTCAGGTTTTATCTAACAACTGTTAATAAGCGCTCTGCTTTGATATTTTAACCACCTTTCCCTTTATGTAGTGTTTTCCATCCTCTCCACCTCCTCTTGTCCTCGCCTCAACCTCCCCGCCTTCAAAACTCTGACAAGTTTAACTGGTACACAGTTCCTTTAACAGCAACATCTGAGAGATCTCTTGGAGTCAAGCCCAAGTGGCACAATTAGCTGAAGTTTTCCCATTACATAATTTCTACATTACTCCTTAAAGCACTTGTAAACAAAGTGAATAACTGCTTTGCATAGTGGAGGAGCAAAAAGGTATAACAGAAGGGGAGCAAAGGAGGAAAAAGGCAGTGAGGGAATATGGTAACCTCCTCATAGTGCTCTCTTGGGTTAAGAGTGAACCTATAATTGGCGTTGGCATGCTACCTGCTACCAAAGTGCCTGACACATCTCCCCAGATGAATGTGGTAGATCTTCTGTCCCCATTTTCTGGGTGATTAGAAGAGGAAAATGCAGAGGTTTCATCATTTCAAAACCATTATTTAAAATTGGCCCCAATGGCAATCACAGGGAGTGCTTTGAAGAATACGATCATGTAGTGTGTAGTTCCGATAGCGCAGTGTCCTCCATTAGGAGACTGCCAGCAGTGATCTACAACCACATCCTTGATCCCCACAGTTATGATTCATCTTTTAGGCATGTCTGTTCAAAACTGACAGTGAAATATGAGCTCAAAATACAGAATCAGACTGACTGATTTTTAGAAGCTATAAATCGCACAGTTATTCTATAAACGCCTACAGCAGATATTTAGCTAAATACAAAAGTCATTATCCCAACATGCTCACGCTAGCTTGGTTTCCATCTAAATGTAGTGCAAATTTGAACACATTGTCGAGAAAATCTTGAATTAATGCCAGTTCCCATCCACTACCCTTATGAGTAGGCCATAATAGCAGTTTGTTCCTCAAGATAAACAGCTGGTTGTGCTAATTTTGCAGTTGGGTGTCATTGAACCATTGCAGAAAAAGGGGACGCAGTGAGATAACGTACTTAACGGAGCGCCAGTCAAACTTCAAACGATTAAAAAAAACAATGTAGAACACACGGGGGGAAAATGGCATTAATGTGTATTTCGTGTATTAATTCCTTATAACCCAACACAAATCACAAAGTTTTTGCCTGTCTCTTTATGTTTAAGTTATACATTTCATGTACATAATGATTTATTTGCTGAATTTTCACTGCACTTTGCCATTTATTTTGCTTTTAGCGATAAAACCAATTTTCCCACCTCAGCCAAACAAAAGTAAAAGTTGCAATTTTTTTAAACTTTTAGTGTTTCCACCAAATGTTTAATATGCATTATGTTATGTTATGTTCTCTCAGTATAGTGTGTTGCCATGCTAACATTTGTTAATTAGCACTAATCACAAAGTGAAGCTGAAACTGTCAATCGGGAATTAAGAAGGAAGGTATTTGGTTATAAATAAACAAATAAATAAAGTATTAAATGAAGTAAAAGTTTGAACAATTGATCAAATTTCATAGTATTCCATCCAACAATTGTGGATATATTTCACTACAAACCACACATGCCAACCTCAAGGGGGAACTAGAGAAAAAGATCAGCATTTCATGGCAAACCATAAAATGGGCAAGCCAAAGTGTTGGATTGATCCATCCCTAGAGTGTCTACAATACTCAGAGATCCATTACTAGGTAGAGGCCTGCTGTATCAGAGATCCTGTTTTTATAATCCTTACCAAGTCAAATGTCCAAGTTAGTTGCATTTTCACAACTAAACACTATGTCATGTTTTTTGAGAGTATGTGAACGCAGATAGAGAAGGCAACAGGATGACTTCAGTGGTTTATGACCAAAAATAGCTTACAGGCCAGTACAGGTAGGCAGACAGGCAGGCAGGGAGACATATAAGAAGCAGGTATGTAGGAAGGGCCAGGTTAAGGTTAAGGTCTGGGTTTAGTGACAGAAATTCAAAAGCAAAAAAACAAGGTAAGACAGGGAGATTGCAACAAGGCAACTAGGATGAACTGGCAGAGTACGAGTGTGAATGAGCTGGTTTAATTGCAGGGATGATGAGGAAGAGTGGAAGCAGGTGAGCAGGTGTGCGGGGAAGTTCAGGTGACTGAAGGGAAACAAATTATTGCCAAGGGGGTAAGCCAGAGTTGGAACAGTGAAACCAAAGCCGGCATTAAAGGTTCCATATAGGGCCAAAAATGACATCAAAACCCTGTAACATCCCGTTGCACATGAGAGATGTAACTGTATTGCTTAGATTATAAGCTCTATGTGAACCAAAAAGTAACTATTCAGCCTTCAGTGACGCTGCGTTGATGATTGGCAGATGAGCCTTGTAGGAGGTCTGATTAAACAGTCATGATCTGAGGCAGACAAATACAAAACTGGCTTCACTGCTCTCCATTCAAACCCACGCGGTGGCTTTGTCCAGTAATATACTGTCTATGGTTATTGCAGGTCAGAAGGTAGAGGCTGGAATAGGATTTATCACTGCACCTTGGTTTGATGCAGACAGTAACTCTTGGATGCAAGCGTCACAAAAAATTGTTATTCACTGACAGATGTTTCTTTGGTTATCATCCACTCAGCCTCTCCGAGCATGTGCATTTATGAATGTCATTTACATTGTTAAGTGATTCCCCCCCTCCAGTCTTCAGGTCCCATGTCTCCACTGATTTTTTATGCTATATTTATACAGCTCAGCTGGCATTGATGTCAGCTAGGAAGCTGTTTGAAATGAGCTACAACAGAAAAATTAATTTTATACAGAATCATAAAACAAAATAGGATGAAATCTTATATCTATATATATCTTATATCAGTAATGTATCATGCTGTAGATTTTCAAGAGATTCAAACATGATCTCTCTGTGCAGTAATATACAGTAGGATATTAGTTTGCATTTGATTTCATGACAAACTAATGTGATATACATTAAGCACTGTACATACTTGGGTGCTCAGTTGTTAAGTTCAAATCCTCTGTGTGAACTTAACAAAAGTATAACAGATCAAATGAATACAAAACTGTAGGAACCCTGCTGAGATAATATATATATTTACCAGCAAATACTGATTCGTAATGCATGCTTATAAGGAAACCCAAATGAAACAAACACCATATAAATAGATAAATTACTGATCTGAAAGCACTAATAAACCTTAACCATGTCTGTCAATAATAAGCACAATGTACAAGGTAGGACAAGGCTCCAATAATGGTTAATCATTTATTAATTAAGTGATAATTAATTTGCGATAAATTTATCAAATATCTAAAATGTTCATAAATTGTCAAAACATAGTGAAAAATTTGGTGACATCTTCAAATTACTTGTTTTGTCTGACCAACAGGCCAAAACCCAAAAATATCTGACTTACAACTATATAAAAGGAGAAAGACATCACATTGTCAAATTGGAGAAGCTCAAACCAGATAATGTTTTAAATTTTTGCTTAATGAATGACAATTAATCGATTACCAAAATTGTTGCAGGTTAATTTTCTGACAGTCTCACTAATCAATGAATCAACTAATCGTTTCAGCTCTTGTTATCAGATCTCCCACCTGCCAGGCATAAAGCTTAGAACAAACTAATTAAAATTGTTTATGAATCATTATAATGTGATTTAGGTTGGTAAAATGTTTGCATGCCTGAGTAAACCACATCGATATCATGAATCATCTCATTAAGGCAGCAGAAGCCATTTGAGATGATTCATTTCTTCCATTAAAGGCTAACGTCAGAGTGGTTATTAGTCAGGTTTTGAAGCCAGAGTAAATGAGCCGTCTAACTCTTTCACAACACCAACAATTGTAACGGAGTCAGCGGTGGCTCAGCCTTCACTCAGACTCAATTACACTTTTCTCGAACAAGTACAAAGTACAATAACTCCGTAAATTCAACCTTTAAAAACAGATGATTTGTCGTTGTAGTCCAAAATTGGGGGGTACTGCACTGGCTGGCAGCAGTAGAGGATAAAATCAGGTTACTTCACACTGTGAGACTTCCCATGAACCCAATCTGTATTCTGACACCAGAACAGCACAAACTCTAATTACCTGTGCTGGATCAGCGTTCTTGCAGTGCAGCACAAACTCAAAGTAATGACCCCTTCCTCTGGATATCATTTATGCACTTTTTTCAGAGGTTTTCTTCACTGCTGCAAAAGTTTGTGCTTCTTTCTTATGTGCAGCAAATATCGACTCTTTTCCAAACTAGTTGTCATCATCTTGAATTTCCCTCGGGATAAATAAAGTATATATCTATCTATCTATCATCTCAAACATTTCTTCATTTCACTCATCGTTGTTGAACATCATTATTAACTCATAAAATCAACCCCATTACGAATTATGATTTGTTTTCACTATTAACCCAAATGTTCTGTTTGTGTTCCTGGAAACCAAAGGCCCTCTTTAACAAAAAGGTTCAGCAAGGTGCTTTGTCACCGTGATACTCTGTGACCTTTGTGGATGAGAATTGCTAATAAAAAGAAGACCACTACAGAAAATGACTTATCACTTCTATTTGGGATCTGGGATTTGGGATCTCAGATATGTAAAACGTGAACAATGAATTTTCATTGTATTTCACTGCTCTATATCTGTGATTGGTGCTGATGGTTACTTTTTCACTGCACGAATCCCAAGTCTATTTTGATTTCTGGTATTTTTGGGTTTTAATAGTTTGTTCATAAGAAGACCGCTCTCGTGTGTAACTGAACCCAATTTGCAATGGCTGTTATTTTTTACACATATGAGGGTGTAAAGCCAATGTGAACATAAGACATGGGTTAAATGGCCACTATAATGCCACGTATAATGGATATACTTTATATTTATAATTGTAAGGGCACGTACAGTGTAGACATGCAATGAAAAGCCCTTTCAGCACCTTTCATATTAAGCATATGGCAGGTTGTGTGCACTCCATTCCATGCTCAGTAATTAAACTTTAAGCACCTTCATTACAATTCTGTTCGCAAGCACGGCCTGGAGAGCAACAATAGCAAATGTCATGTTTTCTCGCTGCCAGTATACACACTGCACAGGCTGACAACAGTGATGGTGGCTGACCCTTTCTGTGAGACAAAACTGGTTTTCCCCTCCAAATTATGAAGCATTGGTTGGCAGATTGCGGCCAGCTGCACCTGGAGTATCGAAGCTTCAGGGTGCTAATAATGAATTGGATGTAACCTATTCGGCAGCTGCACTGGCAAGCCTACAAATTGGTGCATCACAGACATCGTGATTTGCATTTTCATGGTTTGGAAGGCGAGATAAGCAATAATGGTTAAGCAATTATTGTTTGGGACACAACCATCGGGTTTCTCTCAGCCCGCCTCTTCTTGGTGGTGAATATAGGACTCATTCAGTGAGATTACATGCTCTGTAACCTGGTAATCTCTCTGTAATAATTGGATTTTTTAAATATAATGCATGTGAGAGACCCAGTTTTCTTAATTGCGTACACTTACCTGGGTTTCTAACTGGGAGTTTTACATGTGCATGACTTAAAACAAGGAAAATATCACTGTAGCAGCAGTGCAGAGGGATGAAAAATGTTTGTAATGTGTTTTCTTGTATGTAAAGAACAGAATCTTAAATGATAAATATCACTACACACCTATGGTTCACCCACACAGATTTTTTCACTTGTGGTGCCTGAGAAGACTTCTTCTGAAGGTCACACCAGATTTCATTTCCATTCATTTCAATGAACAAAGAGAGAAGTATCAGCTTCCAGTCACAAATTAAACCCACCCAAACACAATCTAAATTGCTCTCCAATGTCCAGCCAGCTTGAAAGACTTTTTATTATTGAACTCTCAATCAGGAAATATTGATTTTTTTACTCTTAACTTGTATATAATAATGGCTGGCGAAATTAAACAAGCAGCAGAGAAGGAGGGACGCTGCTTGGCTGTAATAAGCACAAGGACAGTGACAGAGGTCTATGACAAAACAGTGTTTGTCCCATATCTTACAACTTGTAGTATGATGTTGTTAGCCAAGCTAGCTCATGCAGTTTATGTTTACAACCCTACCCGTGCTATTTCTTGTCCTGCTTGCTTTTTGCCAGACCACCCAAAAAAACATTTCCAAGGTGAAATCTGGTTTGACCGGTCTTTACATCCATTTGACTAAAAATGCAATTAAAATTGGTTTTCACCGTAAACAGTAAAATTTAAACACATGTAGCTACACGAAGGAAAACCTGTCTCACTACAGGGCCTGTCCACTTTGTGGCCATCAGTTCAAATGCTCTGAAAAAATATCAGTTCTGCGTGCAACACCGTAATTACTATACTAATTACTACACATTTAAAATGTTAGTTTGGTTTAAACACTATGGTTGTGGGTTGGATAAAAAAAAGTTTGTGTATGACACAGGGTACACTAGGGTCTCTGTTACATGTCAAAATATTTCATTAAAATACGGCTCACATAAGTTTCTCTGTGCACGTCACATAAACATTAAACAACCAAAGTATAAACTCTTAAGACTGTTAAAAAGCCTGCAACATCTCTAATGTCTGAGTGGATCAACACACATTTGAATCTCTTTATTGTATCTGTGTCAAGATGCGGTGAATAAATAATGTCCTGCAAAGAAGCACAAATGTGTGTTATCTACCTCAAACAACACACAGACATGTTGAAACCATTTTTGCAATGCAGGGATTTGTCAGCATAGAGACACTGCTGTCATCTGTATCACGACCAGAGGGCTGAACTTCACTTAATGTTAACATACCAGGGTCTCTTGTGGACATCGTGATGGGAGTTTCATGCCGAGTGAGAGCCTGAACTGTCTTGTCTGTTTGCCCTTGCAGCTGGTGAGTGAGCAACAAGAGAGCCGTCCGCTTCTAAGCCCTTCCATTGACGATTTCCTCTGCGAGACCAAATGTGATGGGGTTTCACGCCCAGTGACCTCCAACACAGCTGGTACAGTACAGTCACACAGTCATTTAGTCTGCAAAAAGTCTAATTAATGGCATGCAAACATGCATGCATGACTACGCAGCACAAGTTTTTAATTTTCTGTTTAAAATGCCCTTCAACCATTTATACCAGGTTTCATGTCAAAATAATGATATGCAATACAAATGTACAATTAACCTGCAGTATATAGAGAAGAAAAGCTTTTTGATACCATGCTGTGGCTGTTAACACGTGAGGGACTTGAAAGACAAATCGGATGCTACCTCCTGCTAACAACATGTTTTCATCAACCATGGCAACAATACTGGAGGGGGTGTTTTTTACTTGGCTGTGTCATGTGTCTATTAAATCAACATCATACCTTTGACAACTGTTACTAGCAACACAAAGAGTATCTTATCTGATGTTTTTAACAGAGATTCACGTGCAGAACAAAGCTCTCTAGTAACCACATGAGTTTGACTTGCAACTAATAATGCATTGCTGCCTGTACAATAATTCATTGTATATCTAAGTAAATAATTAAACAGGACGTCTCCTGCCACATGTGCTCAATTTAAAAAGGGATTATAAATGGTCAATGCCAGTCCTAATGGCAGTTCCTTCCTGTTAGTCAGCTAATGCTTGACTCCATGCTCTCTCTCTCTCTCTGTTTAGTAATATACTCACAGAAGAGTCAAGATTTCCAGTGGATATTATAGTCAGTTTGTGACATCTGTTTTTGAGCTTGGGCTTTTGAATACATTTTTTTGTTTATTTGACATTACTCAGGTTTCCATCGAAAGGTAGCGCAAATTATAACTGAATTCCCATAAAATGTTTTTTTTACTACTGATATCTGAATATTACAAGTTGGGCACATCAAGATATAAGGTATTAATTCTTCCTTCAGGTGCAATCAAACCACCAAGTATTAGCCCAAACTGGCAAATCAGGTTATATTTGGAAAATATTTAAACATGTTGTGTCTGAACATTATCTATTTACTCTATACACATAAAGGCAACATCTTGACATCAGTAGAGAACATGTAAAATGTATATTTAAGTGTGTCTCCATTAGTACATGTGTGCATTATATAACCTTTTCATTCTGCCAAAATAACAACAAAGGCAAAGTAGGTGTTGAGAAATTGAATGTTCTGACTCCAACAGATGCCAAGTGCCATCTTGGTTTCCACATGGGTGGGACCTTGATCACTGAGATCTACCATTTTTTTAATGACTATTTGCAGTACCAGATTGCACAGCTGACATGTGTCATCTCCAAACTGGCCGCTCACTGTGCTGATTCAGCTGGTGAAAGTATGGGGGGTAATGTCGTGGCAAACTCTCCACCTTCTGTCTCCCCAGTGCCTCCTGCTGCTCCCGCTGACAATGATGGCCTAATATAATTGGTTGTGAATCTCAAAATGGTCAGATCCTGTCTAGAACTTAAGTCTATGTGCAATATTGTAAAGGTACAATCATCCTGAATAAATGCTTGTACACATGAAATCATCAGAGCCGAGTAGTTATGGATGTGAAACATCTTGTGTTCGAAGACTGTAAGCCGTTTTCACATTCTCTTCATGTTCACTTGGGTTTCCTCCAGCTGCTCTGATTTCCTCCCACAGTCTAAAGACATGCAGGTGAAGTGGATTTTAGTTGCGATAGTCTGTTAATCTGTTTTCACATTGTGGTGGACTTGGAAAAGCATCCAGCTGTGAATAACACTGAACAGGAATTAGTGAGCAAAGAAAATCAATAATCAATGATAATTACCAGTTGTGCTCTGCAGTCTGATTTTGAGGTTTTGATTTTTGCCCGTTTATGGAATTATTAAAAACTCCATCATAAATTATAAATTGGTTTTATTGTGTGTATCAGTGTCTGGGTTTTAGAAACACACTAGTCACACATGGCTAATTAAGTTTTCTATTTTAGTAATAAAAAGGGGAACAACTCTGAAGCTATGAACTAACCAAATCAGCTGGTTGCCCCTGAAGTGTCTGTCCCACGCTGGTTAGGATATTCATCACTACTCATTTCTCGATATATAGGCTTAGCTCATTTAGTCAAGAAGGGCCTCTCATCAAAACCCTCTTGCTGAATAAAATTCCCTCTCTTCAATACTCACACTCAGGACTTTGCTCTAATATGCTGTTTCAATAGTCACAGGAACACTCTACAGACACAACAGTTGACCTTTGATCTTAAATTGATTCCTGGAATCTCAAGAAATCAGTTGTGAAGCGATCAATCTCGTCTCTATTGAAACGTATTGTTATCAAATGTAAATTTGTAAATCTAAATATTCAGTTGGCCATATATCATGGCCGCCTTTTTGGGGATAGATCCTATATAGATCCTATAGTCATGTGTTTGTATTATAATTTTGACGCATTTTTGCATTCAATTCATGTTAACCAAACCTTTGTTTTATGGACATGTCTAATAATTATTTTGTGACATTTCATGAACCTGAGCGTTTGAGCTACCTTTCCATCAGCAGTAACTGTCACCAGTATCATTTAGCTATTTACCACACTAACAGTGAATATTCAGGTTTCTTATATACCTCAAGTCAGATTTGGATTTGGATGTTTGGCATTTGGAAAGCATGATTCTTTCCCCCAAAAGGAGGCATGGCCTTGGGGCCTGCTGCTTGATGACGTGATGCCGGTCTGATGGATACACCCTTCTCCTGAACAGCGATTGTCCAATCGTAGCCTAGCAACCATAACTAGGCAAGCTTTGGATTTGGATTTCAGGTGACTGCTTTAATAAGCACGATACTTGGAATTCAAAGATTTTGGAGGCTCAAGTCTTAAAGCTAGAGTAGGCAACGTTGAAGAAACTTGCAAGAGACAGCGAGATTTTAAAAGTATGTAAGTGAAGTAAGTAAGTGAAAAAATTCCACCTGCTCCCTACAGGCCTACGCGCAGTGAGTGCACGGGCAGAGTGCACACAGAAAGGCAGGCAATTAGGTAAACCAGCCAAGAAATGATTGGCCATGATTATTACAGTCCTGTGACAACCACAGATACTGGATTCTTTTTCATTTTTGTGTCCAAGCATATGATTTATTAAATGCTGTCAGGATGTAAAGAACTACAACAAAATATGCTTCTGAAATAAATTGCCCCAGGTTACGTTAGAAAAAGGCCTGTTCAAGACTGGCACATCTATTGTGTGGTATTTCCCCCACTGCACGGTAGCTGGCTAACTGGCAAACACAGCAGCACAGTGGTCCTGCTCTACTGAATTTAGGGATGTTTACACTCCAGCAACCTCAGCTGAACAAACCCAAGCATCCAGCACTGGATAACACTGAAAAGGAGCAAAGACAATAAATGATGAATGATAAATACCAGTTGTGCTCTCTCTTGCATGCAGCTTTACTTTCGTCTGATTTTGAGGTTGAAGACTATTTTTGTCCCTTGATGGAATTTTAAGAACTCCATCATAAATTATAAATTGGTTTCATGGGTGTCTGGGGTTTAGAAACACACTAGTCACATACATGTCTAATTAAGTTTTCAATTTTATAAGGAGGAGAGAAGAAAATGAGCAAGCTATGAACTAGCCAAATCAGGTTGCCCCTGAAGTGTCCTTCCCACACTGGTTAGGATATCCATCACTACTCATTTCTTTATGCATAGGCTCAGCTCATTTAGTCAAGAAGGGCGATGGTTAGCTGGATAATACAGTGGCTCTGTCCTGCTTTAATGAATTTATGGGAAGTTTACAGTCCAGCAATCTTAGCTGAACTTACCCAACATTGTGTCACATTTATCAAACTAATTAGCTAGTCCTCATCCTCAAAACTTTTTCTCTAGTAAAAGTGAAACATAAAAGCAAAGTGAAACATAAAAGCATAAAGACATAAGCACAATATAAGCAGGGTTACGTTGGAACAATATAACATTTTTCATTGTCCTTAGAATACCATACTACGATACAGTAAGGGGCTTATAAGTTATGTAGCCTTCAAGTGCCTGTTTAAAAATATGTGAACCAGAGACAGCATTATTAACTGATTCAGCTAATGCTAATTAGCTAGCTAGAGCTTATAAAATCTACCAGTTGTTCATTATGTTGTAAAGCTGAAAAGCTCAAGACTCCATAAAAATGCTCAATAGTCACATTTATTTGCTCACCATCAGTCCATTGGCCACCACGGAGCAATTCACTATCCATTATATAAATATACAGTATACAAGCATCCAGTTAAACTATCCAGTTGATGAGGAAAACATACTCCTGTGCAATTCTCTTCCCCGTATTATAATTTCAAGTAGACTTGAGGGTGCAGAAACATTTTTGACATCATTGCCTTTTCATGAACAGCTTCTGTTTCTTTTTGATGCTGAAAACTCTTCAGGCAACCTTCCCCACGAGCATGTCTCGCTTGATTTGCAATTGTACTTGTCATAGAAAGAGCGCAAGGCATGGAAGACAAGTACACTCTTTAATTACACAGAGATTTCAGTCAACAAATGCTCTCAGTTGGTTGTCATAAAACAGCAGCTCGCCAATTATGCAGTCATGTGTCTGTAGTTTTGAGTTTGGGTTCGCATTGCACAAAAGACACAGTCAGGGTTCTTAAAAATGAGCAACCTTTGTAGGGTCCTCAAATAACCAATGCATAAAAGGGTTTAATAGGGTTGTGAACCTTATATCTTACCAGAACTTTTAGACAAGTCGCCATCCCATGTGTTTTCTGCAAACATATGTTTATAAAAATCCAGTGGCAATGACAGAGATAATTAAATTCCTTTTATTACATATTAACAAAGAACACAATTCCATTCCTGCATCCAGATGTGCTTCATGTACAATATGTGCATTGCACTGACAATGGAATGTGACATTACATGTAGAATGGATTTAAGAGATATAAAAATGTTCACCATGGAGGGAACAAATAAATGACCAGTAGCAAAAATGTACTTCACACAAAATGTCACAAATTTTCCATTACAATGATATTAAGAGGGACAACTCTCACCCAAAATTTTGGAGCGTTTGTTTGCATTTCACCCTGTTGGTCCAAAATTCAATAAACATGATGTGGCTGTAAACAGAGAAGAGAAAAATCAGCATTGGGGAAAAAAAGGCAGTGTGGGTTTAGTTTACAATGATTGGACGACAGCCCAGACAAAAGTTCAGCCCCTTGACATAAAGCTCTGTCCTTCTTTGCCGCTCTACAAACCTGAGATTGAATTACTTAATTGACCAAACTGGAGCTCCTCAAGGGGCTGTCTTATCCTTATCAAACTGTGCAGCGGCCTGTAGTATATTTAGATTCTTTGAAAAGAGCAGCAGCAAATTTTTTAGATGTCCACCCAGGGGGCAATACTGTGACAGCTTAAGTACCCTTGACAGCTCAACTCGCCGTGTCAGAAAATGTGTAGATCAAAATCAAAGCTTTGTGTGGTACAAGTGAATAAGTGGTACAAGTATAAGTGAAACCTGCCGTTCTATCTTATTACAAAGCCAAAGGAAAGTTTCTGATGATACAAGCTTGAAGAATCTAAAAGAAAACACTTAGCAGAGTGAATGACCTTGACACAACTAAGCACAAAATAAAAGTTGTTAAAACAGTTGATATTGAAGAATAAAATTCGATCAGAATACCATCATTCACAAACTGAATTAACAATAAATCTCACTGAATTCAAAAGAACAATTATGTAAATGCTCCGTACTTGTATAGCGCCTTTCTAGTCTTTTCGACCACTCAAAGCGCTTTTACACTACATCTGCATTCACCAGTCACACACATTCATACACTGAGCCTAAGTGCTCAAAAGGAAACTAACATTCACACTCATTCATACGCTGGCGGAATAGCCGCCAGGGGCAAATCGGGGTTCAGTATCTTGCCCAAGGACACTTCGACACGCAACCAAGGGGAGCCAGGGATCGAACCGCCGACCCTCCGATTAACAGCCAACCCGCTCTACCTCCTGAGCCGCAGCCGCCCCACATTATATAAGGCAACATAAGAACAGAGAGAAAAAAGAATAGAGCAGAAGACATTGAAGCTGTGTTTTTCTAGCATTAAAGGGCACATGAAGGATCCATTTATACCTGAATGCTGTAATGTGATATAGTGAATTTACTCAGTAATAAATCATAAACATTGGAAAATAATGTTTAAATAGTGAAATTGTGTGACCAAATGACTTATAACTGAAAATTTTAGAATTTACATGCAAATGATTAAACCAATTGCCCAATATATTATAATCATTGATGGCAAAATTCAATAAAGTATCTATACATTTTGTATATACTATATCTTGTAGAATTCCATCAGTAGAGAAACCTGTCTAACTTTGCAGCCATTCACATTTATAAAATCTCAGATAAGTTTAAAGAAGACCTATTATATTGCATTCCCAGCCCTATATTTTTACTCCTCCTGTGAGTTTGCTTCATTCACTCTGGTCGGTGTTTACATCTCGCCGCACGCCAACGTTCAGGACGCACAGAGCACGCTGGTCAACCTGATACTGTGTGTGGAGCAGACAAACCCGGACTCCCTTGTTATTGTTCTCGTTAACTTTAACAGGGGAAATCTCAGCCAAGAACGCCCCAAATGCAGACAGTTTATAAAGTGTCCAACCAGAGAGGGGAACACTTTGGATCACTGCTACACCACAGTTAGCAGTGCCACACGCGCTCCACTGGGACACTCTGATCACGTGATGGTCCATCTGATTCCTGCTTACAGGCAAAAACTAAAGCTCTGTAAAGGCCGATTTATACTCCTGCGTAGGGTCTACGTAGCCATACATTTATACATGTGCGTAGGTGTGTCCGTCATTCTGCAATTATACCTCCAAACGTTAGTCGGCAGTAGCACTGCAGCGTCCACGACTTTTGCCGGCCGAGCAGGCTAACTTCCAGTTTAGCGCTCTAATGTGCGGCTGGTGTAGCCTTTTCAAATGTTACCAACCGAATGGATCACATTCTGATGCGAAGTCATTTAGCTCGGGTTGCGATGGTCAAATATATTGATTCACTGTGTTACAGCCGCCGTTTTGGCCACTACTATAACTATACTATTACTTCAAAGCCCTGGGTACTTCCAGTCTGCTCGGAGGCATTGCGAGGCTACCCAGCCAACCAATCACAGAGCTTACGGTCCGCGTCGACTCGACGTGTAGTTACATTTTGGAGGAGGTGCACGTCAGGTGACGGCGTAGCGTCTGCGTAGCCCCGTAGCCTACGCCGTCGATTTGACGCAGAAGTATAAATTAAAATACAGGTTTAGTAGGGAGGTGCGAGAAGCTAAACGACTGTACTCAGAGAGACTAAAGAACCAGTTCTCTGCCAACGACGCCACTTCTGTCTGGAGGGGGTTCAGACAGATCGCAAACTGTAAACCCAAAGTCCTCCACTCCATAAACGATTCTCGCCTGGCAAATGAGCTGAACCAGGTCTACTGCCGCTTTGAGAGTCAATCGGACACCATCCCCTGTGACTCCTCCGCTCAGCTTCAGCCTCAGTCCACCACTTCTTCCCCTCCCTCCTCAGAGCTGGCCAGCTCCACCCCCTCCCCTGCTCTCTCCATCACAGAGAGGGAAGTCAACGGTCTTTTCAGGACGCAGAAACCCCGCAAAGCAGCTGGGCCGGACTCTGTCTCCCCATCCACCCTGAAGCACTGTGCTGATCAGCTGTCTCGGGTGTTCACAGACATTTTTAACACCTCACTGGAGACATGCCATGTGCCAGCCTGCTTCAAAGCCTCCTCCATCATCCCTGTCCCCACGAAAGCAAGGACCACTGGACTAAACGACTACAGACCCCTCGCCCTGACCTCTGTGGTTATGAAGTCCTTTGAACGCCTTGTGTTGTCCCACCTAAAATCCATTACAGACCCACTCCTGTACCCCCTGCAGTTCGCCTACAGAGCCAACAGGTCTGTAGATGATGCAGTAAACATGGCCCTTCACTACATCCTCCAGCACCTGGACTCCCCAGGATTTCAGCTCTGCTTTTGACACCATCATCCCAACCCTGCTGCAGGACAAGCTCTCCCAGCTGAGCGTGCCTGACTCCTCAATGACTTCCTGACGGACAGGAAGCAGCACGTGAAGCTGGGAAAACATGTCTCTGATTCCAGGACCATCAGAACCGGATCCCCTCAAGGCTGTGTTCTTTCACCCCTTCTCTTCTCCCTGTACACCAACAGCTGCACCTCCAGTCACCAGTCTGTCAAGCTCCTGAAGTTTGCGGATGACACCACCCTCATTGGGCTCATCTCAGGTGGGGATGAGTCTGCCTACAGGTGGAAGATCGACCATCTGGTGACCTGGTGCTGCCAGAACAGTCTGGAGCGCAACACTCTGAAGACAGTGGAGATGGTCGTCTGCAACTAGTCTCATTAACAAGGCCCGGGTCCCCCACTAACACTCCCCCATCTCAAATGATAAAAATGTCTCTGCACATGTAAATACTGTTTCATCTCGTGTCGGGCACAGGCCTGGCACGTCGCACATATTTGTTGTTGATTGTTGATCTTTGTTGTTGTATATTTTTATGTTGTCAGTTTATATATTTATATGTAAACAATATTCTTCCTTCTGATTCTGATATTATACTTCTGTGACTTCTGTATGACAGCTTTGCATGATTCAAAGTTCAAAAAAATAATTGTCTGTCTGATACTGGCTCTTCATGTAGGCCTTCATTTCAGCCTCTGTCTGAAACAAGCTGTAGATGCTCCTGTCTCTTTAACCCCCCCCCCCCTTTCAAAGCCCACTGTCTTCTGATTGGCCAAGACCTGAAGCGTGTTACTAGGCTGTTGTTGTTGTTGCTGAGCGGTACACACACACGCAGATTATCCAAAAGCTAAGTGATCGTTGGGGGCAGTGCGTTTACATACAAAGTCAATGTGAAGATGCGGTGTCGCTGCTGGAAGTTGAATGACCTAGTGAGCTCAGAAAATATGTGTCTGTAACTTTATTCCAGCTATCGTTGTACTTACTGTGAACAAGTTAGGATAACATAGCCCTGATTTCACATGTTTAAAAATCTGCATCATATTGTAGTTATTTCGGCATCAGTTTGATCCGTTTATTGCTATTAAATACAGCAAAATGTTTACTAGGGGTTCATACAGCTGTAGTAATGGCGAGTTGTGTTTATTCGCGTTATGGCGTTGTGTGCGAACACTTGGCAGTTATCCAGCGATAAAACCCCCGCGAGGAAAGGATTAAATTCTCGTTTGGTCTGAATGCAGTTGAGTGTTGCTGTGCTGTTGCAATGCAGAGCAAATGATCATATGAGTCATAAAATGTGGGAAAGCATTTCTCCTTTAAATGAACCAGCAATAAACACAGAAGGCATATTACTGGTGCAATCTACAGTACTTGTGGCCAGTGATTTCCCTCATATACATATGTGGAAGATGTAAACCTGTTGAATGCTCCCTCCCAAATGAGCATCATGTTCACAAAATCCTGGTTAGAAATCATTAGGGCTGGATGGTATGGCCAAAAATATTAACACGATAAAAAGGGTCATATCTTTCGATATCGATAATTAAGTGCCAAAGTATCAAATAGTTATTTCTTTTGAGTTTAAGTGCTGATTTTTGCTCCTGAGTGAAAATTGAAGAAACCTGATAGTTAATTGTGCTTTAAATTCTTCTTTATGGTCAACACTTGATTCCGAACAGTGGATCACTTCACAAATCTGAGGTAGAACATTCAAAACAATTATGATAAAATCTTTGTCAACAAATATGCATGAGTAAAATTAAGTAAAATCTTTTTTCAGTCAAGTGTGTATTCAAGTGTCTAAAATCAAACATTTATTGAATATTTATTGAACATTTGTTATATTGTTATTGAAAAAAATTATATCATGATAATTATTGTTATTGTTTTATTGTCCAGCCCTAAAAATCATGAGGCATAAAGAAATGTATATTTATGCAATGCTTCTGTGATAAGAGGAAGGCTAAAGTACTGTCACGTCCCTCACAGTTCTGTCTTCGACACTGGACCTGCTGGATCTCAGTGAACCTGGCGACAGGAGGAACAGCAAGGACAGGAAGAGTCCCCTGCTGTCCCGGGGCAACGTCCAGAAGAACAACCCACACAGGAAGAAGACGGATGAGACGGAGTTGATCCAGGTGGAAGTAGAACAGACAACACCGAGCATGAGAAGCCCAGAGAGAGCATCACTGGACTCAGGTAGAGATGGGTTGTAGATTTTTTACAATCTTTTAGAAGAGTATAGACACTGGTACAGAGAGAAAAAGCATTTAACAACTCATACACTAGAGATACATGTAATGTCATATACCTGCAATATCACATACATCTATAAAACTGAAATCCTATATGATTTCACATAGTACCCTGCCCTGCTTTATCTTGCTATCAACCACCTCACCCAGTTTCTCAAAAGCCATAAAACTCCCACAAACCACCCAATCTCTTACATACCTCAGCAACTCGGACTCCCATCATCGCCTGTGGAATTGACCTTGCACATCTATAAGATGGGCCAAAGAAGGATCAAGACAATTTACTGTAATGAAAGGAATCATGTTATAAGACATTAAGAGGAAACAGCCAATTACTTTCGTATTTGCCTGTTGAAAAGGTTAAATTCTTCAACGAGAACTAATTATGCAGAAGGGGTCAAAATACAGTGTGGTGAATAATTTATAGCAGTGAGATAGATTATAACTCTAACGTCAGCAAATGTCCGGTTAGAATTGTGGGCTGATGTTTTTTTGTTTACACCCACAATAACGGTCTGCCTTTTTTAGCTCACTGTTTGTCCCATCAGAATGATTTCATTAGTGGTTGTGATCTGGTGTTAAAAGGTTTATATTTCAAATAAAGGTTAAAATAACTAGTTACCCCCGCAATGGATTGGCGACCTGTCCAGGGTGTATCCCGCCTTTTGCCCGATGTCAGCTGGGATTAGCTCCAGCCCCGCGCTACCCTGTACGCAGGATAAGCGGTTGGCAATGGATGGATGGATGGCTAACTAGTTACTTTTTAAAAATAGTCTTACTGCTTAATGACATGGCAAAATTTACATGTACATCTTAAAACAGCATTAGTCCAAATTAACAGATTCATGAACTGTCTGGTTGCTGATATTTCAGAATTTTATATTTAAATTGATTCATTTGATCAAAGCCGAGGGCTTTTGATGTGCAACCAATTAACTTAATTCAATTTTCTGTCATTTCAGTCTGTTTCATGATTTTATTATTATTTTATTCTTAAGTATTTTATTACTGTCACCAGTTAACATTGGTTCACCATTGGATAAATGGGAAGAGCTGAACCCCAACTCTGAGAGGAATGGCAACAGAAAATGGAAAATGGAGAGACGGCGATCTTCTAAAAATTCATCCAATGAGTTTCTGTGGTAAGTATTGTCCTGATAGCGACATTTTATAAGCCCAGTATCCATACAAATTAGGCCTATGTTGGACAATTCAATGGCTTACAATTTACATCATGTACAGATTATATTGGCTTTCCTGTTTTGGTCCAGTTCACATCACCACTGTTTTCAACAAAAACGCTCTAAAAATCAACTGTACGCCATCAGCAGACAGACAAAGTCAGGGAGTGAGTGTTGAACATTATGAGTAGAGTATTTAGCAGCTAAAGAGTCAGATACTTCCCTCAGGAGTTGGTGGAGTTAAACGGAGAGTGGTTATTGGACTTACATTCCCAAGGTGGCCAGAAGCACAGATCTAAATGACACTAATGTTGCTCCATATCTGCTAGATGTGTAAATTAACAATTGTTTCCCTACATGTTAGCCATCTCGCCTTTATAAGGATGTTGTTTACAGTTTTTTGTGCTGTCCCCAAGTGGCCAAAAGAATCTGTGTGTTTTAGTCACCTATTCTTAACCATACTCTTAACATCTATCCCCAACATTTACCACACCATAGTTGCCATGCACTTGTAGAAATTTAAAAATGTTGGCAGTGAACTGTATCATAGCTTTTGTCAAGTTGTCCAGTATCAGCGGAAGCCCCTGAATTTTGGGTCAGAAAACTGGTTTACAGGTGTACAAAAACTCCAAATTTGCCAAGGTGGCAGTGGAGAAATCTTATGTGCGTACATTTGAGATACTGCATCTCCTAGACTATAAGAAGTCTCAGAAATGTTCTACCTATCAAGTTTAGCACAATAGGTCTGTACCATTGTAACCACCTATCTCTCTTCTACTTTAGGTCCATAGACTGTAAAACCCAATTGGAGTCATCAAATAAGAACTCCTTGGAAGCAAATACCAAAGTCGAGCCAGAGTCGGCCCTGGCATCTCAAGTAAGTGTTCAGTTTGAGAGGAGCAGGCAGTAATCATCATTATTGTATGCTCTGTCTGCACTTGAAATCAACATCCTTTTGAAGTGAGAAAGCTTCACACATCTCAAACAATATTGTTCTGACTACTCGTTAAGCCACCATAAGAATTTTATAAAATTATTAATTTAACTTGTTTATTTAACAACTTCATGTCAATGCATAATAATGTAGCCTTAATATTTAAGCCTGTTTCTGATGAGAAACTCTGTTGTGTAACCCATCATTTTGTCCTAACACCTACAATTCTTCCATTTCAGCTCAACAGGCAGTATATTAGTGGAAGACATGTAAGCCTCCCTATGCATCCTTTCATATAATATTGAAAGACGTCTACATTTGCACCGGAAAAAAAGCATCACACCATCTCATAAAATTTGACTTAAAAGACAAAAAAGAGGAGATTGCATTGACGCCAAAAGGAGCCTTTGCGGAAATCCAGATATACTGTCAGCCTTGAGATCGTTCCTTTGTGGTGCTACGAGGTCCAAATGTCAAGCGCTTTCCTCCTGAGTTGATGTCTCTGTCTGGGTCTGCATTACGGGTATTACAGACGCCATTATTAGATTATTAGCCTATGAATTATTCAGTATTCTTACTCTGAGCCCATTACTGTTGATCTCGCCAAGCTAGATAAACATACATCACCTTTTCAGCACTAAATAATAGATATGGGATTAACGATAACCGTCCGAGACAGAAGGAACTTATTGGCAAACAAACGCATTAAATATTTTTCGCATAGGAGTTACGTAGTAGATGACAGATACTGTAAACAGTGGTTTTAATTTCCTACTTGGCAGTTACTATACACACACACAAACTGAAAACACATGCAAACAAGGGAGACATGTGTTTACATACACTGGACTGACATGAAAAAATAAATTTTACCCTAAAGGAAAAATCCACCCTCAGTTAGATATCATCAGGCGGAAGTGCCCAGTACAGTCCAGGAATGATCAAGTGATTTAAATTACTTGAACATGGGAGCCAATTCATGACCACAAGATCAATATGTGACATGACAAAATAATCTCAAATCAAGGTCCACTGACTAGGTTTTTCTAAGCTTTCAACTGCATCACAGTATTCATCATCAAATGGAACTGGTGGAAACTACTAACAAAATTTTGGTTTACCTTATTGACAATTTGCTAAACTCCTCTTCTGAACACAGATTGTCCAACCAGAGCTTAGCAACCATTAATAGACACCGCATGCCTGTCCAGCTTTGGATGTTCTCTACATGTTGGTGGGTGGAGCACTTCTTTTTAGGTTTTCTAAAGCAAGCTTAAGTGTAAGAAATGGCTTTCTTCTTGTGTTTAAGTGAAAATGAAAAATTGTGAGTCTGGAAAACGAAAACTCGTTGTTACTGAAAACTGGTTTCTGGTATTAAATGATACCCAGGCTGGTAATCTCTTGTCAGAATAACCAAATCTTTAGGGGGAATTAAATAAATAAATACAACCAGAAAGAGACTAAATGGCCAATACCTGTTTTGTAAACAATGTTACAGTGTTTCTGGGTGGATTTTTCCTTACTACAGCATACTGCAGTTTCTTCACACAACACAGCAAAGACTATTGTAAATGTGGTGAAATTTTATTTTACTGCATGCATTTTGTTCTTGTATATTAAAAATATTGTTATCTACAATGAACGCATGAAGCCATTTCCAGAGTCCATTAATATTAAGATTAAGTAACCTCAATTAATCCTGTATAATGGAAGTTTGTAGAGATGGGAATTTATACAGGTACTGGCTGGTCTGATTGCCAAGCAGCCCTTTCTGGGGGAAGTCACTGACTTCACACACAGCAGCTGATTCTGCAGTCTCTGTAATGGATTTGCAAGCCCTGGTATATAGTCCTTGCTATTTACAGTAAATGTAGTGCCATATCACATCTGAGCATCAAAGGGTATCTCAAAATCCTTTACCCTTTACAGTTAAATGTGTTGGTGTAATGTGGAATAATGTAATCTACAACGCACTCTCATAATGCAAGACCACATGCATGTAATTGGTCAATTTTCATTTGCATAGCAGAACAAGGTTTGTGACTGAGAGGCTATCAGCATATCTCAGAGTTGGATATTGCATGTGCAGAAGCACGGGAAAGCGAGGAGGTGGGGGTTGAAATTGAGAGAGGCTGGATGAGAAGCACTGCATTCAGATGGAGGGTGGGGCGAGATGCTGACGGTAGTGATTCTGCTGGCCTTCCTAAGCATGTCAGAGGCTTTGTCGAGGCAAGGGTATTTACTCGTCCCTGAGAAAGCAGAGACGGCTGACCCTGCACACTCTCCCTGCCTGTCTCTCCCTATGGCTGATTGTGTGTGTGATGTGGATGTGTGTTTGTGATGTGTTGTGTGAATGTGAGTGTGATTTATGGATTTTGTTTCTGTATATATGTATATTTTATGAAATGTGTGTGTGTATGTGTGTGACAGGCTCGCCTAAACAAGGAGCAGCGGTGGGGCAGCGCCCTCCTGTCCAGACATCAGTCCCTGGAGGAGGAGTTTGAGCGGGCCAAGGCTGCTGTTGAGGTAAGCTAAGTGCTGCTTGGTACACCTCACATCTGTAACCTGTCAACTGAGAGGTTGGCAGGTTACAGATCTCCACCAATGACTTTCAATAAGACCAACAGGAAAGTTGGTGTATCAATATTAAACAGCAGAACTTTGTCTGCACTGTGCACTGTCCTTGTCAGCTTTGTACAGGTTTTTTGGAAGTATTAGGGTGTACTAGTGGTTAAAAATTCTACTTAAAACATCCCTGCTCAACTGTTTTTCAGCAAGAAACTGAATCATAAGCAGCTCAAAAAAATTATTCTATAGATTACCCCTGACTGTAGCCCCATTTGCTTTAGGAGACAACTGCTTACTGTTGAGCTGCCCACAGGTGGCCAAACAAATCAATTATCCCAGATTTAAACAAGTGTTTTATTTGGCTATTCTTAACTACTACTACTCTGACTATCACCATCTTCCCCCAACATTTACTAAAACATAGTTAAGCCCTATTTGTTTAGGGAAGCATCTGTGCACCCCACTTTAACCACACACAACATTTATCAACATAGCCACCTAACCATAAGGAGCCCATTTTAGCCAGACTTTAAAACAAACTTGGATACGCCACACAAAGTTGATATTTATGCTTTATCGGAGGGATTTTTACCCTTTATTGGAGGGGTTTTCAAATAGTATGTTTCTATTTCCCAATGTAAAAGTCTTCAAGAAGGAGGACTGACTGGTTGGTACATCCAGCTAACGCCCCACCACCAATAAAGAGCAGCATACAGCCACTTCCCTAAACTAAAAAAACTCCAACCCTGCCACTAGGCCCCAACTTTATGAGAAAGGGATAGATAAATCCCTTGAGTGCATGTAGATATATTAAATATAGAGATGCAATAAAGTGAGAATTCTGTTAACTTTAAACCAAGAAAGCATTTTTCAATATCACATTTCCAACATCATTGCCCATGTAGCCTCATAATCCTTCCAGCAGGTTGAATATATATCCACCTGAAGCCCTGCAGAACTAATTTCCATTTGACTCCTTTAGCCCTTTTATCTCTTTGTCAAATGATCACTATTCGGCTTCCTGCAATGTATTTGTCCCTGTGGTGCTAGCTGACAGTTTAATAGTCCATGCTATATTCATACACTCAAGTTCACAGGATGTTTGACCCAGAAAAATATTCACAACTTTCACCTGGCTTACAATAGGAAGGTAAATAAGGCAGTCACTTTATGGCCTGACATATCAGATACCGCAGGAGATGGCGAAGTTACAGTAATTAGATGGACAGGATAAAATAAGAACTTCCAATCCCTTTATTGAGATGTTTGGCATTAGGTTTGAATACTTTTATAAGTTTTCTTTCAGCTTGAGATATGTTTTCATGTCACATCACACTGGCCCAACAACAGCTACCTAAAAAAAACATAATTTCTGTACTGTACAGGAGTTTAGAGTTATTGTTACTTGCAATAAATCCACTATACCACTCAATGGACATCCTCCAGAAAATGGTAGTGAACCCTGCAGTGTTGAGTTACTTTAGCTTTACTGAGGGCTAAAATAAACTGTTGCACACTGAGCTTTGTGTAATGGTCAATAAATAATAGAGCAGGGACAGGAAGATGTTGAGAAATTGAGAGGCGCAGCTGCAGAGAAGTGGACCACCCGCTTGGGGATCCCTCCCCAAAGTTAGCGATGATGTCACATCTTGTATAAGCCGCAAGCTGCATCCTCACAAATAATTGCACAGTTTGAGTACACGCGTCAGCCAGAGGACAGGTAAGAGATGAGATTCTGAGATGCTCCTGGGCAAGGTTCTGGGCATGGAGCATCGATTGGTAACAGTATCTCACAGCTTCGATCGGGTAGCTTGAGTGCTGGCCTCCACTCTAGAGGGGCTGTGATGCAAACGGCAAGCCATTTTGGCTTCAGCTGCCAATGTCAAAGCCCACAATCAGATCATTTCCATTTAAGTAGCTATGCATATGCATGCTCGTACATACTTACAAAGACATGGAGGTAGAGACTGCTCAGATGGCACAAAAAACATTAAATCAGCACACTGCCTTTCTGACAATTCATTTAATTAGACAAAGAAGCCAAAAGTAAGAAAATTAGGACCCACAGAGGGAGCAGACAAGGAATTAGGCTCCCAAATATAATCCATTTTACAAAGCTGGCACTGGTAAAAACCCTTGAAAAGAGAGGTTAAATTGCAGTGGGCCTATAGAGGGAACTCAGCTTTGAATTCATTTACAAAGAGGCTGATAAAGAGATATTTTCCAAGTAGGTAAGTGGCTGTTAATGTCACAGGAGGACACTGTCAGTTACTCTGAACTGATGACAATGTAATACTTTTATTAAATAGAGAACCACTGGAACAGCTGCAGGGTAAATTGTGACTTCAGGGAACAATGTTTTGGCAGTGGGGTACAAGAAAGCACTCCCACAGTGGTGATAAAGACAAGATGAAGGTGACTGTGTGGCCTTTTGTTTGATTAAAACAGCAGCAGTCTCACTTTTATCTCACAGAATATTGGTCTGAGGCTGTTCTGGTTCTGTGAGAGATTGCAGTGGCAGTGCAGTTGCCTAGAAGTCAGAGATGCAGGCTTGTGATCAAAAGGTCAGTGATTTTAATCCACAGATCTGCTGGGAAAATGCAGATGGGGAAAGTTAATGAGTAATGCTTTCACCTCCCTCAACAACTCTCATCAGCGTGCCCCCAAGGAGAACTCAAAACTTTTCCAGTGGAGCTGCAAGGTTTCCAACATGAGAATAAGAGAGCACATGGCAATTACCAAAAACCCTGCAAGAGTAAATTCAAATTCCACATTATTATCCCCAAGAAGAAATTAATTTGGTGAGAGTTGCATACAGGGGTGTTTGTAGTATAAGAAAGTAACAGAAAATACATACTATTAGGGATAGAGACCACTTCCTTTAACCTAAGTGCAATAGTTCTGATCTACCCAAATTAACTGCACGAGGGGGAAAGAACTAGAACTAATTCAACCAAACTAAACAACGCAGGTTTGAAAATACCCTCAGTCCGCTTCTAAGCAGACTCTGTTGCAACAGCAATGCAATGCAACAGCAGGATTTTAGCACAGTGGATATTTGATTTTAGCATAACCTCAAAAGCTAAACTACTATTTAATTCATTGTCTGCCCCGTGACCTGTTAAGGAAGCAGTCTGTATAAGTGACACAAATATTTATGCAAATCATTTGGTTACCATGGTAACATATTTACCACCTGATCAATCAGAAAGTGAAAAGGAGTTGTGCTCAGATAAGATAAGGATAGACAGACACATAGATATACTATCCATAAGTAGAAGTAAAAAAACTTATAGATATGTGTCATCGACTATATCTGTGCAAATGAGTGTAGAAGGATGTGTAGTGTAGAATTGTCATTCAGGAGAAATAATCCTCCTCCCAGAGAGGAGTCATATATTTTAATAAAAGTGGGCAGGAATGACTTCATGTAGCGGTCCTTATTACAGCAGAGCTGAAGGCGTCTCCGACTGAAGAGACTTTGTTGTCCAACCAGTAGTTCATGCAGAGGATGTGAAGTGTTGTCCATCATTTTGAGCAGTTTTGCAACATTCCTCTCTCCACAACCAACTCAAGAGGCTACATGTTCATCTTCTGGCCTTAAAGGCCAATTTATTTTTTTTGCGTCAAGTCTACAGGGTAGTAGGCTATGCGCCATCGTGAGCATTTATACTTGTGCGTTGGTGTCTGTGTCAATCTGCAATTACACCACCAAAAGGCTAGCTTCTATGTTCCACTGTCTTCAGTGTCTTCTTTATTGGTGTAGGCTACTACAAACAGTGGCGAATGAAACTGAGTGTTGAACGTTAAATGTTAAACAGCTGCTGTTACTTTTAAATTGAAATTACTAAAACACAGAGACGAGAAAAGGCATCGGAGGGGATGGTATGTACGACCCTTGAACCGGTTGAGGCAGAAGAAGGACAAGCCAGAAATGCGTAAGAGGAAATGCGATGCTGGCAAGCCAGTCAATCTTTGTGGCTATCAGCTGTAATTCCCTGGCCACAGTAGATCTATGTGTTGTTATCACAGACATCCATGTAGTGGGTCATGACATTGTTTGCCAAAATGCATTCATGGCACATTGTCCACTGAAATGTAATGTATTCTTCTCTGAGTGACATTATCTTCTGGACTACAGCTTCCTATTTTTGTCTCACTGACCAGGGACTTGGCCTATGCAGCAGAACAGAGGGTGGCTCATCAACATTAAAAGGCCAGGCCAGCCCTGCTCTCTTTTTTTTCCTAAGGCTGCTCTGTGTCACCGGTAAATAATGAGACTTTTTGTGATATAAGCCCCCTGGGCAAAGTGGATATGTACACCCTGTTCATGTGCTTTGTTTTCTTCTAAAGGTTGAGCCTCAAGTTAACACAACTCAAATTGACATAAGAAGTTAAGGTTAGAGTTGGATATTTTAGATAAAATATTTTTACTGAACATCTTATTACAGTATCTGATTATGGAGGCAAACCAGTCGCTCCAGGAATTTAAAATCATGCTAAACCAACAAATGAACGGAAATTCAAACATCTCTAACAATTTTTCCAAACTAACAGAAGGGACCTGCTTTAGTTAATAAGGTCTTAACAATGTTCATTTCAGCAGTACAAACACTTAGCAAGCAGATCATGAAAAATGTGTCACTTGTGTGAAATAGCGTGTTTAATGGTTGCCAAAAGCCTCAAAGCATATAGGCCGTTTGACTGACATATTTGAATACATGGAAACAGTCCAATGAATATATGCAAACTCAAAAAAACACAGGATAAAGCCTAATGTTGTTTGCTTGGGAACAACTGAATATGTTGCCTTACATGGGTGAACTGACACAAAACAGGCCTTCTCAGTGATATTAATTATGATCATTAATTATTTCTCTCTATATTCATATATCTATTCATACAGCTGTGCTTTTTACAATCCTTTATGATTTTGTTTTCCCAGTCAATTTACGACTTTTGTGAAATAAAGTCTGAGGTAATTGTTTTGTACCACTCTTTTTAAGAGCATCAGTTTCTGTGTTTTAGCTGACATAGCATGAATTATTAGGTTCTACAAATTACCTTCCTGGTAGTGTGCCTTTATTTTCATTGTATATATTACCTCAGTCCACCAGACTAAGAAACACTAATTGGATTCTAAAGGCAATACATAAAAAAAGGGGATGATACCAACAGCAGAGGGTAAGTGTCACTTCAGTATGTGTTCTTAGGCCATGATTATACATGTTGTCAATAATGTATTGATAAAGAAACTAATGAATCACCGACCCATCTAACCCCTGGTTTCTTTCCAAACACTGGTGACACATTTGGCGGCAGGAAGCACTCTTGATTCAATCCATTGCATGTGACACTTCATCAGAGAGGCTGAAATTAAGAGTCCCAGCCATGGGTTCGCTCCAGTGATACACAGGATATAAATGACCTCGCTGTATCTTTGCCTTGTTCCACATAATTAAACTGCCAATGTCAGTGTAAAAAAACGCCCTTAACAGCCTTACAAAGAAATATGACTACATTTCCTGTAAATTAAAAACATGTCCTTATTTGCTCCATTTTAATTCTGTGAGCAATTTGATGTCACCCGACGTGCAGTTAGGGGGCAAGTACCACACCAGATAGGATTTCACAGCACAAACTATTTACTGTCTATACGATGCAAATAACGACATGATGGACTAGGTCACCATGGAAATGGTAACATGGAAACAGGCCCACAATGTGATGAAAAATAATTTAAAAAATGCAGACTATATTATTTAAATGTGCACATAGCATGAGAACCATTCACATGACCATAAAGTTGAAGATCGCTAGAGGCCACGAGCAGTGCTGGGCTGTGCATCAATTTTGCTGCAGGACAGTTGGAACCACCCTTCATGTGCCTTTTTGCCACATACACCCATTATAAAGTAGCAAGGGTTCAAATTAACAATGTACATTTATTCAAGTATTGTGCTTAAAATAAATACAAGTTAGAGGTATTTATACTTTACTTTGATGTTTGCATTTTAAGTTACTTTATTCTCCAATACATATTGGATATAATGAACTCCACTACATTTACTCTACAGCTTTTCAAGTTGCTGTGCAGAGTCCAAAACATTTGAGCAGTTTATAAATGATGACGTTATGTAGGTTAACAGTTTATAAAGATCTACCTTAACAAGCCACATCATGAAAATGCTGCTTCAAGGCCCATGCCTCTTGTGATTATAAAACACCTTTACAGTACATCAATATTTATAGCACAACAGAGAACAGCTTCCAACAGCTTCAGTCCATGTGATCTAATGATAAAAAGCGGTAATCATTCACCCCTTACCGATACCAGGTACTCTTCCTGAACTCTTATGAATTGACTAAATAAGCCATCAATTTGAAGGTCTTTAAAACACAAAGAAAATTACACATGTTTTCTGTTTCTGCCAGATCACACACAGTTCTAATCTGAACACCTTTTTTCTTCCATAGATTATGGACTATATTATCCCATGCATATTCAAAAGCCATCAAGACTC
This sequence comes from Micropterus dolomieu, assembly GCF_021292245.1. NCBI lineage: Eukaryota > Metazoa > Chordata > Actinopteri > Centrarchiformes > Centrarchidae > Micropterus > Micropterus dolomieu. The sequence continues at coordinate 16,379,477 of NC_060154.1, read as the reverse complement.
TTATTAAGACATGCTTTCATGACATGCATGTGTGTGGGAGTTAATAATTATTGCTTTTGAGTAAATAAATGAAACATAACTATAAAAACACAAAAATACAAACATTACTATAAAAACCAAATGAAACCACTGTGGTCATATTTATGTGAATTTCTTATAAGGCTTCAGTGAAGAACCAACACCGTTACATGTACAGTATGTAAACTAGTTCCTGCTACAAATTCTTACAACATCTATGTATCTCCTGGCTCCACCTCAGGAACTGTTGGTAGTGCATTTGTCTGAGAGTCAGCAGTCAGTAATTACCTTCCATGTCTCACCATGAAGGGCCACACTAGCACACAGGCTTCTAAGATGTGGAGATGAGAAGACCTTTGACATAGACACACACATATTCCTACATTAGATGTTTCTGACCTTGCTCCCCTCTGCATTGTCACTACACACACGTACTGTATACAGTGCTGTCCTATACTGACGGGTTTCTGGCTATGGAGCACTCAATAAGTCACATGAGGCTGTTCTGTTCTGTTTGGCATTATTCTTCCCGGTTTGCTCTGCCTCTGACAGGAAGATAGCGAAAAATCATGGACTCAGCCAACTGTATGAATACAAGATTAACATGAAAAAGAGGCATGACTGCATCTGTAGTGACGATGCTGAATGTGTGGAGCAAAGGCATAGTTCACAGGAAACTTGGTGTATGTTTTTACCACAATAGGAAGAAATGAACAAGACAGAAAAATAACCTGTATATAAAACTGAATATATTTAAAATACTAAAACAAGGGTGGTGCGGCGGTTAGCACTGTTGCCTCACAGCAAGAAGGTCGTGGGTTCAAACCCTGGTTGCCCCAGCCTTTCTGTGTGGAGTTTGCACGGTGTCCGTGTGGGTTCTCTCCGGGTGCTCCGGCTTCCTCCCATCATCCAAAGACATGTAGGCTAGATTAATTGGTGTCTCCAAAATTGACCTTAAGTGTGGTTGTCTGTTTATATGTGGCCCTGCGATGGACTGGCAACCTGTCCAGGGTGTACCCCACCTTTCGCCCAATGTAAGCTGGGATTGGCTCCAGCCCCTTGCGACCCTGTACGCAGCATAAGCAGTTGCTGATGGATGGATAATAAAAAAAACACAAAATGTCATAACACATAAGTGAAATAAACAAAAAGTGGTTTTTTTAAAAAGTGATTTAAAAAGAGAGTTCGCAGCCCTGATCTCCTCAGGGAGGTTATTCTACAGTCTTGGAGCCCTAATTGCAAAGGCTCTATCACCTTTGAGTATAAATCTGAACCTAGGAACAACCAGGAATGTCGCATCCGAAGATCTGCTAAATAACTTGGGGCTAGGTCTCTCAGGGCTTTGTATGTAATCAATAATATCTTAAATTCAACAGGCAGTGTTGGGAAGCCAGGAGCTATGCAATGGGATCATGTTTCTTAGTCCAATCCAGGCAACAATAATCAATAATGAGTCTGGTGGTTGAAAATCAAGGAGGACTGAAACACATGCAGGACAGAAATAATACACTATCATACATTCATTTATAGGTAAGCTCTGCTAAAAGGCTGTGACAATCATGGTCAATCTCATTCAATACTTTCATTCTCTTTGAATACATGGCACTCCCCGTCATGACACACTAACAGTAGGAATCCTGTGGAGAGTTTTCCTCAAGGGAAGTTTATTGGTCTGTGACATGTTAAATATTGTGTGGTCATCTTGTTTTCCTTTTCCTTCCTTTGGGGTCTATTAATATACTATTATGATACCATTATGTTGGTGCGACACTGCAATCTGCTCTCTGCACCGACACAAAAATAGAGCCCTAACATGCTAACATGCTGACAACGGCAATGCTAACAGTCTGATGTAGCATGTATACCGTTTTTTTGCCATCGTAGTTTACCGTGTTAGCATGCTAACACACGTTAGTTGGCAGTAAACACAAACCACAGCTGATGGGAATGTCATTAGTTTTGAAGGTAACCAAAATATTAGACCAGTCAAAATGTTCTCGTGGCACTAGATTAAAAGTCAGGGGATCACCAAGCTATTACAATGCCACGTGAGGGAAACATTAATGATTAAATTTTTATGCCAATCCTTCCAATCCATTTCTCTAAAAGACAAAAATTTCTAATGGAAATCCATCAAATAAATTTCAGTCGGGACCAAAGTGATTGAACAACAAACTGACATTGCCATCCCCAGACCCACGCCAATAGCATGGCTAAAAATTGCATTACTTCCCATGCACCACAATTTTGGTGTGAAATGCACTGCATGAATAAATGTTTCATTACATTATTAGGTTTCAAGTAAAACACTGGTAAAGTGTAAAGTCACCACATGGATCTTTTAATCAGTTCTCACAAAAACAGGTATGCAACAATAATAAAAACAGGAGAGATAGTGTGTGGTCCTGTTAAATAGTTTTATTTAAATCGCATGATGCAGCTTTTTGAACACACGGAAGCTGTTTCAACTCCTCTTGGCTAAGGCAGATAAATAGAGTGTTGCACTACTCAAAGTGGGAAGAGATAAAGGCAACTATAATCCTCTCTGTATCACTAAAATTCATGATGGTTCTAATTTTAGCAGTGCTCCAAATATGACTAAACAGGTTTTGAGTATCTCTTTCAAAACCACAGCTTGAGTCTCATCCGACTCCTCAGTTTTTAGAGATAGGACAGGATATGTATTTATTAAGCATCAAGAACAGGTAGAATTTGGATGGTATAGTTTTCTTTCATATGTGAAATGGTTAATATTTTTTTAAAATATGCAAAGATGAAAATGTATTTGCCTGGAGTAAGATGTTAAACAGGGTGTCATCTGCAAAACAATGAAAGTACATTTCATGATGTGTAATTAAATGGACTAAAAGAGCACCTACACTCTGATCAGTGGGGCAGAAGCTAAATGGTCATCAGTGCTTACTTGTCACTAAAGACAAGACCCAATGTATGAATTCTGCAATATTCAAGATGTCCAGTTTCATTCAAATATACAGTAAGCAATATACAGTAAGCAACATTATACATTAACATTATACTTTTCACATGGTTGTGGAATTTGTACAACAATTTAACCTGCCATCTAAATATGAAAATTGGAGTTTGAAGTTCTTCCACAACACTTACCCTGTCAACCACAAAAAACAATCAATCAAACAAAAAAGTAGAAAAGTAGAACATGTATGTCTGACTCATGATTATATTTTTTCAAGTTGCTCTGCATTCTGCCTCATGCACTGCATCTTCTTCAAACTGCTCATTTGGTCTGATCTGGATTTCAGGCTTAACCCAAGTTGAAAACATGACAAAACCCTCAATTAATCTAATGAGGCAAACTCAGCATCCAAACAACATTGCAGTCATTATAACTGTTAGTTGCAGAGGCTTTTGAGACACTGTCGGCACAACTGATTGCTGAGGTGTACAACAATTTCTGGCAGCAGTTTAGTGCAAAAGCTGTAATGTGCACTGTTTTCTTTTTAGCAAAGTAATAATCGCTTATCTTGCCTTATGACGTCTCTTTACTGACCTACTAAACAACTGGCAGTAGATGCTGGCAGGTTCACTATGTTGATGATCACGGTTTTTAAATGAAGTGTAAAAGCTATGTTTCTTTGCAAGGACTTGAATCCCTTATTTCTTTTTTTACAAGTGGAACCTGTTCATTTCAGCTATTTGTTATTCATTGGAAAGATGTTGTTGCATCCCATTACACATTCATATTTGGATGTTATGTACATTGTAGATAAATAAAATAAAGGTTGTGTACCAGAAGATTTGGACTGAGATACATTGCAACCGTACTGGTTGTTGTTGTTGCTTGAAGAATTATGACTAATATAAGCTTGTGGCCAATAGGTTCACTCTACAAGCTTTAGTTTCCTGGATTCAAAATGAAAAGCTATTCCAGGAGGTGAATTGACATATTCACATTAACTGATGGTTATTCGTCCATGATGACCTTCAAGGATTCTGTCAGCTAACTGAAATGCCAACAAATAACAGTTCAAATGTCAAGCTAATTGAGACATTTCTCGACCACATAAATGTATAGTCCCACGACCCTGTACACAGGATAAGCGGTTGACGATGGATGGATGGATGGATAAATGAATAGTCTATTCGTATGCATAATTAAAAAGTTTTGTCTTATAGACCAGATATGAACATTTTGTGCATTTCTGGACTGATATGAAAATACAGGCCTGTTTTCCAGCTGTACTTAAAACATTACTGAGGTTTGTGATGAACTCACCTTTACCCCACCAGAAAACATTTTTGATCATTTGAAACATATTTTTGATTTAGTTACTGTTAAGCATTATTTTGCGTTTTAGAAGGCCTGCCAATCAATTGGAAAGTGAAAGTAGGTTTTAATCTTGTGTATTGATTATTTCTGTGGTGGTGCCACCCATTTGTTTGCATTTGAAGTGCAGATAGTTACTTATACCTTGACTTACAAATGTGTTGATTGATCAGTACTGTATAGCTTATAGCCAGCCAGTGAGCCAGACAGACGTGACATTTGCAACTGTAGGATGATGGGAAATTACAAGTTGTTCTTCTGTGCACTAATCAGTCATTCCCTCCTCTCCTCCTCCTCCTCACCTTCTCCCCCTCCCACATCTATCCATCCCCCTTGCTCTGCACCGTGTCCTATTCTCTCTCTTGCTGACGTCTGTAGTCAGATACCGAGTTCTGGGATAAGATGCAGGCAGAGTGGGAAGAACTCGCTCGGCGGAACTGGCTGACGGAAAACGAGCAGGCGCAGATTCCCTCCAGTGTCTCTCCACATGAGAAGGTCACTGTCATTAAAATGTTACAATGAGCATGTGCAGACATTTGTCTTGATGACAGTGATGTAGAAATATACAGTGCTGACGGCTTCTGTGATGTAAACAATGCATGCTTGTCTAGAGTTATACTGTAAAATTAGTTACCCAATAAAAAAAGTAAGGATGTTTAGTACTTTTTTTAAATGTCATGTAGAAAAACTGCGGTCCTACATTTGTAGAGCTCACAGATTCTTCTCGCAGAGAGTTAGATGAAAAATCAATACAACTCTCATGTCTGTATATTACATATGCTTGAGTCAAGAGGTGATAAGCTTAGCTTAAAGCAGGGGGAAACAGCTAGCCTGGTTATCTCCAAAGTTCAAATATATGCCTACCAACACTTCAACAGCGCTCATTATGTCACACTTGTGATTTAAAGACATGACAGAGATTCAAACGCATGTGATTGGAGTTTCAATGTCACCGCAAATTTGCCTGGCAACCAGCAGAGACCAGAAGGTTACACAACTCTGCAAATCGACAATTTGAAGTTTTTATATTCAGGTATACGTTTGGATGAAGCAGATTAGATATATTGTCAGTGAATTAGTGAGATTTAGTGGCGCTGTTGGGTGGTTTTGACAAAGGAGATAGCAAGCAGAGATTGCTAACTGTTTCCCCGTTTCCAGTCTTTATGCTAAGCTAAGCATCTTCAAGTTCTAGCTTCATACTTAATGCACAGATAATAGAGTGGTATTGGTCTTATCACCTAACTATCTGCAGGAAAACAAAAAACACATCTTCCGACATGTCAAACTATTTGTTTAAACCCTCTTGTTGGGTGTTGACACATAAGAGTAAAATACAAGCTGAAAACAGATGCTGCTGTAGTATCCTTCGATTGAAAGAATTATAGAGCTTTCTGGTGTGTACACATGAGCGCTCGCTGTCATTCCTAAAACACACAAAGCTTCCTTGTACAGTTGTAAAGTTTACCAGGGAATTCAATCCTCACCCAAGTTGTTAGGTAACAAATTCACTTGAAAAGGTTACTTTTTACTATATGTATTGAATAATCACATTTATGTTAAGTTACTTTTCCCCCAAAACTAATATATAGAACATTTTGGAATAGTCAACAATGGACATTTAGCCTATATTCTATCAAATGTGTATAGCATCACTGTATATGATATACACTCACCTAAAGGATTATTAGGAACACCATACTAATACTGTGTTTGACCCCCTTTCGCCTTCAGAACTGCCTTAATTCTACGTGGCATTGATTCAACAAGGTGCTGAAAGCATTCTTTAGAAATGTTGGCCCATATTGATAGGATAGCATCTTGCAGTTGATGGAGATTTGTGGGATGCAAATCCAGGGCACGAAGCTCCCGTTCCACCACATCCCAAAGATGCTCTATTGGGTTGAGATCTGGTGACTGTGGGGGGCATTTTAGTACAGTGAACTCATTGTCATGTTCAAGAAACCAATTTGAAATGATTCGAGCTTTGTGACATGGTGCATTATCCTGCTGGAAGTAGCCATCAGAGGATGGGTACATGGTGGCCATAAAGGGATGGACATGGTCAGAAACAATGCTCAGGTAGGCCGTGGCATTTAAACGATGCCCAGTTGGCACTAAGGGGCCTAAAGTGTGCCAAGAAAACATCCCCCACACCATTACACCACCACCAC
>NC_060154.1:16245281-16372882 GCF_021292245.1 Micropterus dolomieu | reverse complement strand
CAGAAATCGAGACTCATCAGACCAGGCAACATTTTTCCAGTCTTCAACTGTCCAATTTTGGTGAGCTCTTGCAAATTGTAGCCTCTTTTTCCTATTTGTAGTGGAGATGAGTAGTACCCGGTGGGGTCTTCTGCTGTTGTAGCCCATCCGCCTCAAGGTTGTGCGTGTTGTGGCTTCACAAATGCTTTGCTGCATACCTCGGTTGTAACGAGTGGTTATTTCAGTCAAAGTTGCTCTTCTATCAGCTTGAATCAGTCGGCCCATTCTCCTCTGACCTCTAGCATCAACAAGGCATTTTCGCCCACATGACTGCCGCATACTGGATGTTTTTCCCTCTTCACACCATTCTTTGTAAACCCTAGAAATGGTTGTGCGTGAAAATCCCAATAACTGAGCAGATTGTGAAATACTCAGACCGGCCCGTCTGGCACCAACTACCATACCACGCTCAAAATGGCTTAAATCACCTTTCTTTCCCATTCTGACATTCAGTTTGGAGTTCAGGAGATTGTCTTGACCAGGACCACACCCCTAAATGCATTGAAGCAACTGACATGTGATTGGTTGATTAGATAATTGCATTAATGAGAAACTCAACAGGTGTTCCGAATAATCCTTTAGGTGAGTGTAAATGATTGTTTGTGGGTTTCAGAGGACAGAGCGTAGGTCTGAGCAGTATACTTTACCCATCGGTTGACCTTCTTATATAAGGAAATCATACAAGATCAGACTTCTGAGCTATCTGATTGATCCCAGCACAGAGCTAGTTCTTAAGGAAAAAGCTGTTTCAAAGTCATTGCACTCAGAAGCGGTCAACAACACACCAGGGTAATCACCACCAGTTTGAAAATGCAAAGTTTAACATTTAAAGAGAACAGATAAACCCCAGGGAGCTCAGCCCAGGTTTGATGTGAAGCAGAAAAGATCAATTCCTGCTGCTGGAGCTTGGCTTAAATATACAGCCGCACAGGACAGTTGCCCTGGTTTGCATTTGAATATGGAAGAAAGTGAAACTGACATTGCCACTGTCCCTATTTTTTGTTGTTTTCTTTTTTGCTGACAGGGTTACTACTTCCACACAGATAATCCTTATAAGGACTTTCCTAACACATTTGAAGAAGGACTAAAGAAGTCTCGAGAGGGAGACTTGCAAAACGCTGTGCTTTTGCTGGAAGCAGCTGTCTTGCAGGACCCTAATGATTCAGAGGTGAATACATTAATACACACATGCACATACACATGTTAACACACACATTGTTTTTTTTTCATTATTTAACCAGACAAGTTAACAGTGGAGACATTTGTATTTACAGCTCGGGGTGTATTTTACAACAGGGATGGAGGCACATTTATAGCACAGATGGCCAATAAAACAGCAGTCCTGCACCGGTCAACCTGACTGGAGGAGTTTTTCAGCGCAAACTTAAGGCTAAATCCAACCCTAATAACCCCACCTCATGTTTAGAGAAGCTAGAGGAGGAAGGATGCCTCACTGACCACAGGCTGTGTGAAGCAGATTTAGTAGGCAGTACCCATAGGCTAGATGCTGATTGCCTGTAGAGGGCAAATTATTATTTTTTTCTTGGTAAAAGAGTTGTTTATTGTAGCAAAAATACTTAATTTGTTCATACTCTTAATGAGAATTTCCATTTGCCCAGTGAGCTGAATAATAGCTCATTCTGCAGGGTTATTTCTCCTTTTTCTATTCTCCCCGTTTCAAAAGAAGTGACCTCTTTGCAGCCTGAAAGAGCAAAGCCTTCATACTTTCGAATATACAGAAATGTGCCAGTTATTCCGAGGAGAGGATTATCCCGCGGTGTATGGAACTAATACGATTCCAAAATTCCTCCTAGGGCGCTTAGTGGCTTATTGCCCCACTGTAAAGACCTCTGAATCATTCAGAAATAATTTCAAACCTCATTTCAAAGAGTGGAACAAAAAAGCATCTACAGAGATTAGCTTTAGAACAGGTTCTTAAGTGTGTCCTTACAGACATTAAATACAAAAGGATAATCTCATAATCTCACATTTTTGGATTTGAGGTTAGTTGTATATGTGCCCTCTTGCGCTGATGAAGGGTACTTTCAATTGTTGTCTCCCTGCTGAGAACCAACAGTGGCACAAAGATCAACCGCAGTGCCTCTCAGACCGTCACTTTTAAGGTTAACTGAACAACAAACATTTAGTCAATTCATCTAGTAGTCGAAAGTGAACTGGCAACTGATTTGATGATCAGTCATAATTTGAGTCATGTTTCAAGCAAAAATGACAAAACATTTTCTTGTAACAAGCACCCACTGATGATGTCTTATCCAGTGTGAGGATTTGCTGCTTCTCTCTCTTATTTCATTGTAAATGGAATAATTGGGGGTTTGCACTGTTGCTAGGACAAAACAAGACATTTGAAGACATCACCTTAGGCTCTAGGTAACTATGATTTGTTGTTTTCTAACATTTTATAGACAAAACAATTAATCAATTAACTGAGAGCACTATCGATACTGAAAGTTTTAGGTTTTTTTGCAGCTCTAATATTCATAATCTGGTGTACTTAACATACTCCGTTCCTTCCAATAAATGTAGGGCTGCAACTTATTATTTTGATTTTCATCGATTAATCTGATGATTCCTTGTTTTGTCTATAAAAGGGCAGAAAATAGTGAAAAATGACCACCACAATTTCCCAGAGGCCAAGGTGATGTCTTCATTGTATTGTTTTGTCTGACCAACAGTGTAAACTCCAAAGATGTTCAGTGTACAAATGACTAAAACAATAAATCCATGATCAAAATAGACCTTGGTTCATTTTCTGGTGACCGACTAATCAACTAAACCTTCAGCTCTAAATAAATGAGGAACCCTCACATGAATTATCAATCCCTTTTTTTTCAAAGAGATAAAGCATTAAGTCATCTCCGATTGCTTCACTGAATAATACATGTCTTTCTACTGCTTGGATGAGATCATGAAGTATTTGAGAGTATCACTTTGCCAACTTTAAATCATTATTGCATTATGCTCTTGTTTGTCCTCATGAAGGTTTTACATTCTATGGATCCTCCTATGTGTCATCCTCTGTTGTGTCTGAAACACTGGCATCATTCACTCTGTGCTGGATCCCACTCACTGTGCCTGACAGATTATGCTGAGCCACTGTAACTGTGTTTCAGCCCCTGGAGAATATATGTAGGATCCAGGTTTCATCTCCGCTGTTTACTGTTACCTGCATTTTCTTTGCCTGCAGGCTTGGCAAGTGCTGGGGACCACCCAGGCTGAAAATGAGAATGAGCAGTCCGCGATCGTCTCCCTCCAGAGGTAAGGAGAAAGAATTGCATCAAAGTCCCATTTAAAGAAAAATCGCTCCCAGACTTGTCAGCTATTACTGCTCGGGGACCCCTATGTTTGCACAAGTGGTACTCATGGGGAAATGTCATGTTTAAAGATATATCCTAGCACATGAAATTTGCCTATGAGGTTTCAATGAACTTTTTGGCAGCAGTCTATTCAGCAGCATTCTGTTTTAAGGATCTGTTATATTTATATTCCCGAGAAGAACGCCATCACAGTGTTACGGTAGTTTAACTTTACCAAACAGCGATTGGAGGGAAATGTTCTGCGATTTTCATTTTTAAAATAGGAGACACCCCACATGGATGGTGATTGCACAGAGCCAGGGTATGAACAGAGTCCTTAATGGAAGGTGGCCCACTTTACTTCATAACACTGCTGAAACCAGAAATTGCACCTATCTGGGAGTGTGAAAACTGATATGTCAACTGAAAACACAAGAGAGTGCCATTCAGGGGGAAAAAAGCATCCTGCCTTTTTAAGTTTACTTAGACAGTCCATTCTCTTAAATAAAAATAATAATACAAAATAGAAACTTTTAATTGCTGTTTTACATAAATAAAATTACTAATGCCCGCGACCCTGTACGCAGGATAAGCGGTTGACGATGGACGGATAAATTACTATGGATGTAATTTCAGTTACTGTTAGAATCTCAATTAATCCAATGGACTCCTGCATATTTTGAAACACCATTCAGGTAGTTTGCATGGTGTACATTTAAGTTTGTTTATTATGTAATAGCTCCCTCTGTGAGTGTTTGGGTATGAAGTGAGATTAGATGTTTACCTGGCATTAGCATGTTGTTGATAGACTGGCAACACTTCAGTTGGCAAGCACCATATTATCATGCTCTGTTTTTACCACTTCATTAATAATAGAGAATGTGACCAAAAGAAGAACATCTTATCGTATGGAAAATAAACCCTTTGTTTGGCTAATGTCTGTTTAATGTGTATATTTTATCTAAATTTGACTAATGTGGTTATTTTATGTTGCTATTTTTTTTGGCAGCCAGTTCAATTCTGCATACAAACAAAGCTGCCAAATCTGGCACTGTCCCTGGAAAACATGGGGACCTGAGAAAAATATGGATTAGTTGAACTTCTCTTTCCAATTTTACACCGTGTACACATGGGAAGCAAAACAATTTGCACACAGAACACATTCTTGGAAGTGTACAGTGGATTTGAAAGTTTATGTAATCTTCACCTACAGCACATTGCAGTTGGACTGACTGAAATAATTTGGCTTGACTGGGATTATGAGGGTTTTAAGGAAGTTGGTACATCAGATGTAGCAAATCTGGCTTGGAAAATATCTTGATGAGAGCTAAATCTTGTTTTGGCCTCTCCCTCCAGTCTCTTAACTAATCCAAGTTGTTTATCCAACACAGTACTGCTCTTCTCCCCTTTTCAATTACAAACACCAGCGTAGATCTTAGTGGCAGTTCTACAAATGATGTAACCGGTGATATAACTCTAGCACTCAGTACAAATATACTTTCCATCTCTAGCTATGGAACAATCACCAAGGGCATTTTTTTCCTAAATGCAAACCTAATGCAAATCACCTACCCCTGCTGCTGAGGGGCTGCATTAAAACAGGGTCGCCTGCAGCAGGCGCAGAGCACAAGAGGTGCAGCTCATCCATTCTGACCAAGAAATCATTAGCCTCCGCCTTATGTTCCGTTGCTTTGGCCTGTCCCAATTAATACCTGTCAAATATAGATCTCCCTTTGAAGTGCACACCTTACACCACCTCTTCTCTTCCATGCCCGGGTCCTGTCTCCATCCAGGTGTTTGGAGCTCCACCCAAACAACCTCCCAGCCCTCATGGCTCTGGCAGTGAGCCTGACCAACACTGGTATGCGCCATGATGCCTGCGAGGCCCTGCTCCGCTGGCTGCGGCACAATCCAAAGTACAAGCACCTGCTGAAAGGCAAGACCCACCTGATGGGATCCCCAAACTCCCAGCGCAGGATGTCTCATGCTCTCAACATGGGCAGACACGAAAGGTGGAGTATTAACACTGAACAAGCAGGTGGTTCAACAATACTTAAGACATGACGAAATCAAAGAATGGCGACTTAAGATCACTTCCTCCTGTCAGACAAAACTGATAGGAGGAAGGACTGAGAGAAAAAGCCACAATTACAAATCCATCTGCTGCTTCAGCACCATGCACAGTGCCATGGATTTATCAATACGCAGCACAGTTAGGCTACTTATTTTTCAGTCACGATCGGAGCCATAGATTCTAATTTGCACAAACCTCAGTCAAATAAAGGATCAATGAGTCAGGGCACTTTCAACAGAATACTGGGCTGGTCAAGTAGACTAAACTAACATACACAACCCCTCTGCCACTGCACTCTCTCTGCTGCTAGAGGATGAGGAGGACGGTGGCATTTGCCCTCAAATCGCCTACTGACTGTAGTGGACAATGTTGCAAATCAGTGATGAATGAATTATTGGAATTATTGGATTTTTATATGATTTTTGGACAATGTGATGAAGTACTTAGATTTTTCAAGGATTCAAATCACTGGGTTTGCCATATCAGACATCCATTCATAGTTTCTTTAATAGTTTTCCAGAGAAAGTATTATACATATCATGATATATACTGATATTGTGATATAAAATTACACATATCATGATAAATGATATGTGTAAATTATGATCTCCCCCCTACTTGAAGACAGCTGTATTCACCCCCCGACTCTAAACGTGTGAGTTACTTGTCCCCCACAGGTCTGAAACAGTAGATGTTAAAATTATCAAAGAGAAAATAGTCCATCTGTAGCAGTTACATGATGATTCAGGACCCATCTAAGAAGAAATTAATTTGTGTATTTGAGAAGTGAAGTCATTAGGTAGCTGGCAAACATATGAGATGAGTCATGTGCACACTCAAAAACAAGATCTTTAACAGCTGGTTCAGACTCTCATTTGTTTTACTTAAACTGCTATTACTCAGTCAGAGAGAGCCAAAACGTATTTCAAGGTCTCTCAACCACAGCAGGTATTGGTGTATTTTCACTGGCGAGACGGTATAAATGTAGCTACGGGTATCTATCTTGTCAAACCACTCTCACTGCGGTAGAAGGCAGATGTCTGAGTTATCTTAAGCCAGAAAAATTAGGTTGTTATGTATATCAGATTGAAAAGGCCTAATTCTGCTTCCAAGGTAAAGCAGCACTTTATCAAATCATTAATCGTCTAGTCAATGTGAAGACATACAGGTACATCTCTATTACTGTGGTCTCCCCTCTAATCCATGAAATATCATTCTTTTCATTTCTGCAGCTTACTACATCCCTCTCTCTTTACAAATTTCTCTGCAGTTCTCCTTTTTCCTTACTCCTCTAACTTTCCTTTACCCTCACTCCCTTTATTATGACGGACCTAGTGGAAACTAAGATATAACATGAAGGGCCATCCTTATCGTTACCCAAAAACCAAGGACCAAATGACCGCTGTGGATTTAGTTTCTTGACATTTATCATTCTGTTTGTACTATTCCTCACTGCAATATTAAAAACTGACCAGCAAGCACTGATTATGTCCATATCTGGCTGATTAGACCTGTTTTTATAAATGAAGCTCTGATGTGAATCAGCAACAGAAGGAAAAGCTCAGTTTGCATTAGTAATAACTTAAAACAGCTCCAATAAATCTGAAAGTATCAGCAAACAGTCAAATAAGGCAGATAGGAACAAACAGGAACACACGAGTGAAGCTAAACTCCAAGCCACAGAGATTCAGGCAAAATACGAAAGTACCAAGAGCTGAACACACAGAGACTTTAAAAGAGCTTTCTCTCTAGTCACAGAGTGCGACATGGCTCTACCTTTGGTGCCCTGGAGATCAATAAAGTTCTAGCTACCTAGCTACCTAGCTATGGCATGGCAAAAGCGTATTATTTGTCTATAACCCATGAGAAACATGGAATACAATTATATAATGTTACTTTAAATTTGGCTGATTTAACCAGACCGGAAAGTCCCCAGCTCACGTTTGGTTATGGACCCGTTCTGCATGTCGTTCCCCGTCTCCCTTTCCCCCCATTTCCTGTCATTGGCTATCCACTAACAGGCATAAAATGTCCCCAAAAATAATTTTGAGAACCACTGCTTGGCCAGAACACCAAACATAACAATGTAACAATAATGTACAATAATGTGAATAACAAAGTCACAACAATATTTCATTGGCTATTCATTACATTATCTCATGAAAAGAGTAAAAAAAACGACAAGACGTCCAAATACTAAACTATTTGCTAAACTACTTTTTTCTGTCACAACCAGTGAACAAAAATAAAAATGAATACAAGCCCATCTGTTACTCAAGTCTGCATTTTTCCTTGTTTTAATTTCTCTGTTTCCTTCTTTACTCACTTTATCTCTCTTTTACCCTCGTGTCAATCTTCCTCTCTCTTTTTCTTACACTCTTACACTTTTCTTACACAAAGTTGACATGCAGTACAATGCACATCATAGCTCTGCAATCTTAAGAGCGCTCACTCAGCAGCCTTAAGCAACACTAATCCTTAGCTTTGTGTGTGTGTGTTCATAGCTCCCTGCAACCCGAGGTAAAGGAGCTCTTCCTGGAAGCAGTTCAGCATAACACTGACGGCATCGACCCAGATTTGCAGACGGGCCTCGGGGTGCTCTACAACATCAGCGGAGAGTTCAACAAAGCAGTGGAGGCCTTCAATACGGCCCTGTCAGTGCGGCCCGAAGTAGGAACTCCACATACACACACATGGAAACATGCAGATTAGACAGAGCGGAGCTGTAGTCATACAAACTCTTGTCAGAAGCAGAGATGCTCTGCAGGCATAAATAACCTTATTGGTCCATTTTATGAGATCGGCACACATGTTGTAGATCACCACATTCTTAAAGGTACAGTTCACCACAAAACACACAGCACTTTTGTAATTAAACCTCGTCATATCCGGCCATATAAATGTTTTAACTTTATAGAATTTTGAAACCTCTATATTTTGATATAGATTCAGTATGTACTGGGTGTACAAGATTTCAAAACCAGCCTGACTGTAAGCTGTGGTTGGTGAACACATGGGATGCACTGGTTTCCTTGCAGAGACAACATGTCTGACAGCTGGTTGACTCCAGCTGGCACTCCATTATGCCAGTGATGCACCTTTCATGCAACACTTTTAATGTATGATCAGAGGCTTGTTCTGATATTCACAGCTGTACATTTTACAAAATTGTTGCTGCTCATTTTTGCCTGATGGGAATCTAAGGATGCTGGTTTGTTTGCACATTGTAGCTGGTGGCTGTTGATAGGTTACTGCATTACAGGAAGTCGTGCAACATTTCAAAGGCTTTTGATTGGCTGTTCACATTTTTTTTTTTAAATGTGGCCCATATCAGACCAGTGTGAACTGGCCATGGCCTGAAAGTGAACTACATGCTCAGAAGAATAATAAGACGTCACCCGCAGCACATTATCATACGGAAAGTAAACATGGAGGTTAGCTCATACTTCCTGATGGAGAATTGCGACGACCATCGCTCTAGAGTGACGTCAGAGTTGCACGAATTACAATCTGAATTCCATGTGGCTTGGGCTGATCACACTATTCAGATCTGAGTCACATAATGAGTAATTGGGTCACTTTGGCCTGCAGTCTGAACGCAGCCTTTTGATGTCCAAATCACTGTATACACTGTATATCTTGTTACTCTAAGGTCTAACATACTTCACTCAAAACATTTAATTTTATTCATTTAAAATGAAACAATGAAAAAACTATATATATATATATATATATATATATATATATATATATAAAATTTCCCTTTGTTTATTGTGAATTATTGCCGTAATGATGGTAATACAACAGGAACTATGACAAATTTACTGCAAAATTCAATTCAAAGTGTTGAAACGAGTCATAATACTGTACTGAATATGAGCTTTTTTGGTAAATGAACAACAAAAAAATAATATTAGAATATACAGTATGTTTTCATTTATTACAGGATTCATTACAATCACTTAAATATATAATCTTGGAGGGTCAGCATGCAAGCTAAAATTTAAATGTTATGGCTGGTGCCATTTATTTGCAATAATAATATGCATAATATTGGCCCCGTGACCCTGTATGCAGGATAAGGGGTTGACGATGGATGGATGGATAATATTGGATTCCTCCCACGTTTGGTCTGTTGGACACTAAACTGATTTGGCCTCTAAAAAACACACTCAGTGCCTAAAGGATCTGATAAAAATACATGCACACATGCAGAAACACACACACTTGAAAATCATGATCTGTCACACACCACATGTTCCCATGCAAACCCATACAGCAGATGCAAAGCCCTCAAGCTTGCACACATGCTAAGAGAGATGGAGCCGCAATTATCAAGGGGAGAGCTCATGCAAACAGATGCAATGAAGCTCATCAAACTGTCACGGCAATATGTGAAGCAAGGAGCTGCCAAATCTGGCCTCATGAACTTTTGACTGGCACACATACGCTCGCTCATGATCCAGCACAAGAGTAAAACAAGATCTAGTTCACACACACGCACATTTACGCAGAAAAATAACAGACTTTGGCACATATTTCATACACTGGAATGCACACATATACACAACAAACAAAATAAACACGCACACACAAATTAACAACCACAAACTTTTCCTCCATCTCCTTCAAGCAAATCAGTTTCTGTCCTCCGAGCACTGTCCCAGGCCGGCAAGAATATTACTCACTGTTAAGTCCAACCTCCTATATTTGACTTGGTAATATCTGCTCCCCTGCTGGAAAAATAGCTCTGAACGCAAAGGGAGATAATTATTACTAGGCTTAGCCAAAGATGAAGGACCCCTATACTGTAGCAGACCATGACCTCTGTATGTGCCTGCAGGTGGGAAACAACGGCAAGGACACCCTGTGTAATGTAACTCAGCTCTCCTTAAATTACCCTTGTTAGGTTACTTCATAGCAGGGAGCTGTGTAATCCTCCAAACACTTCCTTGTTATTTGTGCGTTGAACCCCCCCCCAGCAAATTATAGCTCTAACACTGCTTTGTCATGCTGTCACTGCAGATACAAAGCTGAGTGTTGTGTAGCAGCCCAGATTATTCAGCTCTATTTCACTTGTACTTCTCAGTTAAAGACAATGTCAGCCACTTGGTCAGGTCTTTCAAAAGGGGGCAACTAGCATTTAAGACTTAAAGATAGCTGAGTAGATATTGCTGATGAGTTTTTTAATTCAGGCTAAAATGAACTGTGTTTACTAATTAAATACATCCAGTATATTATGCAAGCCACATTATAAAGGCTGACAGCATCTGACACCACATATAGCAAAGTTTACTAAATACAAATCTTTCATCCTCACCCTCTGACATTGCTTTAACTCCACCACTCCATCCAGGACTACTTGTTGTGGAACCGCCTGGGGGCCACGCTAGCGAACGGGGACCGAAGTGAGGAGGCAGTGGAGGCTTACACACGAGCACTAGAGCTGCAGCCAGGGTTTATCAGATCCCGCTACAACCTAGGCATCAGCTGTATTAACCTAGGTTCACACAGGTGAGTGGCCTCTGGCTATAAAAGAGTGGGACAAAGTTCCTATACTTGTTTGATGCAGTGGAGTATAATTACTTTGGGTAGCACCCATGAGGAGGTGAGACTATTTACAGTTGATATTAGGGATCAATATGTTTTGATCTCACTACTCACCACAAGCTTAGATCAAACCCAGCAGATCATAGATTGGGTGTGATAGTTATTAAGGATCAGCACATTAAAAGCAAGCTAAACATACCAAAACTAACTAACCAAACTAACTAAACTAACCAAAGACAAGCATCAAATCCACACACTGAAGAGGCTGCAACCAGAGAATTTTTGGCATTTTTGCCTGAAAAATTACCAAATCAGTTAAACCATTATTTTGAGTTTCACAGCAATTGTTTTTGAGTGCTATTTCTCAAAGGCTTGACTGATTATAAAAGAAAGTGTGACTAAAATGCTAATTTTGTGTGTGACAAAAGCCTGTTGAGCTTTAGAATATTAGACACAAAACTATGTGAGTTGGCAAAAAAGCCCATAGCATTCATGATGCCCACCACCTCAACCACTAACATGACAGGAAATGCAATGATAGCAGCGATATCATTTAGTTGAAGTACATCCTATTTGAAATGCTGGTGTGAGAGGATGTCTAATCATTCCAAACAAGTGAAATCACCAGTTTGGGTGTACTATGGGTGCACAGGGCCTGAGTTGGGTCAACCCACACGGCATGCCCTAAAACCAAACTGATTCCTGTTACTGTTGCTTCCCCAGAGAGGCGGCCAGGAACTTCCTGACTGCATTAAGCCTTCAGAGGAAAAGCCGGAGTCGCCAGCAGTCCCACCAGGTGATGTCTGGAAACATCTGGGCTGCTCTGAGGATAGCTTTATCTATGATGGACCAGCCCGAACTCTTCCAGGCTGCAAATATTGGTGACCTGGATCTTCTCATGCGGGCCTTCAACCTAGACATTTGAGGAATGGGAGGTAGTGACAATAGCGTCTCCCCTTTCACTTACTCTTACTCGATTTCTACCCAACAGCCAAAAGCCCAAAGTGCACACATCAGAATGGATTGGATCTGATGTTAGAGACAATAGTGTAGTTTTTATGCACGTCAAAATGAACTACAGTTGCCAGAGTTGTTATATTTTTCGCCCAAGTACGTTGGAGTGAGGACAGGTTCTTCCAAGTGCTTGAACTGACTGCTTTGTGATGGATTTGCACTGCAATTTGTGATTTCCCTGAAGAGCACAAGGACGGGCAAAGATTGTATGAACAATGCCTTAGAGAACACATCAATTAAAAACTGACTCATCCAGTGGAACAGAGCTGAGCCAGGACAGAGAGACGGGCAGACAGACAGTTTGAGATTCTCACAGAGGAACCCTCACATGCTGTTTGCAGAGAAAAGATGAGGTCTTGAGGAAAAAAAAAGGTTTCATTATCCAATTACTTTCAAAGACACAAACTCGTCTCACACTCCTGAAGGATGGATTTAGCGAGCAAATCATAAAGACTGCACCATATGACCTGGAACTACAAATTCTGTTCCTGGCTTGTTTTCATCATCTTTCACTGGAGAATGATACTGCATGCATAAGCATTTTCATAAATGGATTCTTGTTTAAAATTAACATACTTTTAAAAGTTTTCCCTTTGCACTTCAGACAAACAGATAACTTCCTCAACCCAAGTGGAATGCGCAAGCCAAGTTGTAAAGCCTTACTCAAATGCATGCGAACAACAACATTTATTTATACTATTTTTATGGCAACTCAACAACACTAAGCCATTTCCAGACTGGTTTTGATTCCTTTAAATAACTGCCGTCTTCTGAACTTGAAAGCTTTCTGAGCCGTTTTGTTGGGTTTATTTTTTTTTGGTATTGGCTCCTAGCTTCTCTTTGTTCCCTTTATGCTGACTAGCTGGAGAAATACACAGAAAAGCTGGGCAACGCGGATCTGTAAAACTTTCATTAGTGTAGAAACTTCAAGTTTCTCATGTGAAAAAAGCTTTTACAGGTCTAAAAATATCTCTTTAATCTTTACCTTGTGGGCTGGCTTTAGAAACGTGTTCCTGACTGTATAAATTTCAGTACAGTATAATAACATTACAGGTAAAAGATGTGTAGCTGCAAGCCAAGACCTAAGAGAGCTTGGGGTATTTCCAAACGCAGCCATTTGTGTCTTTGCTGCGACTCCACAGTCAGCGAAGCTCATACATTTAATTAGTTCAGTTTGCCTCACCAATCATGCATGATTTATATATTTATGTAAGCTAAGGCAGAACGCCGCACATATTTGAGAAGCTATTTGCTTTACCACCTGCACACTCATATCAACATTTAATTACTGTGCATCCACAAAACACATGATTGTAAGGGGCCAGATATTCCACATAATAATTCTGCACCCGTCAGAAGCCAAGCTTTTTCTTAAAACAGCTTCACTTGCATCACTGTTGCTAGTTTGAAAGTCACTCTGTGAAGTGAACATCACGTTCCTCATCGTGCAACAGAGTAAATGATAGATAATCTGCTGTACTGTATCACTCAGCACCTTGATGTTTAGCAGGTGTGTCCACATTCTGGGTGTGCTGTCGAAAGTACACTTTTTATTCTTAGATCCTATGCAAAAGGTCATGTTTTATGTTGCCAATCAGTTTGTCCCTGTCTGCCTCAATGGACGAAAAAAGGAAGTGGTGATTCTGTACTTTGAAAGAATGCTATCAGGGGAAAGCAGAGACCAGTACGAGAGCCATTCATCTTCCCAACTGCACAGCTTTGACATCATGGTATGTATAAGAAGTGCTTCTTTAGGAAACTGGGGGAAAACAAAATCAAGTGTTCCTGTTCAAGAGAGAAACATGACATGTCAATGATTCTGAAAAATACAGACACCATCCACCTAAAATGTAGCCTTCAATGTTATAACCCTGTTGTATAGTGATGTGTCTTTGACCTCAGTTGCACCCCCCAAATTCACTGTCAGCTTTGCTATCAGAACTCTCATTTTTAAGCACATAACTAGTAAACTGTTGTCAAAGCAAAGACATTAATATGTTAACCATTCGTGGTACTTTCAATATATTGAGTAAGATGATACTTCAGGCTGAAACAGATGAGTAGCTACTGCAGTCAGATACATTAAAAAAATGTTGGCAGAGAGTCTCTGTGGCCAACCATGATGTATAATAGATCAAGGAGGCAGAGGAACCCAGTGAGACAGAGCACATATGTGCCTGCTACTAACAATCTGCATCGGAGGGGTGCTGACAGTGGACTCCATAATGGCAAAGGCAATGAGGCCAAAGCAGAGGTGGATGTGAAAATGTATTCACTATGAGAGACTTTGTTACGATAAAAACAAAAAAATTGTCAGCGTAGCTTTTTTTTACTGAAATAGTGTGGGTGATATCCAGTAGTCCATCAGTACTATCCTGCTAAATATTAAATTATCATTAAATTAGTAAATAAATTATTTTCAGCTCTGCTGGTAGCACGGCTTTGTAGATCAAAATGTTGGTCTGTCAGTCCACCATTTTGGTTCAGACCTTCAGACTGGAATATCTCAGCAAATGTTGGATGAATTGCTATCAAATTTGGTACAGATGTTCGTGTTCCCCAGAATGAACCCTACTTACTTTGGTGATCTTAAGACTTTTGCTCTAGCGCCACCATGATGTTGACCTTGTCTCTTTTTTAGTAAAACTTGGATGGATTGCAATTAAATGTGGTAGAGACATTCTTGCCCCACTCAGGATGAATTGTAATAACTTTGGTGATCCCCTGACTTTTTATCTTGTGCCGCAATCAGGTCTTTTAAATCAAAATGTGTCCAATACTTGGGTTTCTAACTGAATACATTTCTAATTAATTACTTTGTCATCAGCCTCAGCTAGACTGCTTTGTGTTGATTAGCAAATGTTGCCATGCTAGCATTCCCAAAAGTAAGATGGTGACAATGACATACTGTACATTATACCTGCTAAACATCAGCATGTTAGCATTGTCGTTGTGAGCATCACTAAGCTTAACCTCACATAGCTGCAGACTCTTAGTCGCGATTGCATCTATGTTACAACTGCACAGCTGTATCAGCCAAGTGTTTGTTTCTGTTAACATCCACCTCAGTCACTTACAGTGTATGTGCTAACACTGCCAGCTAGCACACTTGGCCAGCATGTTGAGCACTGTCTCCCATGGATATTTTATTTGTATCAGATCAGTCTCAGCATGTCCAAGATAAGCTTTCATCCACTTTTTTTTCCAAAACCCATAAACCCACCTATTAGTCAAAGTTCCCTGAGAGATTGTTGAAAGACATTATTCTTCAGGCCAGTATCCCTCCATTTTTAAATATGAACACATAATCCGTCCATGTCCTCCCACCTGTCTTTTCTGAACTGTAGAAACTCAAATCATGTCTGTGAAATTGTGATTTCCAAATCAACACTAGCTTTCTCATGATGTTCTAGGCCTTTGCTTTTTGCATTTCAAGATACTTTAGTAATAAAAAAACATATTTTTTTAAAGAGACATTAAATCTAAACTACTGTGTACATCATACTGCAGTACACTGAGATAGGATGCCTGGTGACAGTTTTCTTTGTGTAGAACCTACCTACTACTGTACCTTCTCAGGTGAACTGAACTAGCTTAACGCATGCTCCTGAGGAACAGATCGAGGTTGATCGCATGCTAGATCCTCTACATTTTATTTTTTTGAATGCTATTTTTATTTGTATGCATGAAATACATGGAAGCTCTCTTTCTCTCCCACTAACTTATAAAAATGAAATATATCATGAAGTTTACTTGCAATATTTCTACAATGCACTTTTAAAAGCTGTAACCTTGACAAAAAGTGATGTATATATTCAGTATATTCTACACAAGATGCTTTTTCTTTTCATAGAACTAGCGAGTGTGCAAGGCTCAAGCAGAGAAATGAGACCCTTGAGCTTGAATACTGGCCCATTGCTACAACTGGCTAATAGGTTATATTCTGTAGAAATGTTGTAATTATGACTTCTGCAAATGATAAATGTACTGTTAACACTTTCAATAACCCCAGCCTATAAAGTTATGTGTTGTTACCAAAAGCTTTTTAGTGTTGAAACTTGATCATGCTTAAATTGTTATGCACACATTCATAAAGATACTGTGAACTATTAATAGTTATTTAATGTTATAATGTTATATACTGTAAAGCATCATAGCTTCATTAGTTCTGGTTACATATGTAATGAGAAAAATCAAGATCAGGTAAAAAACATATAAATCAATGATAATACATTCATTACCAATTTTACACAGCTTTAATCAAAATTATTTATATATGGAGACCCAAGGTGTAAAGACTCATCTTAATATTATGGGTAACAGAGTGTATTGCAAGGCATTTTAGCCAGTTATGTGATTGGCTGTCTGACCAAAGCTTCAGCCAATTACATTAACTGTCTCTGACCTGTTTGCCTGGATTGATGAAGCCTTTATGGTGAAATGTTATGAAAAACATATTAGTGAAAGTGCCGTGAAATAGAAACAGACTTTAGAAAAAGGAAATTTTGAAATAATGAAACTGCTATAATGAAAAAAAAACATCTGCAATAAACTAAAGATTGCAGAAAGTTGCAAAAAAACAGAATGAAATAAAACTTGAATGAAATGAACACAGAATGAAATTTCAGTCGTTCATGGTTATGTTAATGTATTTGGTTTGTATTTATTCATAGTATGATTTACTTCATATTATCATATTTCAAAGTTTCAGCAGGGTTCAGCTAGTTAAATTAAACATTACATATGTAACAAATGTAATTTAATACCTGTTTCATGATCATTTCAAGTACGGAAGTATGATGGAAAACCAGTATGGCCTAGAATAATTATATCACATTTTTGCAGTACTTCACTGCAGTATATAACAATAATTTTGAAAAACTATTAATTTATTTACATTAATTACTTTGTTTTTGTTAAAAATGACACTTGCCCATTCTGAGACAATGAGCTTCCCTGTTACAGTAGCTAGCAATAATCAGTGTCTACAGGTGTTATCACACCTCTTCTTCATCTGTCGCAACAATCCCACTTAGTTTATAGGTATTATAGCTACAGTAGGCAAGATGAAACATTCAAGACCTTTAAATACCGTCTAAGGCCTTTTCTTTCCTGAGGAAACCAAGTTAATGTTCTTTTTTAAGAATTTTCCAGACGTACAGATACCCTGTATTTATGCCTTAAATTTTGAACACACATATAAATATAAAGCATTTATTACTTTGTGAACGTGGTAATAATTCTTCTGGCATTAAAAATCAAGTTCTCACATACTACAAAAGCATTTAAAAAATGTTATTTACAGCATCATTGGTTGGGGTTCATAAAGGTTATCAGTACATCTATGCATTGTCTTCACTCCTTGAATTCCACATGTGTACAAAGTTTGTTCTGGTTTATTTATTGATGCATCAGACATGTATGAATAAAATGATATTTTGATGAATGAACTTAGAAATTATATACTTTATATACATTAATTCATTTATTGAAACTCCTACTATAATGCATATTACTCTCCCTGTATAATCACAAGGAAAGCATTAGCACCTTTGAAACGTACAATATCAAAGTAATCTTTTAAAATAAACGGTTGCTATATATTCTATGCTCTTGTGTCTTTATTTTCCTAAAAGAAAAAGTCACACTTGAAGTGAAGGTTTTGTTCATTCTTAAAGAAGCCAAGTCTCAACAAAGGTGTAGTTTATTAAATTATCCAAACCTTATAAGTAAACAGTGCCATTGAGTATACGGTTTTACTCTATTCACATACACCTAAGCCATATTTGGATAAAAGCATACATTACAAAAGTCAACTTAAAATAATCCCTTCAGGAAAACTATGTAATGAAAACTACCAAATTGGCACAAACTTATTTGCAAAAAGGCAACAGAGTAAAAACAGGTGAAGAACCTTTTGACATTTAGTTAAATGAAAAAGAATAAAACTCACAAAAGTACAATTGTACAATCCAAATGACTAAATGTCAACGTCTAGTGCACATGCTGACAGCTAAAAAGCTTTTTTGTGACAAACTGAACCTTGACGTTTTAATAACGTAGAGGAAAAGAATGGAAGAGACCAGGCTGGAGGGAAAACTGAAACAAAAAAAAAAAAAGACGATAACGTTAAGGGGGGGGGGGGACAAAGGGTGCAGAGAAATTAAATTAATTGCACAGAATATCTGAAGACATGTTTGACCAAACATTAAGCACTGATGAAGAGCAGAAACACTGATTTTACACCAGGGTTTTAACAGGATACATTTGCTTTCTGAAAAATGTACCTTTCATAGGAAGAACGGCAGAAACACAAGACTTGCATAGAAAGAGCTTTTAGAATTCCCCGCTGCATAGACAATGAATGCTGCAGCATTTTATCAAGTAGTAACTAATGAAGATGGGAGGGGAGAGAGAGTGTTGTTAAAGGGGAGCGCCGCTGAAATGTGGAATTATTCTGTAAAATGGATATTTATCTGAAAGCTTCCATAAAGATGTTTTTGTCTGTAAAGACATTAGCCCTCAAGGAAAGACTCCTTTAACTTCAGCATTACCTAAAAGGACAGTCTTATTCTTTCACTACAATAGATATGCAGTTCTTTCAACCCTCTTAAGAAATGTCAATTTTTGACAAAGGATTGTCCTCTCCTCTCACTCTGTTAAGGCATCCACTTAAGCAGAATACTTTAACACTCAGAATGTCTATTTTCAGCAAAGCTCCCCTTTAAAATATGCACCCGAAGGGTGCACCATTGAGTGCAGATTCACCAAATGCAGTCACCAAACTGCAACAGTTTTTTTCTTCAAAACACTTTGTAATATTACACTGACTTTATGAAACCAGATTCAGGTCCAGTTCCACATAGCTTACATGTTTAAGAACATCAACCCAAATACTGAGATGTTGTTGACAGTCAGAGGCTGTAAATTCACAAATATCTGACAAACAAGCACATAATATTTAGGTTGAATCTGTCTGGCACATTATGAACATATCGAGTAGATGAGAGATTAGAGTACAGAGTCGGTGGATAATCCAGCATGAGGTTATAGTGACTAAACAGCAAACGGCCAGTTCTACGTTCACTGTGGTTTCTGAGTCTTAAAGCTGACCAGGAGGAGTTGGTTGCAGTGAGCACCATGAAGTTATACATTCAGCACTGCAACATGTCTGTCAGTACAAGAACGCACATTTGAGAGGAGATAAAAGGTCAGCTTTTATCATACATTAGGTAAGAGGAGATTTGGTTGAGGTGCATGTATTGCTTTAGATGTGAAAACAATTCAGGTGCATAACTGAATTAACTGACCTGTAAATAGTGGCGACAGGTCAAGGAAAACATTCATTTTAACTTTTGGGTCATAGTCTAAATCTGTCAAAGTGAGAACCAAACTGGACCGGCTGCAGCTGAGAGTTAAAGTTTTGCCTTAATGCAGATATTTTGCAGTTTGAGCAAACACTTGATGAAAGAGGTTCACGGCAGGATTGAGGACTTCTATTCAACCCAGATGTATACTGATGATTCGACAGCCATCTTAAAGTTAGCACAGTTTCGCTTATATTATGCATCAATCATCAGACTGTCAACTCTTTGTAGACTGGCCACTTCAAAGATTTACCAGCTCAGCAGTAATTAAATTGAAATTTAATATATCACATTCAATTGCTTATAGCTGGTCCACTTTAATTCCTTCAGGTGTTTAATAGAAACTTTTTTTAGTCAAAAAGTACTTTCAGGGAAGGAAAAAATACTTCTCTCTTGATATCTCAGCCAGTGTACCTTGGAAAGTTTCTCATTAAGAGGGACAAACTTGCACGTCATCTCCAGGTAAAACTGGGGCAGGTTTGAGCCATTATTTAGCCAGTATAACCATATTTTTAACTATGTTAACATCTATTCATGGCTGCCTTGGTGCTCTCCTTCAGTCTGAAACTTGTATTCAGTCAAAGGTTGTTGTTAATGTCTCTGCGTCCAACCAAAAACAGTTTAATTCTTGATAAACTTTCAATTTCCTGTGGATGAAAAACATTATTTTGTATTTCAATGTAAAAGCCACCAGCAGCAAGGTAATTTCATGTTTGTTGTTGCAGGTTCACAGCATTTCCTTGGCAGTGAAGCACTCCCATTTTAATACACATTTACAAAATGTACCACTTTGAAAATACTGGCACAGTAGCTGAAGGCATAGAGAAGGAACAATCAGATTTGATATGTGACATTATTTTGTGAACAGAGCACTCCAGAAGTAGAAATTGCACACATCCCTCTGTACTTTGACACTGTCAAGAAATTGTCTTTTCTTAAACATAAACACTGAACATTTAAAGCATAACGTAACACAAATGCACAAAAAGCACATTGCTTTCCCTTTCTGACCAGAGTTCCTGGTTGCTCCTGAATGACATCCAGGTGAGGCGAGCAGCTGGTCTGAGAGGTTACTTCCATCGTTTCCACTGTGGCTGTTAATAAAGTTGTCTGCCAGTCCTCGGGGTGAACGACTGCGGTTCTTTAAAAGGTTGCATGGTGGAGGGGGAGGGGGGGGGCAGTAACTTTAGTTTAACTGCTAGACAGTCGATGGTAAAAGTAGATGTAGCCTAAGTCTTTTGGAGGCCTTTCTGACAAACACACTTTGTGGTCGTTGTAGATCACCCACCTACAGGAAGAGAGAATTTGTTGTTTTATTTCAGTATGAAATGCTTTCAAAATGTCACTTCTTTCAAAGTGGACTGTTATGAGGACAGACAAAATGGGTCAATTTATTTTTTTCCCCATTCAGTCTAAAAAAAAAAGAAATAAAGAAAAAAGAAAATAAATGCACTGTCCCAACGAGCTTGAATAATTTATTTTCAGACTTCCGGTGGCAAAAATAATGAATACAACAAATAATTTCTTTTTTTTCCTGAGATGACTGATATAAAAGTAAAAACACATTCTATTTGTGTGATTAACAGGAAGTCCCTCATTGTCATAATATGCTCAGTCAGTTTTGTACCACAATCAACTGCATGAATGAAAACTGTGTGCAACTCACCTTCCCTCCTTTTTGATGTGACAAACATAATGTCCAGACATTGTGGATGCTCCCATGTGGCTGATGAAAGCAAAGAGCTCATAACCTGAAAAAGGGAACATCCTGTTACAGTTTGCTCCTCAGTCCCTCTCTTCAACCAC
Source organism: Micropterus dolomieu (assembly GCF_021292245.1). Taxonomy (NCBI): domain Eukaryota; kingdom Metazoa; phylum Chordata; class Actinopteri; order Centrarchiformes; family Centrarchidae; genus Micropterus; species Micropterus dolomieu. Next base: position 16,351,718 of record NC_060154.1, on the reverse strand, counting down.
AATGTTTCATCCCTGGCCCTCAGCATTGCACTCTGTCCCTTTCTCTGGCTCTCCACTAGATGCCCTCAGACTTTCCCTCCTTTCCCCATCACTGACTACACACCTGTTCTCACTTCCCTCATCAGCCCTGCAGTTATGTGGCCACTCCGCCTGCTCCTCACCTGCAGCTAATGCTGTGTTACAAACTGCTCGAAATTCGGAAATGTCCAAGTTGAAATTTCTGACATCCAACCTCAAAGCGTTCCAGGTGCATGATGGTGCATGACACCAAAAGTTAACGAAAAACAAGGCTGACTGTGACAAACTGATGTTTATTAAGAGAGTGGCCCAGATTAATAGTGTCGTCATAGACGCAGTGCACTAATAAAGAGTTATGCTATATTTACATACTTGCTACAGTTATGCTTTATTTACATAATGGGCAACGAGACCAGGGAATATAAGTGTACTCACCGACAGGTGATCAGGTGAAAATACCCAGGGCAACACTGCACGATTAAAGTTCAAATTTATTTAACTTTTGAGGCAAGAAGCAGATTGCCTTTGTATGTGAAAACAGCTTTATGTCATAAGTCCGTTTTTGTTTTTTTAGGAATACAGGGGCCTATGCAATCTGTTTTAATTTCTGCCAGATTTTTTCCCCGATTCCATGTTTTCCCATTTTATATAACTTAATTCTGTGTTTTACAATTTAAGCACATCTTGTCATCAGAAAGTGTGTGTATTCATGCGGCAGATTAATACCATTTCAACAATTCAATAAGAAAATATTACAAACTGAATCAATACCAATAATTTGATGTAATATTCAAATGTAAATTTAGAAATATTCCAATATAGGCATATTATGTATGGGGACAATTCACAATAAATGTATTGCAACAGAAGAATATTAAAATACTATTTAATAGGAGACAATTCACAATTAATATATCGTTATATTACATCGTGTACTGTGACTTGTCCCCTATCAAACAGGTTATTCCTTGACACCCTCCATATAGTGCTGAACATACAGTCAGTGGGTCTGAGGAAGGCTACTCTTACGTGGGCAGCACTCCTACTTATTTACAAAGCTTGACGGATGTAGCTTTTCGGTTGTTGGAGGTCGGGAATTTCAGAGTTCTGTGTTGCCTGGAATGCAGTATAATTCCCTAATCATTCGCTCACCATTTATACCAGCTCACTTCCCTTGTTCACTGTCAGTTCATCCTGTTTGCCATGTTCCTAGATTTTGCATTCCCATTACCTGACCTATACCTGGTCTGCCTGCCTGTTACCTGTTGGTTGCCCGTTTGACATCAGCAAAGTTGGCTTGTGAATGGAAGCCTCGCTGCTTTTGATTTGTAGTTTACGTTTCATGGACCTGTATCTGCCTGTATGGCAAGTAAGCTCATTTATGAACAATAAATCATTGTACCGCACCGATGTGCCTGCTTCATCTGCATTTGGCTCAATTCCCGGCAAACCCACCCTGACACATCAAGTCACATATAGAACATATTTAACAACTACATTTAGTAGTAGGCTTATACCATCTGTTACACATCTGTTTCGATCATGTCAACAACAGGCATTCATCAGCGTAAAGATGAGCTGTAGCTATTAAGACTCTTTTAAAGCCTCCGCACAGGTCTAGCCAGTAAGATAAAATGACTGAATAAAACTAATCAAAAAGATGAAACATACAGCTATATTTCTAAATCGTTCAACATTAATTTACAGATTTAACAACAACTTTATTGTTTTTTTATTGACATTTGTTTTGTTCCAGCTGCAAGAGCACAATGTTTACCATTATGAACACTACACAAACAGGATAATTTTGTGGCAAGGACAGTTCAGAATATGCTTCTGCGCAAATAAATAACAAATAATGAAAAACCAGAACGTCTGCTAATGGGATTTTATGATTTTCACCCACAATTTTGCATGGTTGTTGTTTAAACACCACTGGTATGCAAGGATGTAGATGCATTATTACATTGTACATATTTTTTTGTATTTTGCGTTAAGAGTTAAAAAGCTCCTGAATCATGTTTTTAATGCCACTGTGCATAAATTTGGTCTGGCAGAGCAGGTCAGTGCCCAGGAGCACCAGAGGACACTCTGTATCAGCGCAGACATGAATTGGAGAAGAGGGTAAACTGGCCTGTGAGAGTTCATAACATCTAGGTGAAACTAAAACATCTGGAGGCAGAAAACATCCCCTTTCTAAGCTTACTCTTAATTGTACTCAGTTACTCACGTCCTGGTCCATCTTTGACTCGCGGCCCCGAGGTATCTCTGTCTGGGGACAGTGTGGAGTCACTGTGCGAGTTGGCGTTGGAAAAAGCGTTGTCGTTGGGCTCTGTGTCAGCCATGTCTGAAAGGGCGTCACTCTCCTCCTCCTCCGGATGGGTGAAGATCCAGTCGAGTGCTCGCTCCAGGTTATTGTTCTGAAACAACGGCTCAAGGTTACCACTTAATCTCACTGAAAGTCCAAACCAAAATGCCTTTAATATACCAGTGTTGACAGAAAATGTCTTTATTGTTGGATTCATACAACAGTATGAACAATAAGTCAGTTCAGAAAACCTTTACATTTGCACTGTAGGAGGATATCTCCCTCTCCTCTGCTGCAAGGAAACTGGTGCATAATATTCTAATGACTCAAGCAGCACTGTCTTTTCAAAAATACTAGTAGTAACAAGGAAATATTAGCTGTGCTAAATAAATATATAATCCAAAATAGAGGTGCGATTCCTTGAGAATGTCTGTCTTGGTTGGCAAGTGAAACTGCTTGCTTCTTGTGTCTATCCCAGTCAGGTCACTGAGGTTGAAAAAAGTTCCTCCTCCTAATTTTGGGCCGATAATAAACCGGCCGTGAGACCCCTTTCTGCTTCACACCTCCATCCCCCCTCATGAGGAAAATGTGTTAATTTCTTTTTCACTTCAGCAACATCATGGATGGCAGGGAGTTTGGTGACATTGAGGATGATAAACAAGGAAGCCTGGTGTCTATTTCTGTGTCTTAATAACAGTGGGCTAGGATATTTTTGCTGAGGGTAAATATGAAACACAAAACGTGAGAATCAGGGGGCAACTCACAACAAGTCAACACACTCAGAATAAGCGCCACCCACAGAAGTCTGACTTTCTGGAAGTGGTGCTCTTTCCTTTGTCAGTTCGGTACTGGCACACACTAGCTACCCTTCCTTTTCTCATCATTCAAAACAAATTACTTTTGTCCCAAACACAATATATCACTTTGTGTGCAGCAGAGGATTTCACTCTCAGGAGCAGGAGATGTATTAGACCCACGGTGCTTGCAGCAGCAAATGAAGGAACTTAGGTTGATAAACAATAAACAGATAACTCTTTATAATGTTATAATAAATGTTGAGGATTAAATATATGAATAATCTGCTGGCAGAAACAAATTATTAGAAGAAAATATATGCCTTGTAATAAGTCTTGGAGCCAGCTAACGGAGAAAACAAAGTTATGTGTTAGTGCACAAAGTGCAAACATGAACAGAGTAGGCAGAAGACTGACCGTGGCTTTGAGTGCCTGGATGCTGTGAGCGCGGGGGAAGCCCATGGAAGTGAGGATGGCGACGCTCTCCTCAGGGGGTGAGTTGCCTAGAAGTGTGGCACCCATGGGGCTGTCACTGGTGGAGGGACCAGGATCCATCATCGAAGGCAGAGTGAGAGGTTCTGCAAAGTCTGATAAAAAAAGAGAGAGAATAATGAGATGCTGTAGCTCTCTATTTATTTTTAACCCTATATGTACACACAAAGCCATATATATTAAAATTCGAACACAGTAGAGACACAGGCAACTGCTTACATGAAATACTTCTTAGTACATGTCTCTACAGCGATTAAGTATTTTTCTGTTTAACTTTTTTTTTTAAGTAAAACTCATTTTAGAATTTTCTGGGAAGTTCATGTCATCAACATCTCTGACTATGGATGATCTAGTGAGTATTTTTTTAAGAAACAAAACATCTTAAAAGGTGAAACACAGATCCATGATATTACTGCTGTTCGGAAGAATCCCCACAGGAGGAACGTAGCATGAATTTACATCAATTCAGGAAGCATCCTCAACTGAGAATACAGGCTTTGTTTCCAAGTCAACTGCAATGCTTTGAGCACTTTCAACAATTTCTAATGAAAGTGAAGAGACCCTCAACCTGGGAACAAGGACACTTTCACTGTAATTATCTGCTGTTGGCCATAAACAGAGCCTTCATTACTTGCCATAAATGAAAATGCACTTATCTCCCACTATCGTCTCTATCACGCCCTCCTTGTCTCGTGTCCTTTAGATTGCCCATAACACAGTTTTTATGCGACAGGGAGAAGGCCGTCTTGCAGGCCAAGTAGTAAGATAACTGAACAGTGTATATTTGCATGTTAAGCTAAATTATTGTTAAACTGGTTGTTATTATTTAATTTCGAACATAAACTTTGACAGCTTCAATCTGTCTTTCAATCTCATCACAGCCTTTATTAAAGTTTATATGAACTCTGGTCCTGTTCAGTGAGGCTCATTACTGAATACCGTGCTTTAAGTTTACCTTTGTAAATGCAACAAGTTCACCTCAGCCAAAAAGAGAGTTATGTTCTAAAAATGATGAAGTGAAAAGATAAGTTTAAAAAAAACAAAAAACAAGTTGAAGTAATGCTAATGTGAAGGTAAAGAAACCAAAGAAATGTGGGGGAGGTATAAGAAGTAGTAACACTTGTATAGCAGTCAGGGTCAGACCGTTTTACTGACGCTTTTGAGCCTGAATGCAGCCCATTTTGCAGATGCATTAAGACCATTTAAAACCTAACAGGCAGAGGGCTGCTCTAATTTCCCTCCACTGTAGAGGCCCATTACAGCCAACCAGGGAAATAACAGTGACGACACCTCAGGGGAACATCTCCACTACTGAGAGGCTTTATAAGAGAAAGTCGGCTTACAAAGTTTCTGATGACATTCTGATCACACACAGACATACAGAAATAAACACCTGCAGTACACAAAGGGATGCAAAGTCTGACACTTGCAAAAACAACTGATTGTAATGGAGGAAGTGGAGATGGAATACTTCTCGCACTTTGAATTACCTTTGCATTTAAAAAAAAAAAAAAAAAAAAAAAAATAGGTCCCATACAAATAAACGTGCCTTGGCTTTGTATACTTGCTGCAGTTTTTTTTCAGTAAAAAAAAAATTATTATAATCACTAGCTTCACATGTGAGCTGAACATCATATGACTGCTTGTGTTGCTTTGTGAAGCAGCATCTGCATTTCGTTTCCTTGCCCATTCCCTTGAACTCAACGCTCACATCTCATGCTCACTTTTCAAAGTCTGTAGACTCAGCTTATTGAAATTGCTGAACTGTGGCTCTTTAAGTGCAGCTGCTGTTTAAATTATTTGACACTGGTATTTTTGGTTTCTCTGGGTTAGGATTACCTCTTCAACCCTCAACACTCACCCCCCACACCTCATTTCTTGTCATGAATATTTTGTCTTGACTATTTTTGATCATTAGACCCTTACGATGAATTTGGACATAATGTTTTCAAGAATGAATTAAACTGTTGAACTGTTTGAAGGGGCCATACTTTTAAGGTTTCGATTACTTGAATATTTTAGGTCTACATAATTGGAGTCGGGGGTACAGTACAGTGTACAACCTTTTTAACACTACTGGCATGTAGGTTAATTTCATTGATCAGGAAAAGCCATCACACTGAGCAGCAGCTGAGGGAAGCAATGACTTCCCCGATACATTTGTGTAGACCTAGCAGACCTTTCTGAACCTTTCAGCAACACTTGGCTCTACTGTAAACTCTGTCCATTGAAACAAACACTGAAGTGACCTTCTTTAACACTACCTGCAAACACATCACATTTTAATTTACGTTAAACTATGAAAATGTGTACACACTTTTCTTTCTGTTGTACTGTAATGCCTACATCTTCATCATCTGTGTAGTGTTTTAATTAATTTACTTAAAGCTGATAAAAGGCCTTAATGAAAAAGTATAAGAATTTGTGTTTCTGGATCTCTCACTACTTTTTTTCCAATGAAGGCAGTGAAGTTTCCTTACCAGGCTCCTCCATGTGGGCTATGATCCAGTTGAAGGCCATCTCAGGGCCCATGTTGCCTGTGTAATAGACCGCCTTCCTACAGGCCTCCAGCGGAAAGCCCATCTCTGCCAGCTGCATAACTGCCACCTCGTCTATTTCTGGAGCTGGGGACACAATAAACTAAAACATCAATAACTAAAACATAGCAGTTGCTGATTCAACACAACCGGTAACCTTCCGGTTTAAACAACCAAACAGATTTGCTGTGGCTCTCTCTTCGGGTCTCATTAAACAAAGAGACCAGAAAAGAATCACCCCAGGGGATGCTTCTTTATCGAGGGATGATTTATCAAGGAGAGAAATGAGTCTGGCTAAAACAAGAAGAGCCATATGGAAAAGTAAAGTTTGTCTGGAGGTAGAGAGCAGCTGCAGCACCTGCTCGAGTATAGCCCCATAGCATTCATCACTATTGCTTGGTGACCAAAATACATTTTCCCCGGATATGACTTATATAAATGTTACATATTCATTTACATAGTACCGTAGTAGTAACTGAAAGGAGAAATGAAATACTCACAGTCTATGGAGCCCATGGAGTTATCTGAAAGAGGAGAAGAAACTTATTTTAGGTGACAGCACACAATGAGATCACTGTTTGTACTTTCACTTGTAAGAATGTTAAACAATTAAATATTACAGATAACAGATATATAAGATATTATAGCAAATCAAACTAGAGAGAATTATCCAAATTTTGGGTTGGTAACACCATGGCAGGATTTTCCCGCTAAGGGCCCCAGAGCAAATGTTAAGTGCTGGGTCCCTTTCTCACCTATCTCTATGCATTTTGTTCAGCATTCTTACTAGAATATTACATTTTACCCAGGTTTGCTGTGTGGTGGTTTGATTAGTCACAAATAATTTAGGAATATACACAAGATCACCTGAAATAATGAAGGTCTGGAAACTAGATTTTGACCAACCTCAGAGTGAGACTATGTAACCTTTGAAAGAAGAAATAAATTCTTCTTACAAATGAAAAGTTGAATTCATAACATCATTCTTCAATTCAATGTAAATGCTGAATTGGTTTGCTGACTTTGCCTCTTTTCTACTTATGCTGTTGATAACACTATTTTCGAACATTTACCATTGTCCTGTAATTGTAACTTCACGTCAAAAATGATATAGGCTCACTTTATTGTGCGGTATAAAGTCTCATATGGGTGTCCCTTTACAGACAGGGCTGATTCCAGTTAGCTGCAAGCTGGGCAGAAAACATGTTTGGCGGGGGCCTTGTCACCACCTGCGGTGAGGAGATTGATCGACCCCCACTGTTCCCAAGCACTGCAATCACAACTTGAGAGAGTCCCGCTCCCTTTAAACAAGCTTGATTTTTGCGATGCCTTTCGAATTGTGTTACTTTGGACAGTGAAATCTTAGCAGTGTCTGCCACCAGTACTCATTAAGGAGACAGATCCATAAATTATTTGAAGATGCTGGGTAAGAATAATCTGAACAAAAACATGTACACTGCTGTTTCATTCCAAAGTCCTCATTTACTCTACATGGACTTTTTTTTGTCACCAGTACTTTACCGGAGAGTTTTACACAAGGCAATTTCTTATGTTTTAAGTACTTGTAATGACTCAATAAAGTAATTTGCAGTTTGTTAAGTTTCTTTGTCTTGCTCACTCATGCGCTTCCTCCCTCTCTCTCATATTTTCATTGCATCAACAAAATTATAAAACAGATCCTTGCACACCTTTTTCCACAAAAAGAGACTTTTCCCATTTTAATTTCGAAGGAGACGAAATGATTAGCAAAAAAACCAAATCAATATCTATATGGTTTGAGCAGTTTTAATTGTTTGCTTTGTGCTTTAGAAAAATGGAATCACAAAAAGGCATGATACATTTTTTCTATCTTCCATTATCTTAATGGCCTGGAATCGTTGAGTGAATGGATAATACACAGACCAATAAGAAATAATGTGATTCAAGCAGCATACAGGAAAACACGTTTTTGCGATGCTGTGTAATCAATGAGAAGCACTGAAGCCTTTTGGAAACAGAAGGGTGAGCAATGATTAATCGCTGCTGATGCCAGCCGGGGGATAATGGGCCGGTGGTTAATCGACAAAACTCATCATATAAATGAGAAATAAATAAATCAGAAAATGTATTGAAAACAGCACATCATTTCCTCTGACCTCTTTTCATTTCACGGTTTAAACCACATGACTTACACACTGGTACTTGTTTTAAATCCCTGTATGTAGAGAGAGAAGCTCAGACAGAAGTCAACATGGGGCAGGTGCGAAACAATTCAAACGACTCTACTGCCTCAAACTTACTACATCCAAAAAACATTTACACATATTTTCATGCATCCATTTTACTGTGTAGCTGTGTAGCTTATTGCTGTCAGATATGCAGTGCTGCATAAGTAAGGTAGTTTCAGCTCAAAGAAAGGATGCTTTAATGTGCAAGACTTTTACGTATACTGCAATCTTCCAAGAAGCCAATTCCATGTGTTTGGAAGTCTGAGATAGCAGGTACAGCATAAAACATGCAGTCCTGAAATATTAAAGTTCACTCAGACAAACATGTTCAGACTTTAGTTTCGTCCTCCGACTTTCCTGTCCTGAGAAAGAGCCAGCTAAAAAATTCTGTAAAGCTCTCAGAAAAAAAACCCTCCTGTGTCTGCCAATGTGTGAATCACAGTAAAGGCTGCTTGCAGATGTTACTGTGTCTTTGCTCCTTGGACCCCTTTTTGTGAGCTTGAGACAGTACAGAACACTTTGTGCTTCACGCCTGCTAAAATATTAAGGAGTACACTGATAAGTTGATGTAGCTGAACTTTGCAAACGACAAAAGGAGGACTAAAAGAATAGGAATTACAAATCACAGAGGAGACAGAGACAAAAAAAGCTGAACAAAAAGGAGGGATGTTGTAGTTTTGGCCTTTAGGAAGAGAGGCCGATAAAGAGGCTCAAGTACACTATACGTTATACTGGAAATATCACTAAACAAGCAGTCTAATGCAACCAAGTATTGAAAAAAGTAACAACAATACTGCTTATGCTCAGGAGCCTACAGTAGGTTATTCTCAGAGCAAAGGGAAGTCCATTACAAGGGGATCTCATTAAATCATTAGAACTGTAAGACTTAGCCACACTGTGTACTCAACAACTTTTAGTAATTGATTGAGCATGCCTTTCCTATGGGATTCAATATGCCCTTAAGAGAGAACTTGGGTGGCTTTGAGCAGAACATCATATTAAAGTCAATTTCACGGATCATTTGTCTCAGTTACAAAAATACCCTACACCTCCTGAAAAGGGTGCAATCCGATATATACTGTATTATATATTAAGAGGTCTTTCTAATATTCTGTACACTTTATGTACAGTATATGATTAGAGTGGAAAAAAACAAGTGCTCAGGGAAAACAATGCCCTTTAAAATTAATAAGAGGACTGTGAAATTTAACATGAAGGGCCAAAAACGCCCCCAGTAGTTAAGAGTCGGGTATTTGCATTCACACATGCAAATACTGCAGTAAGTCATGTGATGTCATGAGTCATGAGTCATGTCAGTCTAATGACCAGGGGATCCTTCTCAGTGAATTCTGGATGAGAACAATGGAGCACTGTCTGATCTGAAAACCAGAGAATATCTCTCAAGTAGAACCAAACGTTGCCACCAATGATTATTTGCAAATATGTAGTAGAAATTAATAAAACACAAAATGTCGGGTTAAAAGGGAGAAAATGTCTTTTACGTTATCCTAGTTGTAATCCCAGAGATGCCTTGCTGAAAAGTACAACAAAAGGTGTGTTATACTAACCGACATATCTGTCAGTGCACACACAAACTGTATGTCTTTGCATAAACATAAACACACACACACACACACACACACACACACACACACACACACACACGACCCATTCCCACTTTAATCCACTCTTTGTGTAAAATACACATGTTCCATACCTCTAGTGTCCTCAGGTAGCACGATGGGAGGCATGAGGTCAGGCAGCTCCTCTTCACCCGCCTGCAGTCCTGTAGCCCGCAGCCGGCTCAGATCCAGAAAGTCTGGAACATCTATGGCCAAGTCTGTACATAGGAGACAAATAATATATCATATCGGAGGAATGCATTGACATGGATGGTGAGCTGAGCCTGTGCTTTCCCCCGAAGTGTGTTTCCAAAAGCATCTTAAGGCGACAATGATCTTAGCCCATAGAGGAGTGGCAGTATCCTTTTTAAAAGACACATTGATACATTTTTATCTTTTTTTTTTTTTTTTAATCAAATCATTGTTATATTTGAACACCTCTCATAGCTCCCTTTGAGTGAAAAGATTTGTAGAAAAAAATAGATCATATAATAAGTGAGGATTCAGGCCCAAGAAGTTGCTAACAAACTGATATTCTCTATTCTGGTGTCCTTAATACACTACTGTTAAGAGGAGCTATATGCAGCCCCTGTTGCAGCATTACTTCAGCCCCTGTGAGCTGTTTGTGTAAGTGATGCCACAAAACACGACTGATGGTGGGCCACATAAAACTCCAAATATTATACTGAAGATCACGATTTATAAATATCAGTTTAAACAATTACAGTTAAGCTTGCAAAGACAATCTGGGTGAATTTTGGCGAATTGAAAGCTGCAAGAATTACAGGAGAAGCCATTCATGAGCTTGACAAAAATGTACTTAAGCAGCAGTTTCACCTGCTACTGTACATGCCATGAGAATTTCAGACTGATGCTGCCCTCTGCTGAGCATATACAGTACTACAAATACTTATAATTAAGAAACAACATTGGTGGAGGCCAGTAGAAGACCCATTTAAATCCCATTAATCAGCGGAGGGAGACAGACAGTTACCTAGTTTCTTCGGCACCCAGTCAACCCCAAATGTGAATTTCTTGATCTGCAAAATCAGATACTCTGGGAAGGTGGAGAAACGAGAAGTTCTGCAGAGGAAAATAACATTTTAGTATCTTCAACCAAGTCCAGTTGCCCTTGACCTGGATGACTGAGAACCTTCACAGACAATTAAGATAAATTTATGAATACAACTGATTTTAATTTAAAGATATGAGGTAAAAAAAAAAAAAAAGGAACAGGCGGCCCCTTTGCTTACTTGACTCCGGCTGACTTGGCCTGCAGCGCTGAGCTCCAGAAGTCGGGGACGTTCTCAGGCTCTGTGAAGGCCTGCAGGCACGCGGTAAAGGGGATCCGCGCTCTTACCGGCTCAGGGGGAGCCCGCATGTTCTCCTCAGCGTCCTTCCGCTTGGCCTCGTACACCAGCAGCTCCTCTGGTAGAATGACAACAAAGAACACTTTGAGCGGTGCATAATTGATCTAAAACACCCCACAGTATTCAGTATTTTGAGAGAAATCAATACAAGTTGTGATACAAGTTGCATTTTAATATCAATAAATAATTTGAAGTGTTAATGTACCATTCAGGAGGGCTGCTCACTAAGGTCACATTTGTTTATTCTAATTATACAAACATTGTCACAATTAAAAGGACAACATTACAATAACATTAGCTACCGCTATATATCCTTTCAATAACACATAGCATTTGTCATATAATATCTTATGTCAAGCCAAGAATGTGTATGCAGTCACTTTTTCTTTCTGAACTACACAGCTCTCAGTCAGGACCTTCTGTGCCCTTTCAGAGAAGGACCTGCTGTTTCTCCCAGCGGCTGGAGCCACCTGAGCCCAGCATCATGCCAGCTGTACCGAACAGAAGCAGCTGTGGCTTCCTACTGCAGCTGAACATTTTTTGTGTGTGTGTGTGTGTGTGTGTGTGTGTGTGTGTGTGTGTGTGTGTGTGTGTGTGTGTGTGTGTGTGTGTGAGTGTGAGTGTGAGTGAGTGAGACGGGAGCTCCTTTACCTCGATTCGTAGCCGCCTCAATGGGGGCTGGCAGCTGGATGCAATAGTCCACCCGCTCAGTGTAACGAACTCGACGTGTCTGGCAGCACTGAACTCGCTCCTCCACCAGGAAACGAAAGACGTCGCTTGGATTCTCTGAGCCTGCACTGTTCCTCTGTAAACACAACAACATATTGGGAGGATGAGAGAGTGGGTTTATATATCAACAACAAAATCAGGCCATGAGCTCGGACACATATTTCAGTTTGATAATATATCAGACATATTGTGGTGATGGCGCAATGGATAAGACACATACCTTTGGTGTAAGAGACCCAGGATCAATTCCCCACTGTGACCCATCCACCATTGTGTCCCTGAGCAAGACACTTAACCCCTAGTTGCTCCAGAGGTGTGTGACCTCTGACATGTATAGCAATTGTAAGTCACTTTGGATAAAAGCATCAGCTAAATGTAAATGTAAATATTGTTAAGTATAAAATACAGACCTTTGATGTGACACTGATAAAACGGAGGTTCCTCCCAGACTAGTCAATAAACAGCGTTTTCTTTGCACACTTCATTTTTTATTTAATAGTTGATTTAAATATGTAAAATAAAATCTTAATGGCACACATGCTGTCATCTGTCCCTTACATTGTAATGGTATTATCTGGCTAATGCACCGATAATCTCAAATTAACTGCATTAGCATAGTTTTAGTGTCCTATGGTCTAAAGGCTGTTACAAATACTTTTTAGAATAGTTCTGATTGTATTTTAGCAGTTAGCAGTAAAAAATATAAGTATTGTTCTACAAAAAGATATATCAATCAACAGTTTGAAACACAGGTATTTACAAGTTTATGGTACATGTGAAGCTTATATTTTAAAGCTCCTGTGACACATGACAGCCTGAGGTTTGAAATGCAACTATATCTATAAGCTATTCTTTGCTGTGGTTTATTACAGTCCTCCTGGCATGACTTAAACCTAACTGCTGTTTGTATTAAGAGATCTGGGTCAGTTATTCATAAAGTAGTTGCGACTGTTTAATTTAGGAACCGCCTCAATTACCCCTTCATAGCTGAGAGTGTTACATCTTTTCAGAATCACAGGCGCATTCATCATTAGCACTGAGCAGCTCTGTCTCATCTCCCTACTTATGAACGGGGTCGGGGTCATTGAAGTTTAGACTGTGTTTATTTGAAGACTGTGATGAAGGATGGCATCGTGACTTAACACAACCAGTTTGCGACGCAGCCTTTCTGCAACCCAGCCCTTCTATTCTAAGAAGCTACAGAAATACACAAGTTATAATTTTACTCACGCCAAGTATGCAGGCTGACGTTGACAGAGGAAAATGTTGCTGATGGTGGTGGCTTTAGTCCCGTCATCTATGTCTGGATAACTAAATCGGTGTCTACTTTACAGACAGTTGTAAAGGCAAGAAAGTGGACCAAAGAAGGGGAAAACAGTAAGGGCATTTTTTTTCCTAAAAAAAAAAAACAAAAAAAAAATCGTGTTCAAGCACAAGAGTTGTAAGGCGTCTATAGATAATGGGGCAAATATGGACAAATTGGGGCTCAGAAAATCTGGGTGGTATGTTTTGCTGTTCGTCACAACATTAGGTGGAGCGTCAGGTCCAAGTCAGGGCATGTATCATGGCTGAGGCAGAATAGGAAGCGTTATCTGGCCTCCCTGTGTAACAGATAGCACTGAGCTATATATATCCTAGTTGAGAAAGACACATCAGAGCACCCCACGTGTATGTACCAACCAAGGAGACAGTGTGCTGTGTTTAGTGAAAAACCCTCCCAACCCTACCCTCCCAATCAACTGCATGTCCATGTGTGTTAGGGGTCAGATGTAACCCAGCCATTTTGTGAAAATGTTATGATCACAAAAGTTTATAGTGTAGTTTTGTCAAAGGCAGGATCAGTCTGTCTGTTGCATTAACTAGAATTATATCCCAGTGGATATGTATAAAACATAATAAATATAATAATTAGTCATTTAGCAAGTTTTTATTCAAAGCGACTTACAGTTGCTATATGCTGTATGTAATGCGTCATAGTAACCTTTCAAAGTTATAGTTAATCACATTTCTAGACTGAACAACAGCAAGTTTATGTTTATTTAACAATTTATAACATTAAGATTACAATTTATAGCAACAGAGTCATCATCACAACTGGCCAAATACCATTTGCTGATGAAGATAATGGACCAGTGGATGTTGTGTTAAGTACAAAGATACCTTGGTTGTGGTGCTGCGTTAAAGGTGAAGAAGTCACTAAAATCATAAGGTGAAATCCTCTGAGGACTATCAACATCCAAATGAAGATTTAATGGTACATTGAGCAATACGTGGAGTAATATTTTGTTCTGAACTAAAGCGATTGACAGAGAGACCAACCAAGCAACAGAGGGGCAGAAAATAATGTTTCTCCTTACTTGCCATTGCTAAAATATGATTCTTTTAACAACATACTTCAGTGAACAATTCGTGGCACTTCTCAAAAAAAAAAAAAAAAGTCTACTATGCAAATAATTCTGTAAACACGACAAATCTGGACTAAGCTTATATACTGCACTACAACACAATTAAAGTGCACAACATCTCATCCATTATATTTATTGTTTTATCAACCAACAGCATCTAATACTTCAACATTTGTACATCAGATATATATATATATATTTATTTATTTTATTTTGTTTTTTTTTTTTTTTTTGTTCCCCCCATGATGTCAAGGCCCCTTCACAGTCTACTGGCTGTAGTTTCTGTTCATTGGCAATCACCTACTGTACTTTTTTTTTTTTTATTTTGACCTTTACAGGGTTTTAGTTTCACTCACCTCCACCAGGTTGATCATGTGCAGGAGGAACTCGTGGGCATCTTGTTGTCTGTTGGAGGAAAACTCTGGGTGTCCCCGGCTGACCAGGGCCTTCAACATCCGAGGAGAGATGCCCTTCTGCTGGTGCTGGAATTACAACATTTGGGCGTCACACAAGACAAGACAGCAGACTAGTGGTGATTTTTAAACACTGAAAGTAGCCTGCCAGTATCAGGCTCTATACAGAAGATATACCTGTGAAGAATTGTGTCACATAGCTCGTTATAGCTCCAGTAAAGAGTCTTGATTTACAACCTGAGAGTTGTGAATCTAATAAGAATCTAAAATATTATATTGAGACAATATTGTGTGATCCCAAAACAATAGTCAAAACATAACACAGACAGTGGTATTGGCTGTAACTTAAAGTTTAGTATGCAGAAAGGATAATGTTACAACAATGAATGAATAACTGGCATGACTGCTTCTCAAATTCTATAAATTCTTCTCCACGACTGGATTTCTTAACAAAAAAGTTTGTTTACCTATTGGTTATTAAAAAGGGCTTTAAAAAAAAAAAATTGATGGAGCCTGCTAAGCAGAGAAAATAAATAAATAAATAAGATTGTGTCTGGTTCATCTGTCTGCTGGTGTGAAACACATGACACTCAAAGATGAAAGTATTCATAAGTCTTCGTGTTTCACTAGAAACAAGCAACACCCAATACTCCACAACTCGAAATACTTGTGTTCGGTCACTACCTGGTTATCTTATGCTAGTCCTGATGTTATTGATACAGGCAGTCTGTGACTAAAAGGGAGTTTCTGCAGAGTTAGTGCTATGCTGAAGTAAAAGTTGAACACGTTCAATCTTCTCATTTAACCTAACTAAACATGTAAGTCAAAAAGTTCATGATCGATTAATTACAGATAGATCCAATGTGGAGACATCCCTACATCACCCTGCCACACCAATGTAGGCCAATATATAATAATATTATATATTATAATATATAACTGTATTGGGGAATATTTTCTTAGCACAAACAGACCACAGCATGCCAACTCAAGCCCCTTCCCCTTGTCTTCCCAGCTGTCAATATGTATCCAAACGTACCATCACATGTGTAGGAAGTACAGGGTGTCGGCTCTGCCCTATTAATTACTGTGGCTAGCAAGGCTTAAAATGGGCTTTAATGGTTTTCCTCTCCTAGTTTCCTGGCAGCTGTCTGGTATGTGGTTGAGGGGCAATGATTTCATATCATGCGCATTAAAATTAGTAACGCAAAACACACAAACAAATAAACCAAATAAATCAATATGTTCAATCACTTCAGAGACTGCAGGAAGCACAAGACAATCATTAAGCACCGCTAATATATGTGACTAAATTAAGTAGTGATGTGGGGAATTCAAAGCAAAACACAACATTACAGCAGTGCCTGGAGCTGTGTTCTTAAACAATTTGAGTTGCACATTTGGGACCGCAGCCAACAGCTATTTTCAGACTACAGGAAAAAAGGTCAGAGCACATAAAAACTTGACAATGTATCTAAAAATCCCATCTTCCTTCAGTTTCGATCAACATCAAAAAGCTCAAGTGTATTAATGACACAGATGTTATGCATTATGAAAAAGTTGTTTCATGTTTAAAATTGGGAAAACATCAAACTGACAAGCTGAGACTCACGTCAGTTTGGTCCTTTACTGAAAAAGACCAATTTCACTACCACTCAGTACTAACATGCTTCTGTTGGTTATGGACCCAGTTTGGGAGCTGGACATACCCAGTCTAATACCTTGTGTTCTTCTTTCATCACCTGTTCAATGAGCTCAGATTTCATGGGTGGTTTGGAGTACTGGCCTGAGAGCAGTCCGTGTCCCAGTTTAGCCCTGTCGGACAAAAACAAAAGGCAAAAATATTACAACACATCGTCAGTCTTTTAGTTTTTTTCTAGTATTTCAGGGGTGATTTCTTGTCAGAACAAACATTTCTGAGCCTTCAGACTATACACCTGAGGCTTGTTCCTCGAAGCAGTTAACTTGTTAACCAGTTCAATTTCACCTCTGTTGCCAGGTTACCGAACATTTGAAGAATACATCAGTTTTAGAAAAATTTGGAGAATATAAATCATTGTAATTCTTCACATCCTTACAATTAGTTTGGTCACTCCGGCAGATGTGGCATCTGTAATCCTTGGTGGTACATAATGTATTTGTGAACAGAGTGTGTGTGTGTTTATATATATATATATATATATATAAAAATAATCATTCCTCAGACATCCTACTGTATATAGAAAAATGACTTGTAATTCACCATACCAAACATTAACTGTAGGTGGCAGTGACTCAACCAATTTCAGCACAATCAGTTTCATCTGTAACAGTTTCTTCAAAAGCGTATGTTAAGATTCATATGAATCTCAGTTGTTTACATATATTAAGTATAAAAGGCAATAAAGTAAAATATTTCAAACTGAGCATTAAGTTTACTTTAGGTGTAATATCCTCCCCCAAAGGAAGAAATTATAGGTCAAGGCTAAAACAGTGAATATACATATTAGAGTCTGATGAAAGGGATCATCATATTTAATGGTTATCTTAATATTTTTTTTATTATATACACCTGTTAAGAAACCTGTCATTTTATTTATTTATTTAATATAAGATATTTTGGGGGCATTTTATTGCCTTTATTGGAGAGACAGGACAGTTGATAGATGCAGGAAACAAGGGAGAGAGATTGGGGGGGTAAGCAGCTAAGGGCTGCAGGTCGGATTCGGACCCTGACCCCTGAAGTAAGGACTCAGGCTTGTATATGGGGCACGCATTCCATAGGTGAGCTAAGCACACACCTATTTTATTTTTTTAACCTTACTCTAACCAGGAAAGTCTTTCAGAGATAAAAAATCTAATTTTGAAGAGTTTCCTGGCCAAGATAGACATCTAGTAAAAGGTATAAAATGCCCCAAAAATAATTTACAAAAAAAGAAATACAATAACTTATACTGATCTAAGACAATAAGATAATAAAGGCTGTAGAACCAATTAAAAGAATTATTGTTTTCTAAATAATCATTACACCATTGTGAAAAAAGGCATCGTTTTCATAATTATAGCAGCAAATAATTGCTGTCTTGTTTTCCCCCCTCCTAAATGTATCTGAATCTCTTTCTGTACTCTATTTATGCACCGAGGCATCATCTGTATTAGTACAGCATACAAGGCAATATATCAGTTTAATTAGGTTAATCCTACTTTATTTAACTCTGCCTCCAGTGCTTTTAAGGGGGGTCATATTTAATCAATACAGGCCAGACGCATTACGAGACACATATTCTCTTTCTTAATGACCTGATTTGTGCTGCCAGACAAACAGTGATGGGTATAAACATGTTTATCTGGCAATGAACTGTTTGTTGCTTCACATGAGTGATATTCATCTCCTGCCTGGCTAAGGCCCCTCTTACCTTTCATTTTAACACAGCATGTGACTGGCCTCTTGCAACACACTGGCTTACATGATAGAATACACTGAGCTCTCGCTCAGCATCGCAATTTATTGATCTTACCAACGTTTCGCTCTCAACAAAGATACAAATTTGAAGTTAGATACTCATAATTTAACCATTCTTTAGCCACAGAGACAGTGGCAGCTGGAAGACACTTTCACTTGTTTTGTATATTTTAAACACTGCATTATGTAACACTGGAGTCACTTACATTTGTGTGGCGAAGTCCTGGCTGGGGTCAAGAGGTGAATAGTCAAATATCCTCTGAAGATTCCCCACATACCTAAAGATGAAAATACATGTCACACACTAACCTCAAACGGAGCACATGGGACCCCACACAGACACAAGAGGTGGTACTTAGAAAACCTTCTGCTGGAGGCCAGGTTACTTATTTAAATACCCAAAGCTGTACTCAATGTTGTTTTACTCTGTATTTACAGCCAAACCTAATCCAGAGGTAGACAATCAACAAACAAATTATAAATAGTCATCAATAATTACAAGCAAGCGAGCTGACAGAGAACACTTCATAAAAATTTACTTACTTACCTTGACGTAACTAAATCAGCAATGCAAAAACTACTACAAAAAAGGTCCATCATGTCCATATGAACTAGTTTCAAGTGTCGACTGAGCTGTTACTCTTTCGTGATGCCGTTCAAAAATGACTGTTATACTTTGCCATGATTTAAAGGGTGCAACGTGTAAGAATAGAGACCACTCCAAACTCCAAAAAAAGGCGGGCAGCAAATCACATGTTGGGTCTTAACTGCTGCTAACTGCCAATAGCTTTTTAGCTCAATTAGCCGTGTAGCTAACTTAGGAGTCCTATTAGCTGACTGAGTCCGGAATGGCCACCAGGACCTGAACTGGGCAAACGGGCAACGGAACCAAACTCAGCAGCCTGCAGCGATCATGGCCGGACCGGGACTGAACACAGCCTCTGAAACTGACGGAGGCCAGTTTGACAACAGGGAGGTTATTTACAGCAGTTCCAACCAGAATTTTGATGCGTCAAGCAGAGAGTGGCTGAAGAGAGGCTGCAACAGCGTGTAGAGCCAGAATATTTATACATCTAACTCGGTGAATTAAGGTTTTATTTCGACCAAACCCGAGTTAGTGATTGTTGGAACAGTGGTAAGACTAACCAAGATGGTTTTGCTGAGTTTTATTTTGTTACTATCAAGTTTGAATAAAATGTGTTTTACAATCAGGCAATTAGTTTGGTTTTTGGAAGGTTTAATATGTAAAATAGGCGTAAGATTTTTTTTTTCCCTTGACATTTTGTGCGAATATTTTGTTCACGTACAAAAGCTAAGAGAGCTGGTAAACATAGCCAACTCGCAGTTCGCACATATCTCTTAGCTGAAACTACAGCAGGGAGACAAGACACGCTGAAGCTAGCTGGTTAGCAAGCTAACTATCTCTGCAACACAATACATACAAATTACTTGGATAACTGAAACTTATCAAATTGCTGGTTGCAAGATTTCTTTGATAGCTGACAAATGCTATACCTGCCAATCAACTTTATATTTGAAATAATGTTTTATTTTAGCAGATTTGTTATTAAGTTAAGTCCTTTCCTATGCTGATTTGAGTATATTTTGTCTCCCTCATTTTGGAACACCAAAGTCATGCTGTGTGCTGTGATTATGAGATTCTGTTTGCACTCAAAGTGACAAAGTGATTAGAAAAGTCTACACACAAATAATATAGTCTACATAATTTTACAAAATAAATATTGTGTTTTTCTTTAAGTCAAGTCTCATCACAGTGTACTCACATCCTCTGGAAGTCTGGGATGCTGAAGAGGACCTGCATCACTGTGCCGAGGTAGCAGCTGTTGCCGAGGTTTTTGATGCCTGTGTAACCAGAACCAAACACCGCCTTCAGCTTCATGCCCGACTCCTGGATCACCTCCCATTCGCTGACCCGCGGCCGGGAGTTATTGTCTGTGTGGTGACCATTCTCTGTCTGAAGGAGAAAAGAGCTTGGTGTAAAACCTTTAGGGTGGAAGCCTCACATTTTGGTTTATGTTTGGTTTTTGCACAGCAAACCCCACTTACTCTTTTCTGCATCTGTAGCATGTCTATTCCAAAGTGTGACAAGTGTTCTGATATGTGGGGGTCCAACACTGCTTCCTCCTCCTCAAATGAGTAGACATCTGAAACCAAAGATTCAGTTAGTCATTATGATAAGCTCATATTATAAACTAGTTATTAAAACAAAAACAATAAAAACAGCCATGTAATCCATTTTAAATAACCATGTCATGTGTCTCAGACCTGCTCCGTCTGGGGTGATGGTGTCCATTTTGACAGCCAAGGGGTAGTTGGTCTCTCTGTAGTGCTCCAGAGCATGGCCGTTGCCTCCGCTACCATCAAAAAACCACTTCCCACAGAGCACTGCTCCATCTGTCAGATTCAGCCACAGGTTTTCCCTCATCTCGCACTTCTGACACTTCCAGCCACTGATAGCAAAGAAAGACTTTTGTAACAGCTTGGTTGTTTTTTTTAATCCTGCAGTCATGCAAAGACTCCCTGAATGACAGCTTTTGGAAGAACAAAAAAATGCATTTTGCTCATGCAGAAGTGATCAGATTTACATTTTGATTGTTAAAATAAAAATATAAACCTATCTCTAACCTATCTAACTGTTGCCATTTTTCACAGAGGGAAACGCGTATTGCGTTCCTTTTGGGGTTCTGGCGTACCCCAAAAGGCTGTACCTGCTGAGAAAGTAACAGAATCTATTGCTGTCATTAAAAAGGATTATTTCACCATATTCCACCAGATTAGGCCATGTGAATTGCCACCCAAATTAAACTGTTAAATGTAATGCTCACTGTATAAATGATACAGTTGTGTATCAGTGTAGCTTGCTGCGTTCCTACCTAGGCGGGATCCTGACCCCGTTATCCAGCTGTCTGAGGCTCCTCGCATGTCTGGACACCTGGATCTCCTCCTCCCAGGATTCAGGCTCCTGCTTCTTGTAAGCTGATGGTGCATTGAGCACAGCGTCACAGGCGATGGTCACCTGAACATCAGAGGAAACAGCGGAGACAAAATTAACTTCTGGAAGTGGGTGTGATTGAGATCATGTTCAAAATATATCAACCTTTTTCTAAAGAGAAAACGTCAGAGATTAAGAACATCCACAAATATTATTTTAGTACTGTAGAAACATTAAACTTCTATCAATGAAACTTAAATGCAAGGTCAATAACAGCAAATAGAAAAGGACAAAAGTGGACATGCAAGACATTGTGAACAAAAACCTATTGATCTAGCTTAGGAAACAAACCATGCAAAACATTTTTAAACAAGAAGGGTATTCACCAGGTGTTTTCCCAGTAAATGTAAAAAGAAAATATTATGCTCATCACAATTTGTACATTCACATTAAATGATACATGCACTTAAAAAAAAAAAAAAAAATACGCACAACACGACATGCCAAAAGCATGCTATTCAGTGTACAAGCTCATACTACTCTAAAAACAAAGAAAAGAGGAGCACTGACACACAGCCAGAAGTGATGAGGGCACCTATACAGTAGGTGCGTCCAGTGGTTCCCCAGAAACAGCAATTAGAGCTCAAGTGAATCACTGAAGAAAGTCTGAGCTTCCACAAATTATATTCTTGAGTGTTAAATTTTAAAACTGAACTTGTTCAGTGCCAGAGAAACCACTGAGTGCACCCTCCCATCGACATGCAAGGAAACACACAGAAGCCCGTACAGCAGTGACTCACTGACCAGAGCGGGCAACTCCTCAATATTTGGTAATGGGATCTCGAAGTGGTCTGGAAAAATGACAAGCTTGGCCTCGTCCTCATATTCATAGTCCTCGCCGTTAAAATCACGGTTTAGCTCTAAATCTACAGGGGGATGAAGTAAACATCCAGTCAACTGCTGTTAAGATAGTGACAACGCTGACTGACACTACATGATGAGCATGCTACAATCAACTTTGTTCTTGGTTATTTTTATTTTACGTTCTGTTCTTTTCTGCTCTTGAAATGGAGGTCTGTTCTTTTTTCTTCGTTCATTCACTTCAATACCATAATAGTCTGGAGGATGCAGCGAGCACAAACAGAACAAAAAAAACAAAAAAAATAAACAGTGACAGCATGACTTCATAAAATGCTGATGACTCTTTTGCTCACGCACAATTCATGTAGAGCTACTATATTTAGGCATTTATCACACTCTTTTCACTTTATGAAAGTGAGTTACTGAGCAGTATGGAGGATGGCTTTGTCTGTGCAGCTACTGAAACTAAATGATCAAACACCCTCTGGTTCCAGCTAGTTGTCTGATCCATCCATCCATCCATCCATCCATCCATCCATCCATCCATCCATATATATAGTTTTTGGACTGTTTGTGACCTTTTTTAGACCAATGAAAAAAAAATGAGAATAATCTGCAGATTAATCAATAATTCGTTTCAGCCCTAGTTTACGGTCAACTAAGACAAAGAGTTTTAAAAGTTTTAAAACCTCACAATGAAGAAGCTGGAAACTAGGACTGGGCGATATGGCCAAAAATGTTATCACCATAAAAAAATAATATCATTCGATATAAATAATTATGACAATAAATGTCAAATCATTATTTCTTTCAAGTTTAAAAGGTGGACTTTTGCTCCTGAGTGAAAGTTGTTTTTTTTAAAAACAGATTTGGTATAACAGATTAGTTTTAAGCTATTCTTTATGGTCAGAACATGACAAACACTTGATGCCAAACAGTGGATCACTGAGGTAGAACATTCAAAACAATTATGATAAAATCTTTTTTTCAACAAATATGCAAGAGTAAAATGAAGTAAAATCTTTTTCTCCCCCCTCAACAAAATAAATATTTTAATAGAAAGATAAAGTGCTAATTTGTTTGCCATTGATGAAACATTTATTGAACATTTGTTATATTGTGTGAGGAAAATTATACTGTAATAATTATCATTATTGTTTTACTGCCAAGCCCTTCTAAAATCAGAACATTTTTGCTCACAGGAAATGGCTACTCTCTCTCTCTCTCTCTCTCTCTCTCTCTCTCTGGCTGAGCCACCTGCACTATACTTACAATCCTCATATGGATCCTCTTTTTGTCCATGTTATCTGTTTGAGGCTATAACAGGGTGCAATTTGTAAAAAAAAAAGTATTTTTTTGTCATGAAAATACCCCCCACCTCCCTCCGCACGGTTTGGCACGCAGGTGAACTGTGGATTGATTGCAAAGTTTAACCATCACAGTATGAGAAAAGGTTTTACTGCCACTGTTAGCCTACTTAGTAACAAGTAAGTAATAAATAACTAAAATATATAACGTTACATCGCGATGCAGAGTTGCAGTGAAAAGAAGATAGATGCATGCTGTGTAAAAGTGCAGTGAATGGGTAAGGGGAGAGCGACTGATTTAAAAGCGTCACTTTCAAGAGAGTCATTGAGTGAAACCCCGTAGCTGTGACTTTGGGCATGTTCACACTGTTGTAACCTGGACACTGCGTTGCTTGTCATCATAGAAACAGATCATCATATTTTGATGTTTATTGCACCTTCAGTAATATCGGCTGCCTTCTCTTCAACACACAGCTCCGCTGCTCAACGGAGCAAAGTGTTGATAGGCTATTATTCGCAACGTGTAACAAGTCAGATAGCGCTGTGGGTGGGACATAAATAAGTAAATAAAGAAGTTTTTTTAAAAATGCTCAAAAAATTGGGGGTGCAGCAACCAGGTCAAGATGTAGATGGGGGTGCGTTGCCAAAGTAGCTTGGGAACCACTGGGCTAGTGGATTAATTAACCAATCATTTCATCTCTAATCAAAATAATATTTTGAAAGGAAATCTAGAGAGAACCTCTTCTCTTAAATCACTCTCCATATTGACTTGTCCGTCCTCCACTCCAGCCTAAAATCGTGTAATGACTCATGAGAAACAGGATCATAGGTTAACCCCGACATTGTTATTGTGCCCACTTGTTTCATGGTAACGTCTGACATTAACAGCTAGCGGCTTGATTAGATCACTGGACTGGTATGGAGATGACGGCGGATACATACTGCTGTCACATCAAACATCCAAAATGAACGGCAGCAAGAATTGTCCCAGAGAAGGAGCTTTTAAGGAGAGACAAATTCCTATGAGACATTTTTAATGTACACCTAATGTACAGCAGTCAGATCAAAAGCAATGGATAAAGTCTATTAAACTCAGGACAATAACAAAACAGGAACTTCAATTAAGTAGGAGGTTGAGTGGAAGGAATTCCTCCCCCCGCCAGGCCAGCACTAAGGGAGGGAGGGTGACAAGGAGTAAGAGAGACACCTGGTCCTCTCCAAGCAGTGTCATAGCTGCAGTAGGAGTGTGTCAGCTTAGAAGTGAGGTTGACAGGTGGTGGCAGCTGACAGGCCGGCGACAAATCCCCCCCCCACCCCCCCCCATGTCAAAGAGGAGGAGGAGGAGCAGGCCTGGCTTTGATTTAGAACAGTTACCAACCACATACAACCACATACAAATAAATGGGCTATATTTGGAGCACAGGAGGAGGAGGAGCATAGGTCTCATCATGGGAAATATCTGACGCTTTGGGAAAAGGCCTGGCTGGAGAGGCAGCTGGCAGGTCAGCGCAGTGTAACAAACAATAACACCAGCTTGTAACGAAGGGGGGTTCTCTTAAGCGGAGAGAGGCGTTTTCTCACATTTAGTTTAAGAGTTTAATATAAAAACATGAACTTAATGGAAAAAATATAATATGCGTCCAGAGCAGCACGTTTTTCCTATCACCAAGAAGCTTTAATGTCTCATAACTCTTCAAGCCCAGAAGAGGTAAAACTCTCCAATATTTCCATGAATCCTTTCAGATTTATTTCGTAACTCATTAAGAGGTTGGGAACTACTGGACTAAACTATCTAACTGTATTTTAAGTAGACAAAAATAGCTCCACCAGCTACAACATTGCAATGTTACTTAAAGATCAATGTTAACAATCTAATAATGTCATATATAATATTCAGTCACAGGGGGCATTTTATGCATAAGGAGTACTTTTTCTTGATATTTTAAGTACATTTTACTAATATTACTTCACTTAAGTAACAGTGATTGCAGGATAGATTTTCACTTGTAATGCAGTATTTTTACATAGTTTAACTGATATTTTTACCTAAGTAAAGGATCAGAGTACTTCTTCCACCACTGCCTCTAACTGACAGGCAAACCTAACCTACCTAGAAACACTTTTCCATTTCTCCGTCTGGGTATGGCGCCTCCTGCAGCTCCTGTGGCTTTCTGTGGGAAACAGGAAGCAAAGGATTACATTGGATCAAATGATCATCATATTTAAAACATCTTTTGACAACTTTGCTGATACGCTTTATAAAATGCTAGGAAAGCTTGTGTGCTTTGCTGTGACAGAAGGTGCAGATGGTTGTCATTTTGTTAGAAATAGATGCTGGATGTTCCAGTTGCCAGGTCAGGTTACAGGGCAAGGGGAAAACCCCCTTCCATGGCAGGGTCAAAATAAAAAAGATAAAAAAAAATTATAAATTACATTGACTTGGACAGATATCATTTACAGTACGTCATGTGTTTGGGCCTGTCTTTGCATGTAGAGTGCAATCGATCATCTTTCTATTTTGTCCACTTCATACTATCCAGAGTGATAAAAACTAAGATAAAATAATCAATCTTTAACAGACCAATAGATAAACATTTTCAGCCATGATCCATTGATCAATTAACAAATAGAAACCAGTTTGTCAGGGAATCTACTAAAACGTGAATATGCCAAATGACTAGCTGACAGCACAACAACCCAGCGCCACCGACTGGTTTCCTGTTAATCCTGTCAGGCTAAGGTGGCTTCCTGTTCACTCAGCAGGGAGGAGGACACGACAGGAGATGGACAGAAAGACAGAGAATGCTGACACATTTGAGACCAAGTGGACTCATGGGGGGGGGGAAAACAGCAGACACTGGAGCCTGCAGAATGTGAGCAGCTGTTTCTGGCCAGATCCAGGCATGGAAATAGTAGCTCTTTACAAAGCAGCGCTTATCTGTGGGCAATTAGAGCCAGTGAGAAGACACGGCAGCAGCTCAAGCCTTTGTTGTTTATCATCAACTTTTAAAAGAGGGCTTGTCTGGGCCCATGAGTGCTTTGTTGAGTTAATTTTTTGTACATACAGGGATGGACAAAATGACAGAAATGCCTTAAAATATAATGCAATCCAATGCACCACCACCACAAACTTGTAAATTGGTACTAATCATATATAAAATAATAATACTTATCTTAAAAGAAACACTACATTTAAACCCAAGTAAATTTTTTTACTTCATTATTCTCTCTCTCTCTTTCTCTCTCTCTCTCAAATTTTATTTAATTAATTAATTGGATGTGTGCCAAAAGAAAACTGTCTATTATTTCCACATAATTAGTACCAAATTACCAGGTTGTTTTTTAGAAACCCGGCAGGAAGTAATAAGGAAATGAGGAAACTGTAAAATAAAGCATTACTAATATAGATACAAAGCACAAATGGAACAGTGTGAAAGGTTATAGTGTGATATGGGGAGTACAGATACACACAGAGCTGAAAACACTCAGACAGACCTCTGAAGGTCAAAACAGTCAGGTCCAATGAAAAGTCTAACAAAGTTAACATTTTCATCTTTTTCAAATTAAATGTTGATGGCAAAGCATTCAAGCTCCAAATACATGCAGGTCATGCAACGTAATTTAATCACTGATGCTCAAAACAATTGGATTGTGATATCAGCAATCCAAGTCTTGCAGCATACCTTCTTATCTAAAGCACCTTACAGTACTGCATACTTCTGCAACATCAGTCACCAAAGTGGGAATTTAACATGTAATCCTGGCAGCGTTAACATAGTCTACCAACCGAAAATTCATATAAGATGGGAAACACTTTACTTTCAGTCCTCCTATTTATCATTTGAGCAGTTTACAAACGCTTAATAAAGGCAGGCATTAGCTTAGTCCGTGGGGACTTCGCTTGGGAGAGTCACCAGTTTGAGTCCAGCACGGACGACTGCCAAAGGTAATACACTATAACGCAGTTATATATATAGTGTGATATATAGGCTTTTGTAAGTGTTTATTAATGTGCAGTATTTGGCAACAATTATCAGTTTTCATATAAAGATATATTTTACATTATTACAACTGTGTTTCACTAGATTGCCTTTTATTATCTGTTTATACAGCAGCGTCATCTAATGAGTGCCCACAGGAGGAGTTACAGTTAAAGTCAAGTCAATTTTATTTATACAGGCCAATGTCACAAATCATGTGCTTCAGGAGCTAAAATAAAATTATATATATTATATTACATGATGTGAGACACACAAAGTGCATTAATATTTTGTGCATAACTATATCAAGAATGAGTAAAATCAGTTTTTACTTACTAAAATCTCTTTTTTTAATATAATTTTTGTGCATTTAGATGTGGATGTATGTGGTGGTTGTATTTTACTTTTCAGTTCTATTCCTAATGATTAATGTTTCCATCCATCCATCGTCAACCGCTTACAGGGTCGCGGGGGCTGGAGACAATCCCAGCTGACATCAGCAAAAGGCGGGCTACACCCTGGACAGGTCGCCAATCCATTGCAGGGCCACACATAGACAAAAAACCAGTCACACTCACACCTAAGGACAATTTAGGGTCACCAATTAACCTAGTCCGCATGTCTTTGGACGGTGGGGGGAAGCCGGAGCTCCCGGACAGAACCCACGCAGACACGGGGAGAACATGCAAACTCCACACAAAAAGGCCAGGGTTGTTTTTTGATTGCCTTTTATAAATGTGATTTATAAACATAAAGAAAATTATTACTGTCATTCTTACAACTAATACTGCCTCCAACTCCACATTAACTGCTATTATACAGGATGCAATTATAAAATCAGTACCCAATAAAATACAGGGCAGAGGTAAAACTCACCTCTTTGACATGGCGTTTGAGGTGCATGTAAACACTCTGTCCTGTTTTGCGATAATGCCTCTCCACATGTTCCCGTCCAAAGCCCAGGAATGTGTTCATACACACATACAGGCCTCCCTCTGACTCCTGCGGACCAAAACAAACAACAATGAACAGCAGCACGAGGTGAACAACCTTCAACACAACAGCACATTTGAATCTTTATTTTGCCTAATGTCAGACAGATTACGTGCAGTATATCATATCCTCACACAAGTATATCTTCTTAAAATGCCTTCTCTAAAATGGAATTGTAGCTTTATTAAAAGTATTACAGCAAACATCAGATGACAATAATCATTTCAGTAAAAGCAAATGACTGTCATGACAAAAAACAAAACTAGGTTTTTGGTGTCAGTCTCAAGAAATGTACTGGAGATGAGCTGTATTGTGTTCCACACTACTTGGCACTAGTTGGAAATAATTTAAACACGATATGCACAATGGAAATGCAAGTAAGAGACGTGTGCCAATGATTCTGCAAGCACATTTTCAAAAAAGGCCTTATTGCCCAAACAGTGTGTTTTGTCAAACGGCCAAAAATTTAAATAAAAATAAATAAAAATAAATAGTACCTCTGCTTTTGGGGGGTGCTGAGGACCTGCGTGTTTTGCTCCAGTTTAAAAACACAGTAACCTTATTAAACTGCTGGTGATTGCCTATGGACTGAGGCCCACACAGTTACTGTATCTAAAACAGCTTGTTACAGGATACAAAGGTTTGATCATTTTGTCACATTCAAAAGATCTGCATGTGATGCAAATTTAAAGAGGTTTTAAATATTTTCACACATGAACTGTCAGAGTCAAAATACACCAAGATTACTACTTCAAAACTAATGTAAATCTGCTATCAGTGTAGGCCTTATAAACCTCTGTGATAAACCTTTAAGTAGCCCAGAGTGACATTTGAGCTTCAACAGTGCAAGGATAAAAATAAACCAGTCCTGGGCCAACATGATGAACTCCAGACAGCTGAGTCACCGTTAAATACGGTTTACAGCCAAAAAAAAAAATTGGTTTTTGGTTGTATGTAAAATTTCTTAAGAGCCAAAACCGCAGAATTTCTATCTGTCATGAGTCTATACAAGAACAGGAAAGGTTGAACTCTGTATAAAATCTCTAACATTAAAAAATGTGTCATTTCAAAGTTTTTAAAATGTAAATCAATCTAAATATGAAATGTTTTGATGCCCAGTCACTATTGCCCACTATTCACAGAGGAAACAGAAAATGACAAAATAAAAGACAACATGCAGAGGAATGAGACTTTCTATGAACAAAACCCAAACTTTCAAGTGACACAAACACACAATATTTAGGCCCATTATAAAAAGACCCCAACAGACACACTATCAAGTATTTTTTAAAGTAAACATTTTTTAAGTCAATATATGAGTGTTTCAGTTCTACAATGGTTAGCATGAATTTCGCTTGGTCATTGTAAACACACTGTTGAACACTCTGAATTTTAACTGTAGGCCTACATCACACCATTCATTGAGAAAAAAAAAAAAAGACAAAAATTCACTGTTGTTCGCATTCAATAATGGAAATATTACGAGGTTCCAGCTGAGCACCACTGACACACTTCAAGTCCATTTTTAGCCAAATTATACAAACAAAAAAGATGGCTGTAAATTCACTACCAAGCGGCACGCACGCACACACACACACACACACACACACACCAGCTACAACCTGACAGGGCTGCTCATGCTTTTCAGATAAATTCAAAGCTCGGGGCAGGTGTGGTAGCTTGTGTATTTAATTACTGATTTAATTGGCCTGGTTGGAGCGGTAATGTGGCCTGGCTTGGCCGTCTACCTCCCGCCTCGGCACAAAGGGAACCCCTCCATCCCTCCCTCTTTCCTGAGATGTAAACAACATTTAATTATTTATTTTCAAGTTCACGGGAGAGACACGCATATATTACAGCAGATTCACTTGTGCCAAGTCAGTCAAGTCAGCCCGCCTAACAACCCCCGCTCCAAACATCACGCTCATGTCTCGGTGTGTGTGGGGGGAGGCAGACACTTACTGGAGAGTCGAAGGAAAAGGCGCACTCGCTCTTAAAAACCCTGTCTCCGGTTCTGGGCACCCTGATGGTGGGCATGAACGGGACCAGCAGTTCTCCTAGGTCTGCAGCCATCTTCGCATTCCTGCTTCTCGCACCACAGTGCTGCGGAGCCCCCGGAGCAGCGCTGTCAGAGCAGAGGATGCTATTTTTAAAGCACTCCCTTCTCTACATTCCTCCGGCCAGCGCGACGTGACGCTGGAAAACCATAAAAATAAAATGACAAGAGGGGTGGAGGCTGGTTGCTACACAGGCGGAACAGCTAAGGCCGTGGAGGCTAGTACTGTTGTTCTTTTGGTGGGTGTTTTTTTTTTCTTCTTGCAAAAAAGCTTTGACCTGCGCAGAAATTACATCGCTCCTGTTGACTGTAGTGACGCTCTCTGCACACAGGGATGTTTTACCAGAAGGGCCCCTCCCACCTCTTAGGATGATTCATAAAGCCACCCACACTTACTACAGCATGTTCCCCCCTCCAGGATTCAGGAAAAGCATTACTATGATTTAGTAGCTGCTGATTCCAGTATCATAGACACACAACAAAATACTCCATCACTCTTTATTCCACGCTCCTATTTTTATTTTTATATTTCTATATTTCCTCTATATATTATCATTATTTATATTTCTTGTTTAGCAAAGTGAGCAACAGTATCCAAAAAATAACCTTAAGGAATCAATAAAGTGTTTCTGATTCTGAAAGAGCCTACTGATAATCTACTAATTAATGTGCAGGAGCTTTTGTTGTTAAAATTATAAAAATAAATAAATACATTAGGGGGTTACTGTACATTCAGTTTTATTTCTCAGTAGCATTTTGCATCTTCTTGTGCATCTTATCCAATGTGTGGATGTCTACAACCACCTTTAATAAGAGGCCCTTTGTCCATCAGACAACAATCATTTTGTTTGCACAGCTCTGCCACCAGGTGGATGTGCTCCTTAATTGCAAAAAGAAAAATCTAGAAAATTAAGCAACCGATTTGCCAAAAATATGTCATCAAAAAAGTGACTCTGTGCAGCCTGTCCTTGTTGACATTGCGTTGCCAAGTCCCTTGTGGATGTGCTTAAACAAGTGTGATCTGTTCATTATGAGCTAAATACCCAATACTCTATTGAAAGACTACATCTCAATTTGTTTCACATTTCTTTATTTATCATAGGAATAAGAAATGCAACAGATGCAATGTATCTAGTGCACCTAACTGAAGCTATTTGAATTTCTAAAAGCGCTTTGGATAAAAGCGATATATAACTGCAGTCCATTCATCTGCATCCCTCATCCCTGCTTAGGCTCTTACAAACAAATGGATTGTTCAGATTCAGGATTTTTGGAATTTTAAAAAACAAATTAAACAAATTGTCTCCAGGTGTGTATGTACTTTACATCACTGTGTATGCATTGACATGTAGGTGCAAACGTATATAGCCTAAATGTGTATAACCAGCTGACCCATTTAAAACTCAAATTGTTGTTTCAGATTTTGAAGAGCACTGGAAACCATTTATTATCTAATTTTGTTTATCCAAGGGCAGATATTTCATGTCACTGATGGTGTAGGACAACAAAAACATCTCCCAGCGGAGGGTTTGAAAAAGTTTGAAAAAGGCAGCAGACCAAACCACTGTGAGGCATAGAAGGGGGAAGGACATAATCTTTCAAAGCTTAAAAAAGGCTTCGGACTCTAGTAGAGAGGAGCTGTTGACCATTTGTGTACAGAATACATTGACTAAAAGCTGATAGATAACGGTGGTTATATTTAATTGTAAAAGTTATTGCTAAGGACAATTCAGAAGTTTTTGGGTATTAGTAGGGACATGTCTCTACCCTCCCAGAACTCAAATAAAAATGAGCCCCCCAGAGAGAGAGAGAGAGAGTGCTTTAATTACTTTACTTGTTTAATGAAATGTATGGGGTTGATTGTTCTTATGTAGTTTGTATGATGCTTTGGCAATATTGTTACATAATAATGTGTTAATAACACAATAAAGCTAATTTGAATTGAACTGAGAGAGAGGGGTGGGATATTATGTTTTTGGACTGTAAGAGGACGCAGAAGCACCTGCAGGAAATGTACACAGACTCAAGGGAGACCTTAGCTAGTTGGTGGATTTAAATTTTGGACCTTCTTGCTGTAAGGCAGCATGCTATACACTGAGCCACTGTGCTTCCAAGCAATATCAATGAATCTACAAAGATTTAAAATAATTTTTTCCCTGACAAGGTCAAAACTATTTTGCCACATGGAGACAATAAAGACAAAATATAAACACTTTTATTTAGTAGCAGCTGATTCCAGTATTCTACACACCCAACAAAACACTCCATCACTCATCTGCACAAGTTTTTGTTAAAACTGTAAATAAAAATAAGGGGTAGCTTTTAGCATTTTGCATCTTCATGTGCAATAAAGACACTGGAAACAAAAAATCAGAGTCCATATACATACTTTATTTAGGTAAGAAGGGAAAAAATGTACAAACAGTGAGACTGATCGGCATGATGTACGAATAGCAGACACATCTTAAATTAAGAGTCAGGTGATGACTTGGGGCTGTAGTCAATTAGCTCCTTGTTGAGGGTTTCCACCTGGAACCACGGGCCATCTCCCTTCTGCCTCATCTGTCGACGTACCTCCAGCTGTGTCAGTCTGTTGACGTCAAAAAGGCAGGGCATTAATAAAGTCACGCTTCGGAAATGGAAACCGAGGGCAAGGTGTGAATCCCAGAATAGTGCTAGAACACCCCTCATGTTCACTTTTCACAAAGACAGAAGGAAGGAAAAAGGTTTGGTGTGCAGCAAACATTTCAGTTTGGTAAGATACGTTCAGAATTATTGTTTAACAGTGGAATTATAAAGTTGTAATTTTATGACTAGACAAATGGCTATGACAGCCTTTCTAACTGCCACAGATAAAACTTCCTCCTTAACACTTTCAGTTAAGTGCAAAGTGGATTTGTGAAGGAACTGCTGACAAACCATTCTTTCAACAACATGATTGTGTTGGGACCAAACTATCACATTGCGGCCTGGATGTTTCAGTGCAATGATATCCATTTAGAGAACACTGGTACAGATATCAGCTGATCTAATTAAACATGCACAGGAATCTGCCTCATATGTTTATCTAACGGGAATCTAATCTCAAACTTCGAGATTAATCAACTGTCAAAAGAAATATCACAGAACTACAGGACTGATCTCTTAAAATGTATTCAGACTTAAAGCAATGACACCACTGACTGTGCTATGTGGCTTTGCCAAACATGATTTAATTAATTTAATGGTTTCCACTTTAAAACGAGAAAAACAAAATATTCTGTGTTTTTCTTCTTCTAAAACAATTTACTTCCAAGACTGATTATTTGTGTCACTGGTGAAGTTTAATGACAGTTACAAAATGTCTTTCTGCCGCTGTATCACAACTGCTTTGTGGTCTTCACACAGGACTTTGGTGACAGAAGCTACAACACCGGTGCTAACACTCACCTCATGTCTGCTTTTTCTTTCTCTATTTGGACTGCAGCCATCATCTTTTCATAGTCCTTCACTGGGGAATCATAGATTGTCCTTGCAATCCACCTGGTGATGGGGTGCTGAAGTGACAAGGAAAAAGATACGCATGACAAAATATTTTCAATAATTAAACAATTACTGGGTTTTCAGTTAAGTAAACAATTAGTTGAACAATTACTATGACTATACTAGATTTTATCCTTTTACATACGTACCACATGAATGAAAGGAGAACTGTAAATAGGCTCCTCCTGAAATATCTATTATAGAACTCTGTCTAGATCCAAAATGCACTCAAAAAAAAAATAATCTGTGGTCTGAACATTGCAGACACAAAGCACACAAAACTTTCACTAGAGGAAATCACACTTGTTTTAAACACTGGCAGCACAGGCTTTGTGACGGCAAGGATGATTATGGTGTGCACATAGTATGAAGCCCAATTCCAAATTGAATGGATGCTTGAGCCCATCCTTCCCTAAACCAGGGTTCAGATCAGTGACAGAAAGAACCTCTGAAAGAACTAATGGGATAAGATGCTAGGCACATACCTTGTAGTACTCCCAGTGTTCAGGTTCATAGCCCTCAGGAATTTCAGCCAGCTCTGCCTCACCTTCACGACACAATGACATTCAAGCTCAATTCAAAGTAACATGTGACTTCTTTTGATTTACTCTTTCAATCACATCTTTAAATGGCCAGCTATTATCAAGTTATCCAAATAAAGCAAAAAGAGGCTTACTTACCGATGAAGACATTCACACATGTGACAATGACAGCCATAGGAATGCCGGTCAGAAGGATATAATATTGCTGAGAAAAAAAATGAGAAGAAAATGAAATACTGAGAATTTTAATGTTTTGCATAAGGGGTGGTCAAGACTGGAAGTCTAATCAAGCCAAGATGTCTGGAATAATTCTTCCTTTTAGGGCAAAAGTAGTGGACATTTTATGCATGGCTTATAAGCACAGAAGTAATTGTTAGAGCAGACATGATACTGATACTTGCATTACTCACTACTGGCTCCATGTAATGTTAGTAATCGTAAGTAAGTAAAGTGTGTAAGCTTATTCTATTGCTAAACTAAATGCAAGTCCTGCTGGATTAGTGCATTGTCATTTGTGTAGTCTTAGTTGGTTCTGTGTTGTTCTACGTAGCACCATGGTCCTGGAGGAGTACTGTCTTGTTTCTGTGTACTAGCTGTATATGGTTGAAAGGACAATAAAGACAGTCTAAATATGACATGAGCATGCACAAACATGTCTCAAATAAGGGAGAAAATGGCTTATTTATTAGGTGAATTTCCAACAGTTTTGAACAGTGCTTTAAGGAATACAACTTTAAAGACAGCTGGTGACGCTGAACTTGAGTAAAATTACATTACAAGCTTTTAGTACCCTTGTCCAAACTTCAGAAGAGTGAGAAGAAGTACAGCAGGGCTCCACTTCAGTGTCTTGGCTTTTGACACAGCTGTCTATGAAGATTGATTGCTGCTGGCATCGACATTTATATCTACTAGCTGCAGCTCCCACATTTAGGCGTTTGCACCCCCTTCATTTGTCACAATCACAGGTAATGAATGAGATGGTGTTACAGTACTCACCAATAAGCGTAGAAATCTCCTGTCATAGTAGTCAGAGGGTTTGATGACAAACATTTTCTTTCCATGACCCCAACGAACGGCCACTGCAAAACAAGGAAGGGGATACTGTTGTTACCATTTCCCGATTAAAGTTGTGGGCCTTATTTACGTAGTATCGAAATCATGATGTCAGACTAGACAGACTGGTATTTTGGTTCTTGTGATAATGTCATGTAGATTCAATGTTTCTTGATTTTTAAGATTGAGGTCAAAGTTCTGAACTTATTGGACTGTAGTATCTGAGTGAGCTGAACAGTCATTGTCACATTATGTCCACATTACTGATGATCGTTCTTTAAATGCGCCTTAAATAAAATCAGGATGAACAAAATCAACAAATTCCCTATAATGATCATTATTACAGCTGTATCTTGATATCAATATGACAATGATAATTACTTTTCAAAATCGTGTGGAAAAATGTTTAATGTGCATCCCACTGAGTAAAATGTTTTTTACTAAAATAAATCCTACAAATTACAAATATTTATAGGTTCCTTGTATTTAGACTACATGGTTATTGCAGAAGTTGGTAAAATACAAGCATTTTTTTCGACAGAAAAACTGTAAACCACATAATTTTATTCGGGAAATTGTTTGATTATCCGGGACATTATTCTATGGGGTATAATTAAATTTAACTCATTGTAAGTTTATTTCTGACACATAACATTAGGTCCATATCATTTCATGAGATAATAAACTGTCATTCAAGCTGAAAAACAACTATAACGCCGGCTATCAAATAAAGCTTGCACTAATAAAAAGAGACGTTTAAAGATGAAGATGAAGAAATGTGAGCAGATACCTGTAGCTATTACGGTTTAACTTTTTGTTGACAACAGGACAAACGTTAGCGGTTAGCTAGCTAATGTTAAAAAGCTAACGAGCCCCAGCGCAAGGTCATAAGAAGAGACGGACACCTCCAGGGTAAAACTTCTCACTCTTTAAATGATCGGGGTGCCTCTTACCTTTATCTGCTCGCGGGATTGTTCGCGTGAGTAAATTTGCTGCATTATTTCCAGATTTCAGAGGACTCAGTCTGGCTGCAAAAGCAGCCGCAGACCTGAGAACGCTCATTCCCACCATCGCTACTGTGGGACGACAACTCAACAACACGATCTCTGATTGGTCGAGGACAGAGTAAAGCAGAAATCGCCATTTTAAGTAAGGGCAAACACGTTTATTTGTATTATTGTTAAGTGGTATTATTGTGTAAGCATAGTATATAAAGGTACGACGTACATTTATATTAATAAGTCGAAAAAGTCAAACAATAAAAAATACATATTTGGTGCAGAAAAATGCATGACGGGTAATGTGGGAAGGACTACGGAAAAGATGGCGGCGTCCTCATCGGCAGGACGCGTTTTGACTCTTTGCAAGCAATTTCAAAATGTCTGTAGGATATCTTCAGCGATAAATTCTCAGCACTGTGCTGCTAATTTGAGCAAATACCAGTCTCACCTTTACAGGTAAGAAGGTGCTGAAACATGTTAATGGAAGCGTGTCCAACGCTGGCTCTGCTCCTTAACGGTTTGTGTAGATTGTGTAGGAGTCATTAACGTTATATTAGGTTTAAATTATTGTTTTCAGTTACAGGGTGCTCTTTGTGTCCTCAATAAATGTAGATGTAGACGGTTGTATTTGCTATATTTAAATACAGGAAGTCATCACAGGCTGCATATGGTCCACTAATCTGATATACCAACAATATCATTACCGTTAAACTGAAGCAGTCGCTGGCAATGAAATTCTTTTTGTAAGGCCCCGAGAAACAATGCGCATACAAAAATATACTAAAGAAAATAACTCGTTTTGGGATTTGTCTAAAACAAGTGTTTCTCTAGTGCTCTCTGAAGTCAGACTAAGAGGTGCAATTTTAGCGAAATAGCATGCAAATTGCAAATTAAAGGGGTTAAATCTTGTTATGTGAATTTATTTTGCATTCACCAGGGTAAAGTCTCCACTCCTTGGCCTGTCGTGGTGCAGTCCCATCAGCTCTGTGGGTCAGTGTCGAGCCCTGCACACAACCATCAACAGAAGAGGGCTGGAAGAGTTTTTTGACCTACCTGAGAACTGGGGAGAGGCAAAAGTGAAGTCGGGTAAAACCAACAAGTACACAGCACAGTAGTTTAAATAATAGAAAAACAATCATGCAGATTTTTTTTCTAGGAAATGCCCAAATACTTGGATAATTAGGGTTCCATACAAGTGAGCAAGACTCATGTGGCCATTTAAACACATTATGTTGCTCTAGCACCCTTCTAACACAAATTTACCCACCAGGCATGATGACAGCATTTTACACTTATTTTGTTTGTCATAATTTTACAGCTGCACCATGGACTGCCAAACAACTGAGAACAAAGAGCAATGAAGATTTACACAAACTCTGGTAAGCTCGGCTGAGATCACACTGGTGCTTCGCAGTGTAAAAACATTTATCAGCTGTGTTTTAATGCACTCATTCTGCTTCAGGTATGTGCTGTTGAAAGAAAAGAACATGTTGCTCACACTTGAGCAGGAATCAAGAAGGCAACGGGTTCAGATGCCAAGTCCAGAAAGATTAAGGAAGGTTGGTATGATGCTCAAGATGACCCCTCTACCATTACCGTAGAAACAGTGAATCACATTTGACAGATCAACTCTGGCTCAGCCTTTGGCAGAGTTAGTTGGGATGCAGGGTTTGTGGGTGTTGCTTGTGTTAAAGCAGGTCCCCTAGCTAAGGTAAATTTTGCCGTCTTCTTCCTCAAAGGTCGACAGGTCGATGATCAGACTGGAGACAGTGGTGAATGAGAGAGAGACTGCACTGCGTCTGCTGCAGACAGGACAGGAGAAGGGCAGACCAGGAGCCTGGAGGAGGAACATATTTGGACATGTCTACTGGTGAGGGCAGAGTCTTGGTATACAATATAGCATGCATACACGTGGAGAAATGCCACTCTCTTTTCTCACTCTATTAACCATTTTAAAAGGCTCACTGTGGAGTTTTAGACCTCTAGCAGCGTTATGGAGCTGTTTTGTTTCTCATGCACGTGGATGCCCATGCATTGACAAACAATGCTGTAATTAAAAAAAAAAAAATTTAATTAAAATATCCGTTTCGCTGGGCACCCCAGTATCTCACCTGGTAGAGCAGTACCATGTACTAATGCTGGTCGGTCTTTTAACAGAACGTCTTCAGTGTAGGCAAAGCTGATTTTAGATTTTCTGCAGGTGGTCTGTAATCTGGTTGCTGTACTTCCAAAGGGCCAGGCTTTGGAAAATGAAACATGGGAAGTGGCATCACTGACGTACACTTTTCTTTCCCTCAGGTATCGATTCAAAGAGTATGCTATCCCTTGGTACATGAATAAAAGATACAGGCGAAAGAGGTTCTACACACCCAAGTTTGTCCAACCACACATAAGGTAAGATATAGCACACATGCAATCTTGAGCTCTTCTTATGTTTTAGCAGATATAAAAGGCTGTGTGTGTGTGTGTGTGTGTGTGTGTGTGTGTATAGAGTGTAACCCTTATGGTATGCAAAATTCCTGTCCTCTTGCAAAAATCTAATTGTTGATTACTACTTCCCCGCCCCACGCATTCTTTTGTCTTGCAGGCTGCGCATAGAGAAACATCTTCGAGAGAAGGCCAGGAAAGCCAGCTTAGAGAGGGAAACCCAGGCCAAACTCAAGGACAGGTTTCCTCAAATGAAAGTTCCTGCATCATGATATTTTACAATTAAAGCGTTTGACAGCTATGAGCCTGACTCACGTCAAATGGTGGTCAAACGGTCCTATGTAGATTGAGTGTATTTTTTTTCAGCTGTTATTTCATCCTATAACGTAAATTATGCTATGGCTGTAAACGTTTCCATACTTATTAAAACACATCTCATGTATTGAGTTTTCTTCATGTTTTACTAGTTTGTAAGATTCATTTTTAAGGTTTGGATGTCATCTGACTCTGGAGAACTTTTAAGAAAGGGTTTTGCAACTTTACAGCACCCTGATACGGTTACCTAAATGTTTCCTGCTCTGTTTCCATCAAACAGCTACATTTCAGTCCTTTAAGCACTTAATACAAGAAACCCTCAGTGGAACTAAAATAATCCACATACAAAAGTGGGCTATTATAGTCACTCATTTTAAAGAAATCATTTAACAAAAAAGGACTTTATTTTTAAAAGACCATATGTAGCCAATGACAAGCAAAGTGAAAATTAAATACAGATTTATTTGAGTTGACTCACAAATAAGCACAGGCGAGAATTGACTGGCTTTTGCTTATGATCAGCTTACTACACACAAAAAATAAAGGTTTATGGACAAGACATTGTTCAACTTAAACTGTAAGGTTATCCACCAAACACATGTCACCCAAATTTTACATTGTCTGTATTCTGCAGAAACCCTGGACAACACATCTTGTGTTTCTCACATTGTGTTTTCCCCAGTGTGATCAAAAACTTGAGCTGAGGACCAATTGCTGATATTTACTGGCCATTAGACCATGTCAGACTGTCAAAACCGGGACAAAAGGTAATGGACAATAGGTAGCAAGACAAAGCTTTGTCAATTTCAGAAAAACTGACTTAAGGTTTCCACAAAACACCAGCAATCTAAAAATAAGGCAACGGGCCTTCTGTTATGATATAAACAAAGGAACTTAAACCTCATTTCATCATAGTGACGCAGTTAACTTTGTTGTCTGATTTTCACAATAAATCCTAGACAGGCGGCATATGGACAAACTCAATTATTTCTAAAAACAAAACCATACAAAACGAGAGCGATCATCCGCAGGTGTTCCTGAGTCCAGGGGTTAGAGGTGAACGATTCATGATGTTGAGCTTGTGGCAAAGACGGTGACAGACAGGGTAAGGTGGCAAAAATCAAGGGCACTTCCTGTCCACACACTGCTTTCCTCCCTCTTCGTACTCCTGTTTAGAGATCCACATCTGCTGGAAAGTTCCCTGGCAGACAGAGGAAATGTGTTTAGTTTGTATACGTCAGGGTAAAATGGGTTTGGAAAGCACACACATAACTAAAGCTGTGAAGCAAAAGTGGATGTGTGAACCTGAATACAGTTCTCATGTATTTTGCCTCCACTTATCAAATTGCAAGAAATACGGCGATAAAGTGAAACATTACACCCTACAAAAAGCAGTTTTCCCATACTGGAATCAAAAATCCATCTATGTAATAGAAAGTGTGTGAGAGACTACTGTCAAAGAGTTTTGTTTTGTTTTTAAACAATTGTAACTGCTGTGTGTCCTTACAAGTGATGCCAGGATGGAGCCTCCTATCCAGGCACTGAACCTGCGCTCCACTGTAGTGTTGTTGGCTATCAGCTTCAGCCTCATGCTCTGCAAATCACAGACAAACACGTCAAACTCTTGCAGGAAATAAAGTAGTGTTCATGTGTTGATGGATTTAAAAGATTAGACAAGATCAGAAATTGTGTATTAATGAATACATATGGTTTGAACAAAAGAACGGCAGTGTCATTTTCAGATAACGACAGGCAGCGCAGTAGTTTGAATTTGCAGTCTATGATTAACTAAAGCCTAAGATAAGCTAACGTTCATCTGAACAACATGAGGAAGTAACGACGTTAACTCACCGGAGGGGTTTTCTGGGAGAGTTCTCTGTTCAGTCGGTCTGTGAAGCCCTGAATGAGCGTGTTTCCTCCAGTCACCACCACGCTGCCGTACAGACCCTGAGACACAAGGTGAAAGGTCAGTAAATCAGAGTTTCTGGTTTTAAAGGAAACGCTGAAGATTCAGGAGCAAAAACTAAAGCGCAACACAAACACACAGGCCTCCTATCAAACACATTCTCTGACAACCTTAAATTGTTGGATATGAAAAAGTGACAATGAATGAATTCCAGGGGTTATTCCATTACCAAATTTTGCAATATATGTATATTTTGGGCATACCCAATTTGCCTCAACCAGCTTCATCTACTTTTGATTTCCTGCATTGGCAGATGTTTCTTGATATCCCCCAAGAGTAGTGTACGAAAACGTATTGTATTCAGCTGCTACTGGCCAAACGTCTTGGACACAACAAATAAATGAAAATGAAAAGCACATAAAAAGTGTTTTACGCTGCTTTTTAATTGAAGCTACATCTTATTCATTCACCTATTTTATATGTTTGAGAAAGTCATCTTTACCCGTTTAGTCATGTGAAATTCACTTAACTTAGGAGCATCATTTAAATGGATAAAAAGTTAAACTCAAGAAACATATTTCAGCGACCAAAAAAACTTGCAACCATTGTTTAAAACATCTAAATAAATCACCGGCCGGATGTCAATGTCACACATTCCCACGCTGGTCGTCACCACATGGCCAACTCCCAACATGGTATTTCCAGACAGGCCCTGATGTGATCAGAACAAACACATTTTTTTTTTTTACATTTTCCACAAATGAACCTGTAACACATAAGAAGCAACACATATGGAGTCTAAACAAGTATTCTGTCATAGAGTATGTTTTGGCAGCTCTGTTACCTCCATAGTTAAACTCATGGAGCATTCTGATCGCACACAAACACACCTTGGCATTAGAGGGGTCAAACAGCCCCTCTGGGATCTTCAGCCTCTCAGCACCAAAGTCACAGTTGTAGCCGTTGGGAAGCTCATAGTGCACTGTGGGCATCTGTGCGGCAACCCTGATGAAAGAGGGGGGGATACCTGTGAGTTAGATATTTTGGGATGAAATTGACATTTTAAACTTTCAGATGATATATACTTTTAGCATGCAAACTTCCATGGAAGCGGAGGGATAAAGTAAAGAACAATGTCCATCAAGCTATTGTGAAATTAACCATGACAGGCTGATTAATTATGCTGATTAAAGCACAAAACTGGTCCATACAGAGGCCAGATCGTGTGCATGTTGAAATGGCGTAAAACACACGTCTACGCAATGGACAGATTCATATTGCAAATAATGCTCTTACTGTTCATCATATGGCGAGTCTGACACCTGCAGCACAGATGCCTGGAAGTCCTGGATCACACACTGCAAATATTAAGAAAAGACAAGTTGACACACACTCAACAAAACACAATACAGACGGTTCCTTTATTACTGCAAGGAGACAACAAATGCAGAGTCTAAGAATTTGCTGCTTACATTACACATGTAGTTGTGCCATGAGCGGGTGACTTGAGGTAGTTTCTCTTTTTTCTTCCAACTGGCTGGGGATCCCTCCCGCACTGGATCCTGTAATCACAAACACCGTGGATGACACTGTCTGGTATGAAGTAAGATGACAATACGGACCAATACAGACGGTGTAGGTAAATTATGTTAAAAAAACATTTGAAATATATATGTATGTACATCCAAGACTCAACAAAGCTAACATTATGATCACCTATTTAAAAACAATGTAAACTTTTATGTAAACTGCATTAAGAAATGCATGCCTCCTGTTTAATTCCAAGTCTGCAAACATCTGACTCGAATAGCACTTGTATGTGCCTTAAAGAAACTTTAAAAAAAGAAAAGAAAAACACTTCTCAAAACAACAGGTTTCAGGCTGGAGCAATGTTTGCCAAATACTTTTACAAGATTATTTAAAATATACCTTTCCACCTGTTAAACACTGAAATTAAATTCTCTATAAATTTGGTTTCCACACAAACATCTTACCTTTGACGCAATCATGTAAGGGGGGATTATTTCAACATTTAACTCTTGAAAAAGCTCCCTACACTGCATGCTCATGAAGTCTCCAGCCAGGGGCGATTTGACGATTCCTGTCAGAGAGAATAAATGTGACTTGAAGGAATACAGTGAATATCTATCATGTTTACATATAATACTACTCCACACTCTGTTTAAACTTGCTCAACTTGATACATCACCATTACCATTGTGTGCTAATGACAGATTGGAAATCTGCTGAATCACTCTCCTTTTGTTTCATTGCAGCTCTGACTCAAGTAGCTTTGCAACAAGCATTATACTACTGTTCTACAACACGATTTAGTTTCATCATGATTTAAAATCAGGCACCATTTACACAGTTATTGTGAAATAGCATACGATATGGCTCACTGAAAAAAACCCTCTTTCCCAACAACAATTCATAATGGTAACAGAAGCTTGTAATAAAAGTTGCAGGAACAGCCATCTTGAATGGCAAGGCAGAGATACTAGAGGCTCCAACCAGCAGATGGCAACAGAAATCATAGCAGGATGCATCAATGAAGAATTTAGGACTATATAATTTACATGAATCCTCTTAGGCTTATATGTAAGCAAAGTTAAATCTGCAGGTAGATTGCCAGCTTATGATGAATGATTTAGAATAATTGGTCACCTTGCTGCAGGACGTAGCCATCATGCACTGGAATTGCTGTGGTGTGTGTGGCTCCACTGTCCAGGACCAAGCCTGTAGACCGACCATTGGCAAAGCTTGGATGCTCAGAGTAAAGGAAATGCAGTACAGTGCAACATATAATATATAATATTAGTTCAACAGACTCTGAGACCATTGTCAAACAGTAAAGGACAATTAAGTGTCCGATATTATTAATGACTCTATCCCATATTTTCTGGATGAAGTGGAATAGTAAAGGATACGCAGAGAGCACCGCTGATTTGCAGAGAAAGAAGGCAGGAATGTTGTAATGTTCAAACATCAGCTCTGTTAGTTTCTCGCGTTTCGCTCGTGTGTTCCACTGCAAACGCAAAAACAGAAAATAGACCTCTTACAACACAAATATTGTCAGCACAACACAAGTTTCTCCATGAGGTGACGAGGATCAGCGCAGGGAACAAACTCCTCACTTCAAATCCTCACCTGACAACACCATGATTACAGCTAATACAAACTGCATCTCAAAAAGGTAACCTGCTACTATGATTATTTAACTAACAACTTCATATTTAAAGACAGAACAGGACTTTAAATTACTAATTTTTTGACGACTCAAATCTGGCTGATAAATTCAAACTATGTGAATACTGTTTAGCCTTGATACAATCCCAGAA
Source organism: Micropterus dolomieu (assembly GCF_021292245.1). Lineage (NCBI taxonomy): Eukaryota > Metazoa > Chordata > Actinopteri > Centrarchiformes > Centrarchidae > Micropterus > Micropterus dolomieu. Next base: position 16,307,124 of record NC_060154.1, on the reverse strand, counting down.
TAAGTAGCCAGTGTTGTTCAGACTCCAGCTGGTGCAAATGCTAACTCACCGATGCTTCTGACATGAGCACTGGATGCAGGCTGGGTTCAGACTTGAAGTGCATCTTGTAGGTGTGATCCAAAATGGCCTGGAAGCTGTCCCAGTCCTCAACTGTAAACGGGGCAAGAGAGAAAAGAAGTACAGGGATTGTTAAATGTCAAACCACCATCAAATTACTGCTGATACTTAGCTAATATACAGGTGAGGACAACCAATTATTTGTGCTTAACATGAGAGAAAAGTTGTTGAAATTCCACATATAGTCTTGGGAAATAGTGTGCAGTTATTGGTGGAAACTGAAATAAAGATAAAGCTGTTTCATACAGAGAACACCTTTTTTTAACACATGTAGATATAAGTCCTATACACAAACAAAGACATACCATGAGCACACGGCATCTATGTTCTCGAGGTCTGTCTTTAATTTATCCATAGCTACAGGCCTACAAAAAAAAATGTACGTCACAAAAACCAAGTATCTTCCATGATCGTCACTGCTGGGTCAGATGGTGGAGAAAATAGAGCACTGATGAGCTTTTTTAGATAATAATTTGAGCACCAGGCACCAATGTTCCAGGTCAGCCCTCTGAGGGAGCCTGTGGTCCCACGGTGCTGTTCTGCTGCAATTAAGATTGGTGTCACACTTGTCTCTAAATAGCCCCACAGCCAAACTCCACTGGACCAGATTCTGATGAGCATCGTCAGCTAGGTCAGCGCACCGGAGCGCATGTTTCATATCCACTGTTGCTGTAGCAACCCCGGGGTAACAGAAATACAACACACCTACAAAAAATGTTGCATCCGTAGCAGAGAATTTCAGCTTGGCTGTGAACATTTTGGACAGAGTGGAAATGATTAGGCAATTACCAGATCAGTCAACAGACAGGAAATTAATTTGATAATTTTACTACAATTAATTAATCAAAAAGAATAGACAATAATGAAATAATGAAATAGATGTCAGTGGCAGCTGTAGTTTTGGATAATAGTTGAGAAGACGTGAGAAAAACACCTCATAATTACAATTTGAGAGTGTAACCATTGGACAGTGGTCGGCAATAGGTGGCCCACGGGCCAGAACTGGCACCCCAGCAATAACATCTGGCCTGCAGCCAGATTGCTTTGATAGCAGAAAAATAAATCCATAATAGCGGCTCTGTTGAAAAAGATCTCAGTCATGACAGCCACAGTTACTCACATAATCACTTCCTCTTAAGTGATTGTACCTCCAAAATAAAAGCGCAAGAACGTTTTTTGCAGCAATACTTTATGTCGAGTTTATTGAGAGCTTTTACTTGGAAGTTCTGAAGGACATTCAAAAGAGTCTCTGGCTTGCTTGACACACCTCTGAAAAAGTTTAAGAATGCGTATCAAACGCCGGGTCGCGCACACACACACAGCAGCACATGCTTTATTGTGAGCATGTGCAAAAATGTCCTTATGATCAATTTGTTTAACAAGGGAGAAAGAAAAAACATCCGCCGTAGGCCTATGTTGCGATCAATCATACAACCCTCCCAACGGCAGTCCCGCTCACACCAACTGAGCTAAACATAGCTTACAAATAAGCCCTCAAGGATTTGAAATAATTTGACTATGTTCTGGCTCACCCTGTAACAGCCTGAGAAAAAACTTGGGCCGATGCCAGACTTATTTGCCGACCCCTGCCATAGGATAACAGCAATATTTAGACAGGGTATCTAGTTCAGCATCAACAAAAGCACAGGACATGTGACCTACATTTGGCTTTTGGATGTTCGAAACATCCAACATTCAAACAAGAGCAAATGAGGATGGGAAAATATGATCACAATGAGGCAGATGCGGCGGTAAACCCAAGACTGAAAGAGGTCTGCGTACCATTGAGAGGACACTAGACGGGAAGGTTCATGATAATGAGTTGCCTTGGTCTTCAAATAATCTAATTATTATTCATGATGAAAGGCAGTCATCTATACGGCCATCAGGGTTGTGACAAGTTTGTCTACAAAGTCGGCTGTCTAATTATGGATATGGATCAAGCAGACAGGATCATAAATAGATCAAGATCCAAAATGACTTTGGATTTTTAATGCATGAAAAAAAAAAAAAAACAATAAATCACATGCCATGAGACATGAACACTCACTCATGCCATTCTTGAGCGGAGACATGACCTCCATGTTCTCCCGGGGTACCCTCAGCTGGTTGGTATCAATATAGTACGTGGTGCCACTCTGCTTGCCCTTGTCACCATCCGTCTCCATAGGAGTGCTGCCATCCTCTCGGTCAAGGGTCACCCCTATCACCGTGGGGAAGTCCGCCTGAGCAGAGCCAAAACAAAACAGGCCGGAATACAAGTCACAAGACACACTCTCACACAACCTGGTTTACCAATAACAATCATAACAAAAACTCATTAAAAAAGAGTGACTTATTTGTTTGCTATAGAAAGCTGCATTTTATAGCTACATGCATTACTAGAATTACAAAAAAAGTAATTGTAGTTAATTCATCGTAAATTTCATTATTTATTATTTTACTCCTCACATGTGAATATTTATTGTTAGTTTTCTTAATTTTCTATGATATTCAACCTAATATCTTTGGGGATTGGATGGCTGGTCGCCAAAATATGACATATGAATATGGCAACTTGGGCTCTGGGAACCTGTGATAGACATTTGTGACATTATTCTGGCATTTTATAGACTAAACAATTGATCGATTTTGAATATAACTGTTAGCTACAGATTATCAGGATCAATAGCATGGCTATTTAACATGCTTTCATAGCAACTCTTTCCACAAAACCAGGAACTGTCATGCAAACTATAACCTCACACATTAATGAGGTCCTACTGTGATGGTGTGTGAATGATGGGGTTATGTGATAAGGCCATTATTACATAGATTAATGGCAAATTTATGGCAAATCAAGTGTCCATCGCTGACACTCCTCTTGCCAAACAGATATTTACACAGTCAAGATCTCCACCTAAAGCACAGATAAATCAAAACCCAGCAAGTTCTCCAGAACAATTGGAACTCAATTTATGCTGTCTGTCTCCAGGGTGACAGCCCTCATTTCTTGACATTGGCATACCCCCGGAGGGAAGATGAAGATGCACAGAGGAAGAAAAAGACACATAGTTAATCAGGTCATTTGAGTGATCCACTTACCTTGGGACAGTCTTCTCCTGCGTAGCCAGCTCTTACAGAATATGAGCCAATGTCGAACACCAAAGCTCCCACCTCATCTGCAGAAATGAGATGCGTTATGAATTTTATTTAAACTGTATATTTACCAATACTTCTCACAATTATCACAGCTATGCAATGGTATATAATATATGAGCAAACTACTGATATTAGCATTATCATTTTTCATTTAGTGTGCTTGCTTGTATATGCTTATGTGAAAAAAGTATCCAGTTTACTTTCTCAACAGATATTGTACATACTTCAAGTCAATAAGTGATTAAGTTCGATCCCTAAAATGACAAATCACATTTTAATATATTTTTCATTGAATTTAGTACATAAAGAGCAGTTTCTTAAATATTATTTTTTCTTTTTCCCCACTCATCACAAAATATTCCCATTCCCACACTCCAAACCATCACATGAAATGTAAACTAAACATAATACCATTAATCTGTTTTGTACATGAATCTGCACACTGTCTTATTAGTATTCTGTGATATCAGTGTTTCACTAATTAAAATGTATTAAAACAAAAAATTGAATGGTAACTTGTAGTGCTGAAATAATTTGTCAGTGAAGATGCACAGTTATTCAATTATGCCTGCTTTAATTGTGAATTTATAAAGTAAAAATACACACATATTGCTCAGTATTGGCACAGATGTCAAACCTACATATGTCATTACATGCTCCTCAGTTGATACTTTAAATGCCCTTTGTTCAATTAACATATTATACCTTAAGAGAATAAAGTACATGGTGTGAAGATGCAGATCACAAAGTAACACTCTTTTGAGTTGGACGGTGTATGTACTAAAACTTTACTTTAAAGACCCACTTCTCCCATTCATTTTCACCAATGCCCCACACAGGCTGTTTAACTGGATTTGTCAGATCTGTTTCAGTAACATAAACATAGTATGTTACAATGTTATGATATGGTAATAAAGCTTGTACAAGGATACATTAACACAAACATTTACATTTAAAATTGAACTCTGTATGTATAGGTATCATTATCACTGACAACAGCATGAAGTACACCTCATAAAGTTAAAGTTATTTCACATCTGTGTGAATGTCAGCAGAAAGGCACATGTAGCAAATGACGACCAGTCTTCAAGCTCAATCACTGTGACATACTTGGAAACATTTCTCCACTTCTAAGAAAGCTATATTTAACGTTACACATACAGAATGGGATGTGCTCATGAGTTCGGCAAGCCCACTTTCATTCATTTCCTAGCTAGCTAGCTCGTCGGTACGGGATTGGTTTACATGATTGTTGCACAAGCAAACTAAGCCTAAGTCATAACACGTCGCACTTACAGCGTTAACAAATAAATATTTTCTTAAACGCATGGCGATTAAAAATGCTAGCAAGAATGTAGCTTTACTGTACCGCGGAGCTAGTTAAACGTTAGCACAGCTAGCATAGCTAGCTAACACTAAAGCTACCGCACGGGACAACGTGGACAACAGTTTTATTTTTATCATGAGGTCTCACTCACCGCCTCCATACACTCCGCCACTCATCCTCTAATCGCAACAGCAACTTTCTTAATATAAGTTATTACAGCAGAATCACAACCGCTAAACGGTTAATCACAACAAAGGAAATGTGTTAGCATGGATCAATCTAACAAAGCAGGCGCCACACTGCGTAGAGGCGGCCGTCCAATCAGAATGTAGCACAGCATCAGGACTTCCGTTTCAGCTGTGACGGAAATTTCAAGAGACTGAAAGCGTTTCCATGCTCTGGAGTGGACGTGGCTCTGCGAGCTTGATATCTACGTGAGTGAAAAACTGATTATAAGTAGGATTAGCTTACTTTTAACCGTCAAAAACCGATGCATAGACAGTCAAAGTGCAGGATTTAACAGGACGGTGATGTTAGTAACGTTAAGTGTGAACAGCAAGACCTTGAGTCACGGTCGTTAAGACTTTAGGTATTGACCCTTAAATTAACCATGTCACGTCTGCTACAAAAGTAGCAACAGTGGCATGCAGAATCACTGTTAAGTGTCTTATTTCTGTACTATAAAACACCAGAAGTTTAAGTTTCGACATCTTCATGGTTGTGCAAGCAGGTTGGGTGGACAATATGGTTGAGTAATTTGCTGACCATACTGAAAGTCTGAGTCCAACTATGGTTATATAACGCATAGGCTATTTTGAATGAAACCCATACAACTAAAATTCACTAATATTACTTATAACCAGTTACAGATCTAACACACGTTGTTTAATTTTGGCTGGTGTTTTATTAACCTTCTGCTTCATGTATTTTTGATATAAAGGTGATATGTAAATATAAGGCATTTTCACAATCAATCTATTCACTACCAGAAGATATGAAATAGGGAAATAGGAGTTTCAGCTTTAACAAGAATATTGTCAATGAAATTCTTGTGTAGCTAGTCAACTGTATTGATAAAGAAGGTTTCAGGACCTGTCTTAAAGTGTGTAAGTTGTAGTGGCATCTAGGGGTGAGGGTTGCGAATTGCAACCAACGTCTCAGTCACCGTTCACCCTTCCCTTTGCAAGCGTGTAGGTGAAACTAAGGTGGCTAACCAAAAGCTCCTATTTTTATACTAGTTAGCAGTCTCTTGCCAAACCTGTTGACTCTCCTCATTCCCTGTAGCACATGTTCACTGTATTCTGCATTGACTATAATGCAGCTGATGCAACGTTTGAAGTTAAGTATTCATTTTGAAATTCAAATTATTTCTTGACCTTTAAAGCAGCAGTTGACAGAACTGGAGCTTAAATGGTTGGTTCATTGACAAAATCAATAAGCTATAATTTTGATAATCGATTAAGTAAGTTGCTTATCAAGGAAAATCTTAAACATTCTCTGCTTCAGGCTTCTTAAATCTTTGAATTTTAGCCCGTTGATCAGACAAGACCAAACATTTGAAGACATGTTTTTGGTAAAAAAAAAATTCAACAGAATAATCGTTAGTGGCAGTCCTAGACACAACTAGCTCATCTGATCCTTTTGGTGAGATTGTTATGTCAACAATTATTTACAGATGTTCTTCAAGCATTTTTAAACTTGTAAAATAAATGTTTAACTTGGTTTGCTTCCAGCATCCATGCAGCGCTGCATCACTCTGACCCTTGCCCGGCACAACAGGCTCATCTTGAGAAATAAATTTGCATTTGTCCGCTGCCAGCAGTCAGCAGCCATGTCAGGTCTCCTCATCAACCAGCCCAAATACTCCTGGCTGAAAGAGCTGGGCCTGTCTGAAGATAACCCTGGTGTTTACAACGGGAACTGGGGAGGCAGCGGGGAGGTCATCACGTCATACTGCCCCGCCAACAATGAGCCGATTGCCAGAGTAACCCAAGCAACTTTGGCAGAGTATGAAGAAACTGTCCAGAAGACAAGGGAGGCTTGGAAGATTTGGGCAGATATTCCAGCTCCCAAAAGAGGCGAGATTGTGAGGCAGATTGGAGATGCTCTCAGAAAGAAGATTAAAGTCCTTGGGAGCCTGGTGTCTCTAGAAATGGGCAAGATCTATGTTGAGGGAGTGGGAGAGGTTCAGGAATACGTTGATGTCTGTGATTATGCTGTTGGTCTGTCTAGAATGATTGGAGGGCCCATCCTGCCCTCAGAAAGACCAGGACATGCCCTGCTCGAACAGTGGAACCCAGTTGGTCTTGTCGGCATCATCACTGCCTTTAACTTCCCTGTGGCTGTCTACGGCTGGAACAATGCCATCGCTCTGACTTGCGGCAACGTCTGCCTCTGGAAAGGAGCCCCAACCACACCGCTGACAAGTGTTGCAGTTACCAAGATTGTGGCTGAGGTGCTCGAGCAGAACAACCTACCCGGCGCTATCTGCGCCATGACCTGCGGAGGCGCTGATATCGGCACAGCCATGGCAAAGGATGAGCGCGTGGATCTGGTGTCGTTTACTGGCAGCACCCATGTTGGCAAGATGGTGGCCATGATGGTGCAGGAAAGGTTTGGTCGTAAGCTGCTGGAGCTCGGCGGAAACAATGCTATCATTGTTTTTGAGGATGCTGACCTGAATCTGGTGGTGCCCTCCGCTGTCTTTGCATCTGTGGGAACCGCTGGCCAGCGTTGCACCACAACCAGGAGGCTTATGTTGCACGAGAGTGTTCACGACACAGTGGTTGAGAGGATCGCTAAGGCCTACAAACAAGTCCGCATCGGAGACCCGTGGGATCCCAGCACCCTGTATGGGCCTCTGCACACCAAACAAGCTGTGCAGCAGTATCTGGCAGCCATTGAGCAGGCCAAGCAGCAGGGTGGCACTCTGGTCTGCGGAGGAAAGGTGATGGATCGCCCTGGAAACTACGTGGAGCCAACCATCATCACAGGGCTCGCTCACGATGCCCCCATTGTCCACACTGAAACCTTTGTCCCCATACTGTATGTCCTCAAGTTCAAGACAGAAGAGGAGGCATTTGCCTGGAACAACGAGGTCCAGCAGGGCCTGTCCAGCAGCATCTTCACCAAAGATATGGGTAGGGTTTTCCGCTGGCTGGGGCCCAAAGGTTCCGACTGCGGCATCGTGAATGTCAACATTCCTACAAGCGGTGCTGAGATCGGAGGAGCCTTTGGTGGAGAGAAACACACCGGAGGAGGAAGAGAGTCAGGCAGTGACTCATGGAAGCAGTACATGAGGCGTTCAACCTGCACGATAAATTACAGCAAGGATCTTCCTCTGGCCCAGGGAATCAAGTTTGAGTGAAGCCTTCAGATAGTTTGTTGTTTAAGTGTTCGATGAGCTGTAAAGGACAACACTAAATGATTTAGTGGCAGAGTGTTGCCTAACAAATGCTAAACATAAGTCATTGCATTTTTGCATTCAGAAAGGTGAGTTTGAATAAAAAATTGGAATAATGTCAGATCTGTTGTCCTGTATCAGATCTCTGCCTATGGTTGCATTAGATGTGAATCCTGCTTTTGAAATAACAGTTTGAAAATAGTTTTGTTTTAAAGGTCAAGTAATTTTCATCCAAATGGTGTGCACTTTTTTACAAGCACTTAGAAAGTGAGCTAGATGACTGTACCAGATACTTCATACTGTAAAAAAATAAAAAAATAAATCTTGCCTTTTATTTTGAAAGAAAAACTGGAGTGGACATTATTAATGTGTAGATTTAGTCATCGCAGTACAAACAGCATTTCAGAAAAAAGTGTTTGTCATCAAGTTTTCCACAATCCTATTTTTTTAACATTAATAGAGATTAATAATGGCAGCTGTTTCATTGCGCCTTGGTAATTTTTATGATCCTTATTTTTCCCATGTGTCTCTGATTTTGATGAGGAAGAAAAATTGTCTGATTGGGATTTTGTGTAAAACGCTGAATTGAATTATTAATCCCCATGCATTCCTGGTGTAGCATTGTTCACTGTTTTGAAAATGACACTGAAAATGAAATCATCTCTCATAGCTTGTATCTAAAAGAAAATACTTTACTAATGACTATTTAAAGATGACAACCAGTTTTATGTAACTTTTCTGAAGATTTCAAAAGACAAACAATTGTATAAAATCAGACAGCAGACCATTTGCAAAGGAGGCTAAGCATTACTTTATTTACTTTAATACTAGACTTTATTTACAACCATTGTTTGAAAAGAGGAAGAAGAAAGTATTTGAACATGGATTGGCACTAGCAGTAGTGCTTAAAGGTTTCCATTGTACAGTTATGTACAAATCGATGATCTGGCAGGCAGGCACAATCCAAAACCCACAGAAGTGTAATGTAATTACTCGGCCATCCTAGCGACAAAATGTAGCATGTGATAATTGGTGGTAAAAAAAAAAAACAGTTCTGTATACATTTTCCCACAGCACGCATTTTGACGTGACATTGTAGGAAGTGCCTGTTTAGCCTGCTGCCACTGCGACCCAGTTCTGGATAAGTGGAAGTAAATGCACAGATGGATGGATGGTAGGAAAAGCACAGGTGTTAGTAATAACATTTAAAAAGGCTCTGTTCTATTGAAATGTTCCAGTACGTCCAGTGACAGTTAGCCAAGATGCAAAATACCAGGACCCTAAAACTGAAGCAGCTAAATGGAATTCAGCCATCATTAACTTTATGGTTTACATCAGTGCTCTTTGCGACATATGAAAATATCCTATTGGCCTATTGTTTCAGATTCTCATTTCAGAGGAGGTTCTCACATCTGTCATGCTTTATATACTTACCAATGAATGTACTGTAGATGTTTTTGACAACATCAAAATTACCTTGTGGGAGTAATTGCCTCACCATGAACCCATCCTGGAACTCAGTATTATAACATGTTTGCCGTAAACAGCAGAAAATTTCTGGAAGTTGTCATGTAATGTCTAACTATAGTATTGAAGAAATTAACACTGTCCCTTTAATAGAAATACTACTCTATCTCCCATCCTCCATGCCCCCCATATGCTCACCCTCCCAATCAGCAGCTCGCTACCTCATACTCCAGCTCCATCTCTCTCTCTCTCTCTCTCTCTCTCTCTCTCTCACCCTTTCTCTCTCTCTCTATTTACTGCCCCTCCCAGTAGCATCTACACTCACAGCTGAAAGGAAGAACTGAAAGGACAGCTCATATTCCATGCCATTTAGGACGTATGCAGAAAACGCCCACTTCCTCTACTATTCGTCTTCACTGGAAAAAGGTAGAAAACCTTTAATTATTTTTCTAAATGTAGGAGCTTTTGGTTTGCATTAATGCACAAAGTGGTGTTTCCTCTGGATTCATTCATCTGTGATTCACATCAGTACAATCACTGCCAGAGGAAACCTAAAATTAAAATAACTGCATATTCTTGGTAAAAATGTACATAATGAAGCCTATTTCTACGGTTTAGAATAATATTTTTATTTTAACAAAGCATCAAATGAATATCTGAAATCTGCACTAGAAGTGTAATTTGAATTAAAATGGAGATGGGTGTGGAGGCAAAACTAACAGTTGAGCCACCTCTGCAGAATTAATAGAGGAAACACTAGTGACTGTGGGTTTTGGCGGTGAGCTTGTCAAACCGATCTGTAGCTCTGGCATCAAAGATTGTGTTTAGTTTTCAGACAACTAGCAGATAATATCTTGGTCTTATCTCTAGTTCTGAACCTGTGATGCACCAAAATGTCAAGTCAGAATAGTGTTGTAGCTTTAACTGAGGGCATTTGAAAAGGGTGGCACTTCCTTAAAATTTTCCCCCCATACATAACTTGTGTGAATCACTTCTTCGGAAACTCAGAGCATGTTAGTTCACGCTTTGTGTTGCTTGTTGCACCCCTAATTTACAGAAGTGTCTGGGATTCCCCTGGACTGAAACACTCTCACTTCTTCTCTTTGCACATTTCCTCTGCAGCTTCTCCCTGAAACAGAACTTACAAGCTTCAAGCCTACTCATTCTGGTGTTGATTGACTCCTTCATGTACATATACATGTAACAGGTGCTTTAATTTCAACTTATAATACAGATGTTTGACAGGAAACATCTATGATGTTGCATTTTTGGAAAATGAACTTTCAGTCATAGGAGTATTTTTGGATATTTGCATTCACCTTTTAAATATACTATATATATATATATATATATATATATATATATATTTGCATGTTAATATTTATTTTAACATTAATGTCACTAACAAATAAATTCTTAAAAACTAAACTAAAAACTTTAAGACATCTGATTTAATTTTATCACTTATCATCTAGTCCTATTATTTCTTGAGTTATATGTGTGTTTGTGCACATTTTATGTGAATGAGCTGAAGACCATTCCACATTGGTGGACAATAAAGTTTTAATTTATTGTATTCTCTGAGTGAGACAAACAGCATTTTGAGTTTTGTTTAATTATATAAATACCTTATGTGATAGCATACTGATATTAAAGTATTGCTGTGGTATAATGATTAATTTAGTCCATATGTCCCACCTCCACCTCAAACTGGACAATTCTCTGTTGCATGTATGTGCTTCTGCCCTGCTCTGTTCATTTGGATAGCAACAGTACTTGGCCTTTGCCATCTACAAATCTGACTCCACAATCGGTGTCCCGATCGTTGATGGTGTGACTCCAACACAACATGAGATGCATTATCACAGAAACCATGAGGGCTCTTCACAAAGCTGCCGCTGTGACAGTCTCTCGTGGCCCGACAAGAACCTGAAACAGGGACAGAGTAAACTGCTTGTAGTTACGCTCTGGACTTCTGAGAACCTATGCGTGAATATCACTGTGGATCCGCTGGGGGTGGTAATAGCTGACGTGCCAGATCTCTCCTTTTAGATTGTGTAAAATGCGGTGCAGTCATACATTCTGATTTAAGTACTGTGGAGGAAGGTTTTGCTTTTTTGGAGATATGAATGCACAACATCTGCAATGTGTTCACATCTAGCGAAAGCAGCACACATACTCCAGCCTATAAGAGTACTTATATTTACAAATTACATTAAAATGATCTAATCTGAGAAAAAGACCATAATGTGATCTTTGAACAGATAGTTCATCAGCAGTGTTTGACTCAAAGTGGATCATTTCAATTAGGCCAGTCAAGCCCAAGCTGTGCCAGTCAGCAAGTAAAACCCTGAAACTGTCAACATCTATTTTCCTCATCACACACAGAGAGAGAGAGAGAGAGAGAGAGAGAGAGAGGTGGCGAGCCCAGCAAGGCACGCATATTTTAAGTCACTTTGCACTCTTCAAGAGGGCCCTTTTTTCAGTAATCCATTATGCATAGCAGCTCTGGCTCTCCCTGGTATTTCTCCTACCTTCTTGACGTCAGTTGCCATTTGTGAGGGTTACCCTAGCAACGGCCAGCCTCCCCGGGAGATGTCTGGTGGATAAGACGGCCCTGATAAAGCCTTTTACGGTTATACTCTTGCTACACCTTTTAATTGCCTTTGATATAGTGGAAGTATTACATGGAGGTCGTCAGGGTGCGTCGCCACATGTGGGCAAAAACTGGGAACATGCAGATAAAAATAGGCCTTGAGAAGCTGCTTCAGATTGACGTCCCATTATCTCCACTTGATTTGATCACCCACGTGTTGGGCTCATTTTTGAGCAGCCCTGTGAAACTGAATTGGACACTATAGATCTATTTTTGTTTACATTCTGCTCTACTCTTCTGTTACACAAAAGACATGTGTAAGAACCATTTTTAACAATGTGAGTAGTGATGAGACAATATGTATACAGCACGCAGCTCATCGTGATGCCTCTGAACAATGTACGGATGTAATTATGAGATTATATGAAAAGATCAAATATCATCTGAGTTATTCATGTAAGCCATTAAACCGTAAATCCTCTATGGCATGCAAACTTGTCCATGCACATTATTGATTGTTGTAGAAAATGTATTATTGCCGCAGAGGTCAACGTCATTTTGCATCTATGCAAAACATCAGATGGCAAACAATGGGATGAAGACAACATCTGTCTACAAATACCAACCTGTTGTTAGTTTTGGGCCCTTTTTTATACAGTAAAAGGGGTATTGTGTGGTCAGCTCTTGTTATTCCTCCTAAGCCCTAAAACCACCCTGACATTCAACTTATTTTATTCAGCTGCCTGACTGTTACTGCACTTTGAGCTCAGTTGCTTGCACAAGCCATGCTGTATTTGCATTGATTCAAAAATGTCTAATTCTTTGGCAACAATACAGTTGAGATACTGTAAAAGATACCTGTTCCAGGCTCCAGGAGACTATTTATAGCCTCACCAACATGTGTGTCTTTCTTTTTTTTCATACACCAGGCTATTGATGTGCTATTTTTACAGTGTCAATTTGCTCCCTCCCTCTCCATTTGGTTGCCAAGCAATGAGCCAAGGGACCTGATTGGCCAAGGATGTGCTTTTGGACACCTTGACTCTGATTCTCAGCTGGCTAATGAATTCAGTCTTTTTGCTCGCTAGAGGCACACAGCAGAAGAGTTGATCCCTTCTTGTGTTGTTTAAAAAAAACATCCCTGTAAACCAATCTCTGGTCAGAAAAGGCTAAAATATTAAATCAATGAATTGTGTAGTAAAAATGCATAACTAGAGTTGAGCTGTAGTTGCATGCTTTATATTAACCTTTGAACAATCATTATTAAATCTGTTAAGCAACAGAAGACACGACACAACAGAAAGATTGGGATAACCCACTATTACATCATCTTTAAAACAAGTTAGGCTATGGACGAAACCTGTTTGTGTATCATTGTTCATACCACCTATACATTTAACAATAACAGTAAAACCATTCGGACGTCATGATTATTGTGAGGATGTGAGCACTATTTGTGTCTCCGATATAGTGTCAGATTTGCGGCTCACACTTGGTATGTATCATCCAATTTCTCTAAACTATGTGAGGATTTTCAGGTGTATACAGTTCGAATTAGAAGCTAGTATAGAGGAATTAATAAATGTTCTCATTTTGTAAGTAACACTTTGCAACACTTCCTGTGCATTCCTGTTTTTATGAATGTGTTTATTGCCTATCTCAAGGCTCCACTAATGACACACCAACCACAACATATGTTTCTGCTATAATGCTAATCCTAATCCTCATAATTTGTTTAGAGGGAAATTGGTCTGACACACCTAAACTACTGCTGTGTGTGTGTGAATTCAATTAGACTTAATCTGACCCCATGCCACTCCGAAAGGAAACCAAGGGCTGGGCAACTTTCATCTTCCCTCCATTGATTATGGCTCGTGCAGAGAAGCCTATCCCACTGCTCTCTTTCATTGGCCCCATTAAAAATTCATCCTGTCCTAATGGAGAGAGATCCTTTTCAATGAGCCCACTGCAGGCCAACCGTGGTGTGCCGTGCTGAGACTTGGCACAGCTGTCTTCTGGCAAAAATCAAACCTTACAGCTTTAGGTTTTGAAATAGCAACTGATTCATCTTCACTTTTCTGTGTTGTAGTTACTGGATATATTGTAAATGATTTAAGTCTCAATAGTGTAGGAACAGAAAGAAACAACATTCTGTAGTAAATTGTCTTCCATTTCCATTGTTTTCATGTCACTTGGAACAATAAGATAATTTATTATAAGCGTGTAACCAGTACGTAATTTACAATCTGACTATTTATATGCCTTTGGATAAAAGCGTCAGATAAATGTAATGTAATATTGATAAACTGACTAATCATTTGGTCTCCAAAATGTCAGAAAATAATGAAAAATGCCCATCACAGTTCCCAGAGCCCATATTAAAATATTTGTTTTGTCCAACAAACAGTTCAAAACCCAAAGATGTGCAGTTTACTGTCAAAGAACACAATCAGAAGAAAATTAATTTAAATATTACTTTAAAAAAAAAAGCAATATACCATAGATTCACACCTCTTCTGCTTTATTCTGTGTTAGACCAAAAAGTGGCTTTGCAAACCTGAGGTGAAGTCCTTTTGAAGCACTGTAATTCTACTACTACTTTATAGGTCTAATATTTGTTTCCTGTATCCCATTCGGTTCCTTTTTGTTGAGGGGGCTGACAGACGGTACCATTTCGTCCATGGGTTACAAAACAAATTTCAGTCATTTCCCCAAACATGAAGGAAACGTTATTACCGATTGTTTTTGAGTACTTGGTTTATTATAACGAGACTTAGCGACAGACTGATATTTTAAAACGTTTTATATTTGCTAGTTTAAAAAAAACATCAATCTATTCACCACCACGCACCCCTCAGCGTAGGCTGTTGCCATGTTCCCACTTTCATGGGTGTGGTGATTAGCTTGCTTGGTGAAAAATTTGGTCTAATCCGACCGGAGTTGCGCTGGCTTCTACCCCTTTAAACCGATTAAATTGTCTTAAAATTAACGCGGCTGCCTTTGCGATTTCTCCCACAGCTGGGGCCATGGTTGTCGTTTGAAAACGGATCGGTGTGATACAGATTGCAAGGACGGACAGAGTCAAAAAAAGCCTGTTTCAGGTAAGGACGTGTTGTCTTGTCTTGATATTTTGGTGGATTTAAGGCTATTTCCTGCTTTGCTAACGGCGGCTCTATTTTGTTTTACATAGAGGGTGAGATGCAAAAATGTCCGTACGCTTGAAATATTGTCACTGGTCTGAGCAGCAGTGTAGCTCTTGACATAACTGTTCCCAGGCTACTATTGCCTCAGTGCTGTTTTTTTCCTTCTAAGCAAAGCTTTCCACTGCTGAAAATTTACTGCTGAAAATTCACTGCTATCCAAACGCGGCCTTTTACAGGCTGTCAAACGATTCACAGGCGGAACTACAGGGGAAAAACCTTTCACTAGTAGACACACATGTCGTCTGATCCCATTTCATACATCAGATTTGTCATTTGTGGCTACACGAGACCCTGCGTAGCTTAAATTCCCTTTTTCTATTAAATATACATGCCAGTCCGCCTTCAACCGAGAGGCAACTGGTAGCGTGACAGGGCGCGCGACTCATGCAATTTGTTGCTTGTGTCAGAAATGTATCTCGACTCAGATCAATTCATAATAGATGTTAATTTAATCTAGAGTCTCTGTGTGTCCAAACGATGTAGCTGATGGCTTCCTGTCTTGATTGTTGTTGACAGTCGGTGTATAAGGCTGGACAGTGGGTTGCTATTGATGCACGATATAGTTACAGTATGAAGTAAGTTTGTGAAACTTAATCATGTATGTTGTCAATCCACAGCTTATTTTGGCCTGGTTAACGTTAGTACTTACCTACATGTTTCAGTACACTTGGCACGTTTAATCAAATGTGAAGGTGGACAGTATTGTGATTAACATAACGTTTAAATATAAATAAAGTGTGTATGATGGCCGAGTAGATAACATACACTTGTTCATTTAGAAGAGTTATATCACTTAACTGTAATACAGTCTTTAAAGCCAGGTAAAGCTTTAAAGGTTCGCCAATGATTAGATAAGTTGATCAACAGAAAATAAATGACAATAATTTTGATAATTAATGCTTTATCATTTGTCAATTATCCTGCGATAATGCCAAAAACTCTCTAGTCAGGTTAATCTACTAAATGAACAAAAATCAACAGATCATCAATAATTAAAGTTATTGTTATTTGCAGCCCTACAGCCAGGAAAAGACAACACCGATAACATTTTACAGTAACCCCTGGAAAATGAAAGCCAGTATACAGTACTCACAATAATAATATTGTGTGCATTGAGCTCACAGGTTTGGGGCGGTAAAATAATCAGTATATCATAAATATAATAATCAACGTTAATTTGAATTTTATTGCATCTCCTATTTGTACAGCTGTGTTGCCAAACCTATACCACATCTTACCACACCTATGCCACACCTCAGAGAAACTAACTTGTGGTAAAAGCAAAAAAACAGCAGTTTTTATAGCTGGACCCATTATACCTTCGCAGGAAATCTCGAACTTTAACGTAACACAATTGTGCTTCACTTCAGATTGTGCATGTCACTTAAAATCCGTCTTGTCCAAACAGGCCCCATCTTATTGGGCTCTTGTAGTTTTGATTAGGAATTACGTATGACTGCATTATGTGTAATTCTGTAACCATCTGGTTTAGGTGGGGTGAAACCTGTGATCAAAGTAGGTCATACTGTCAGATCTGTGCAATAATAAGCAAAATCAAACTTTCTAATTTTGCTGGGTACCAACCAAAACACCTACATGGTGGCTCCGACTGATGCGTCTATCTTCCATACCAGATATTCTCTAAGCAGTTATTTTTTTTATATATATATATGATGTAAGATATGTGAACATATGTATCAGCTGACTTGGAGGAAGACATGTGGCCTCTTACCTTACTGGAATCTTACCAGGTATTTCCTCCATTCCTTTGCATAGTCAGTGGGTTATCTGAACAAGTTTACTGCTGGTGGAGCGGCCCTGCTGGATCCAGTTTTCACTTTCACACACCAAACCGTGGTGATTTATCCTGCTCATTTTCAGCGGGGCCCATCCAGTACAGACACTCATGGCTCCTGAAATTGGCTCTCATATAGAAACTGCTAGGACAAGAACAGGTGTAGGTGACTGGTTATTGTCTTTTTATAAGATGTTTAACACAATTTGAACAAAATACCTGAACAAAGTTTCTATCCTTTAGCAGTGTGTATCATAAATGTAATAAAAATGTCTGAAGTTGATGAATTGTGTAGAAGCTGATTTGGATACAAGGAAGGGAAAAGGGCTCCATAATTGTTGGACTTCAGCCTTTAGATTGTAGAATTATTACAAATTAAAACGCATCGTAACATTTGAAAACAGACGGTCTGTAACCAGGGAAATATTCAAGTCAGCGAAATGTATTGTAAGTGAGCAAAATGTCTTAATGTACAGAAAGTAAAGAAAGTGTAATTCAAAGTCTTGTCATTTTATATTGGAAATAAGAATACTTGTATCCAATGCAGGCAGTGATTTTGATAATGATAAATATTAAAATTTCACTGTAAACACGGGTATAAGTGCTCACAGTTGGCTATAGTGGAACAATTTATTCAGACCTTGGCTGTTCATAATGTTAATTCCTTAACTTCCTGACAATTCCATGTTGTTGGGCCCCTGTGGCTCTGGGTGCAGCTGCACTGCCTGCACCTCCTGCTGCTCTGTTCACCAGTATTTAATTTTTTTGATCAGGGCAGATGCGACTGATTTTCTACTGTATGTGACCTAGAAGGAGCAGAAGGTGTCTCTGACAGATTTATGTTAGATGCAATACTGATGAGTGTTATGACTCCCATCATGTTTGTTGTGAATCTTCACTTTGAACTGCTTCTGGATTTTGTTTTCACGTTCTCTTAAAGCACTTATGGTTGTATATTTCCTGCTGATCATAAACTATCTAGTGAGCAGGGACACACACTGTAGGGTCTCCTGTAACAAATATCTTGTGACCAAGTGACTGACGATGACCTTACTGCTGAGATGTTAAGATCTCTCCATGTGTCTATCTTTCTCGCTGTCTGAGTGGCATAAAAATGAAAGTGAAAGTTTGCATGCCAGTGTCTCAAACATGATAAACAGAATACAGTCATGTTAACACGCTACAGCAGCCTATGATGTTTTGACACCTGAACCTAGTGTTGTAGTGAAGACCACCCAAACCAAGACCGAGGGAGGGCGAGACAGAGTCAAGACCAAGACCAGTTCCCCACCTTACATGACGCACAATAAAATGTGGAACGAGATCATAGGTACCTCTCAAATTGATCTGAAAGATCCACACACCTATTAAAACACCCACATACAAAAACCAAGAGCTGAAACCAACTTAAGCATCTTTATTCAACACTCCTTTTCCATGCTTACAATCGTGGGGAGGGGTGACAGTCGTTAACGGGAACAACACATTTTTAATTAGGGTTATTGGTTGCATTTGAAGCAAAACGTTTTACATCCAAAGTTAGGATGTTAACAAATAAATCAGACAATGCAAAAGCAATTTTTTGATATTCCCAAAGTTATGGTCTTGACTGGACTCCTCAATTTCCGAGACCGAGACAAGACCGAGTACAAATACGGTCGAGTCCGAGAGGAGTCCAAGACCGGTCTCGAGTACTACAACACTACCTGAAGCAACTAAAGGGCTGCAACTAAAGATTATTTTCATTATCAATTCATCTTCTGATTATTTCCCTGATTAATTAATTTAATTGTGTGGCTTATAAAAATGGCAGAAAGTCAGTAGTAAATAAATGCCCGCCACAATTTCCCAGAGCCTAGAGTGACATCTTCAAATCAATTGGTTCAAAACCCAAATATGTTCAGTTTACTATGAGAGAAAGCTAAGACAATTAGCAAATATTCACATTTGAGAAGCTGTGGATTTTGGCATTTTGCTCAAAAAAGGACTTTATAATCAGTTAGCAAAATAGGTGAAAAATCTGTCATTTGACTAATCGATTAATCAACTGATTAAAAAAGCACATGCAAGCTGCATGTGATTTTTTTTTTTTATTATATACCAGTCAAAGACACATTTCAAAACTTATACTTAAAACTTATATAATTTATCAAAGTTTTTGCTTAATATAATTGTTTTTATTCTGGCCATTAAAATAATATATTTTCTGTTGTCTCCTTTTATTTCTGTCTGTTGTTGCTTATTTAATCCCTTTACTGATTACATTTTATGTTAGATACCATAGTTATTGGTTAACTGATACATGTATGATTCATTTTTTAATTAAAACCACCATGGACACTATCTATAACCAGAGTGGTGTGTAATGGTCATTTATAAGCTCCTCTGGCATTGTTAGAAGACTTTGTCAACACAGCAGTGATTTTGAAGTGTAATCGCACCTCTTCTTTGCCATTCTTTTCATTGACCAAATGCAAACATGTGATTAAGAGCATGCCTACATCAATTTCTAGCTAACTACTGGCTGAGATTTATAAAAGAGAATTATGTGTAGGCACAGCCCTATGAAAGTGACGCAAAGTGCACCGGTTTGCCTTTTTCTGCCTTCCTGCAGTTTTTCTTATGCCAATGAATGGAAGCTGTTTTGGTCCCAATTCAGACACAGTGGTCTCTTGCTGGCTGTTGGGAGCTTCATCATGAGCTTGAACATGTTGGTTGGTGTCAGAAGGGCAGTAACAATTATAGCTTCCCATGGCCAGTCTCAGAGACCCAACTGCGGTGGTGCCAAGCAGCACTATCTACTGTAGCTGGCAGCCACATACTAAACAATGGGGATCTCCAACACACAGCTCTGCCTTTGTCGCCCCTGATACTGTGCCATGCTCTGGGCCTGCATTGGGCCTGCCTGGCTGGCTGCATGACTCCACTCTCACATCTGGAGAAAAGACACACATAGTTGCTCACTGAGGTTTACCACTAAGGTAAACTTTACCTGTTCCTTTTGTAGGGACCATTTGTCTTTGTGGTAGCTTATTTTGGCTGCGGTTGACATGTGGTTACTTATGACAGCAGTAATGAGTGGCCTGTTTTGGTTTTGAAATGACTAATATTTAGTATCCACGTGTAAATGAGACAATTTGTTGTGGCACTTTTAACAAGTCACTCCCTTGGCCTGCCTAAAATCAGAGCTGTCCGTTTTATCCAAACTGATAGTAAAGCACCCCAACACATCACGTTTTTTTTTAAGCGTCACCTTCCATCATACCTGCGTTATTTTCCACCACCATCTCTCTTGTGTGCTCCGTTGCCTTTCACAATACAAGCCTCAGGCTGAAAGCATCGATTGAAAATATTTAAGAGTGTAGAAGGTCATATTGGGTGTTTTGGTAGTCCACAAGGCGCTCTCTGTGACGTGGCAGATTTCAGAGGCATACAGTATAATGGATCCATGGCGGTCATAGAACAGCACCATATCATAGGCGAGCTGACGCTGAGAGCATCTCTTCTGGGGGATTGCGTCAGCTGAGAGTGATGTCACTCCTGGGCAGCTGAATACATTGCAACGCTCGCTGTCCCTGATGGCTCGTTACTCTCAAAAACCTCTTTGGCTGAGACACAAGTCCACGATGAGCAGTCCAAGGCATCCTCTCTTCTGTTAGCAGAGCAGAAGCACAATGACCAAAACCAAGTGAACCAGGAATCCAAAAGAGTAACTTCCCACACACTTACAATATCTTAGGGAAATCTCAGCAGCATGAATGAAAATCATTGTCTTTGTCATTGTCTTTTCACTGTTGGGATGTTATTTTGTGGTGAATAAGTAGCTGGGGCCCTCTGCAAAAAATGAAGATAAAGCACAAATGATCCTCCTCTTTGCATTAACATGATTTTCTGAGGAGAGGAAGGCCTGGACTCAGTCTAATTGTTAAATTATAGAAAATGGAACTGAAAATTTAATCTCTGAGGGTTAGACAGCTGACTGTAAAACAGCCCGGAAAATGACGGTGGGTGGTGCAGTCCAAACATTTCTGAGGAGTGTCTAAGTGCTTTGTGACCCACATTCAGGCTCCCCAAGGTAAAGGAAGTGGCAAATCGCACATGCATATACGCGCACACACATACGTGCATGCACGTACAAACAGATGCTCAGTCTGACACACATTTAAATAAACGTCTGTCACATAATGTATACACACGTAGTTAAATAAATGAACATATGTTATTTTGCTCATTTGGAAATATTGCCTAATAAGCCATCCAGATCTGGCCACAGTACAAAACACACACACATTCACAGCTCTTTGGGACGGGCCGGGCAAACAGCACAACGCAACAACACAAAAGGCTGATTGAGACAGGAAAGGTCAAAGCCTGGCTCATTTGGCCTTTTGAACCAGACTGTGGGTGTTTTGAAGAGCCAGGCCACCCTCCAGGCCCCCACCCAGCCCCACCCAGCCCCACCCTTCGCAGCACCCTCCTTTGGTCTGAACCCATACAGGATAGCTATGTTTGTCTGAATGAAGTTCCCATCCTTCACTCTCCGTGTGCCTGTTGAACTCATAGTATTTCTGTCTCTTTTTTTTTTCTTGCAGGTGTCAGCTGGTAAAACGTGTGAGGGTGGGTGAGTGAGCGAGCGAGTGTGTGTGTGTGTGTGTGTGTGTGTGTGAGTGCGTGTGCGCGTGCTTGCAGGCACGTGTGTTTGCCCAGCCCAGTCAGTATTTGGAGTGGAATACGGCCTGAACACATCACAGAGGGACAATGAGTGAGCTGGAACAGTTGCGGCAGGAAGCCGAGCAACTACGCAGTCAGATCCGGGTACGGCAACACTTTGTGTGTGTTAGTACATCACATGTGTACCACTGTCCAGTCACTGCAAGCTGTGACTCACAGTTTCAGATGAGATGGTAACGCGCTCTGCATATAACCTGTCAATCGGCCACTTTCATTCTTGTACAGAAATGAGATTGTGGGAATTGATCTATAAATGTCAATTGCTTTTGTGTGACTGTTCCGTGACCATTAGAACTTGTGGCACATGTTTAGACACATTTGTCTTTTAAAGTTTGTTTATTTGTGACATTGTTAGTGTTTGTCTGTGCAGTAACCACGTGTTACATCTAACTATGCAGCGACTGAAAAAAATGAAATTTGTTGCTGGTCAGTGTGATTATTAAGGTTTTTGTTGTGTTGCAGGATGCCAGGAAAGCCTGCAGTGACTCCACTCTGTCACAGGTAAGACTTCCCCATCACATATAGAATACTGTGTAAACAATTAGCAGCGTATTTTCTTGTGCAGTGCAACAATAACTGTATTTTGCACAAGGAGGGATTGTTTTAAGACTTTAAAAGTTACTCTAAATCGGTCAAACCATGAGATGTCTCAGCTGATGTATAACAAAATGAGGTTGTAGATTTTCACATGGCAAAGCACTTCGGTGATATACAGAGAAAACCATGAATTAAGTTTTGACCCTTTAATTTGTAATGTAGCCTGTTCAGTTCTATATCAATTGGACTTTTCTGAAGCTAGATAAGACAATCTCACTTGTGAATACTTGAGAAAAATACAGTTGTAACAAAAAAAACTTGTCATTGCCTTCAGTGTTAGTCAGTGGCTGATCGGTAGAAGGTGGTAGAAGTGTCAAAATAGACATTACAAATCGTTCCTGGTCTGCCCTCGGCCTGTCAGCATTTACAACATGTTGTCACTGCATCCATATAAATATAAATATTCCACAGACATTGTGTAGAAATTTAACCAACCGCCAGGGTTATTTGTCATTGTCAATTGTGGAGCGATGTCGGGCAGTTTTTGCTGCCTCAGCTAGAGTCCACAGTCCAGTAATGTGTGTATTTGCGGTGATAAAACTGTGTGGGCCTTGGGTGTCACAGCTAACGCTTCTTCCTGTGTTTTGGCAGATCACAGCTGGTCTGGACTCAGTGGGCCGGATACAGATGCGGACGCGACGCACTCTCAGGGGCCACCTGGCCAAGATCTATGCAATGCACTGGGGTAGCGACTCCAGGTAGTGAACTTATTCTACGGACAACTCAATTGGCTAAGAGTAGTATAGAATATGAACCTTTTAATTGAGTTTGAGTTTTTGTTTTTTTGTCGTCTTGTTCTGATTTATCTTTTTATTATGTTTTATTTTTAGGGGCATTTCTGATAATTGGCAGACATACAGTCTGTACTTTCAGATAACATTTAACTCTCTTCCCCCATTTCTGGAAAGTTTTGGGATACCTTACAGAAGAGACTACTGCACTGTTACACCCGCAGTCCATTGTCAACTAAATGTTTTTCAGCAAAATAATTTTGATGCAGTGGTTGGCCCTGGTTTGGTGGGGTTTTTTTCTGCTGTCTATGTGATGATGCTTTAGGTTGCTTGCTTGATGGTTTCCACTCAAAATAGTCACACTGGAATGTAATTATATCTGCTCTTTAGTTTACATGAATTACCTACGGTGGCCCACAGGAGACAAGGTTCACTAAAAAATGGTAATGCTTTAAAAACACAAAGGGACGCTAATAATCAGCACATTTTAGCCCATTTTCTTTTCTAATTTTATTGGAATTATACAAACTTTGAAGGTCACTTCCGCCCTGAGGCTTAATTTCTGTCACCTGCCAGCGGACTGTTATATTTCTAGACAATATCTACAGTTTGCCAGGGATGGACAACAAAGTGCCTCCAAGGGCTGTCAATCTGTAGGTTTTCATTCCAGCCAAACATGGACACGCCTTCAGGCACCGCGCAGGGAGTTTTCAATAAAATCGCCAGTCTGGTATCGGTCTAATCTCTGTCTTGGAAATTGACTTTACTGCTTAAATTCTTATATTAGTTGTAATATCTATGTATTTTCACAACTTTACTATCTATATCTAGGCCATGCAATGTAGCATAACTTCAGCTATGGCAGCATATCAGTACCAAATTACTCACTGCAAATATGCACTAGTATAATTACCGAAACATTTTGGGGTTTTCAACAGCTTGTACCAATGTAATGAAACAATTTATTCTGTGTTTAATATGTCTGTGTCACTCTTTACCTTTCTCTCTGTCCATCTGTCTCCCAATGCAATGCACTGGGGCAGTGACGGAAGTCCCAGGTGTGGGGCTATATTACTACCAGTACCACTATTACCACTACTACTACTACTCTACTAATATGACTAATACAGCCATAATGTACTGTCACTACTGCCACCTCCACTACTACTACTGTACATCTGTCTAGCACTGTTTTTTACGCCCTCACTATGAGCACAGTAATGATATTCACTGGGCATAGAGACAGGCAGCCACCACAGCTTATTTAATATTGCCTTAAAGATGCAGTTTGTAAGATCTAAACCTCTTTGACAGTTTTCCAAATGTATTGATGATTCAAAATGAATCGGTGAGTAAAGTTCCTCTCTGTCCAGATTTGACTGCAACTGTGAGTTGTCACTAAATCAAAACTTACAAACTGCTTTTTTAACTGTTTACTAGATTTTTGAACACTGATCCCACACTTCAATTCTGTTAAATTGGATTTCTCTTTTTTTCACCACAAAAATCTGTGTTTGAGTGTAACTCTGTTTGATTACAAAGCTAAATACTGGTATTACCTGCAGCTGATGATGCATAGGCTGTTCATTCCTGATTATTCTGTTAAGTGTGTGTATTGGTGTGCATGTGTGTGCCTAGCCACCCTCTGGGTGACCCTGCAGGAGTCCAGTGTTTATTTTGTATACAGCCACTGACATTTGAGTGCGATGGGTCTCCTCTTGATTGTAGCGTAGCACTGTCAAACTACTTCCTGGAGAGATGGAAACTCCCAGTCAGGGTGGGAGGGAGGGGTTCCGGTTGTCTCTGCATCTGCACCACCTATTACTCTCACTCTTTACTGACTGTTTGTACCTTGTACTCTTCTGTCTTCCTCCCTTTTTGTTTTTTTTTTTTTTTGCTGTACCTTCATGCTGCCCCACCTCAGCTTCTTACTAGTGCTTTCCCAGCCCCTCAGACTTCCACCTCCCGCCTGACAGCAGGGACTTTTACATAACAGGGGTAATGAATATTAGATGTATGGGGACATTTAAAAGTAGCTTCCCTGGATGAGGAGACATCCACCAGGAGGGTCAGAAAGAGGGAAGATGGAGGGGAATGAATGCTATTTACCCATTCAGACAGTATAGCACAGTAGTCTGCTAGGTGGCTGGCTATCATTGCTTTTAATATGCATGTACCGTAGATTATGTGTTTTTGGGGGGGGGGGTTTTCAATGTGGGAGCAAAGTCTAATGCTGCTGTTCTTAACTTGTTTCCAGGTTACTTGTCAGTGCCTCACAAGATGGAAAGCTAATCATCTGGGACAGCTACACGACAAATAAGGTGAGATTATGTGATAGAATATGTCATATGTACAAGAATAGTTGTGTTAAAATCCACATGCGTTACAGTACATGTAGAAGTTTTCTGAAATGTGCTGCTCCTGTCAGATTTCACTGACTCTACTCTTTTTGATTAGAGAGAGGGTTTGATAAGCTGATATCAAATGTCCAGATGTGTTTTGTTGGTGAAATAGTGAAAGCATACGAGAGAAATCACACAGACTTATTGTTATGCAAATTTAGATTTGTCTTCCAACTAGACTTGGTTGAAGAAAAAATTTGTCTTATTACCCATAAATAATGGAATAAAAATATGTGGTCGCCTCATGCCTTATAGCTTTAATTCAGCATCTATACAATCTGAACCTCTGTGCCTTAACAGTACGGAGATATTGCTCATACATTGTTTTCACATCTAAAGCGCAGAAAGAAACCCTAGATTCGCTTGTAAATGCTAAGTCCTGTTGCCTTTGCACCATCTGATGTAATTATGTTTTCACGTTGGTTATTGGCATCTTTTGCAACAGTGCCACTCAGACATCCTATTCTGAAGTACAGAAAATAATTTTGTGAGCTGTTGATTTAAAAGCACCACACAGCATTTTGGATTAAAACATTAAATGACCCAGAATAAATTAATTATCCTTAAAGATCAACATTATTTCCCTTTTTGCATTTCATGAAGAAATAACTGACTCTCCTTGTCCTCAGATGCATGCCATCCCTCTGCGCTCTTCCTGGGTGATGACGTGCGCCTATGCCCCCTCTGGGAACTATGTGGCCTGCGGAGGCCTGGACAACATCTGCTCCATATACAGCCTGAAGACCCGCGAGGGCAACGTGCGCGTCACCCGAGAGCTACCCGGACACACAGGTAGACGCATGGGCCAGCCAACAAATAGTGCTTATAAACTGAGCCTGTCTTTGGCTGGACTGAACAGAACCACTAACCCTGAGCATATTAAATGTTATTTCGATACTAACTCATATTCTTAGCTGAGGTCAGCACTCCAGCATGCCTGATTTGGCCAATACCTGCGAAGCACACATTCTCTTACTGTAGATTTAGATTTCAGATATTCTGTATAGACGGGCTGGCAGGTTCAATGAGTCAAAAGAGGAAAGGTGTTGTTGTTTTTCTCCTGACTCTTATGTTTTCACTGGCTTATTTACAGTACGTCTTCTGGCACAAACATTTCCTTGAAAAGTAAGATAGATCAGTGTGGGGGCTTTGTCTTTCCCATGCACTGTAGTCAGGACAATGTAAGCATGTAATATGGAAAAAAGTAAAATTTTCATTAGGCTGTCAGCCCAGGCAGAGAAAGAGAGGGTAGTATTTTATCATGGTGAGAAATTGCCTTCACAATAATTTCACTAATATACTCATGCAACTCTACCCCCGGGGCTACAGTGCTGGATAAACATGCCTGCTTAAACCAGTATCCCCCAAAAATAAGCCAATTTTTCTTACTTGTTTTGTATTTCAAATCACAGGATTTGGATTAAGGGTGGACTCAGCTACCTGTGCACAATGAAATCAAAAAATGAGTGGGAATGCTCTTTAGGGCCACAGGCCACACTTGCATGACGCAACATTTTGAAGAAGGATTAGCACAGCAGTAAAAGTTCAGTTGTGGTAGACCACCGTGTGGGTAGTTAAAGAGTTAAGGGTCATGCCCAGGGGTACTAACAAGGCAGGGCACTGCAGTGCTCTCCTTATCTGATGCTGAACCTCTGTTTATCTCCAGGTTACTTGTCCTGCTGTCGTTTCCTGGATGACAACCAGATACTGACCAGCTCGGGAGACACCACCTGGTGAGCAACGCCTCTCTGCTGCCGCCCGCACAGCTTAAAGACATTAACGCTTTACATGATGGAAATATTTTATTGATATTCCTGTTTCCATGCTGCACAGTAGACTGAAAATAATTCTCATTATATAAAGTTAATACTGTAATGTAGGAGCTGGAACCCGCAAATATTTGACATTTTTGCTTGAAAAATTACTAAAATCATTACTTGATTATCAGAATAGTTGACAATTAACTTTCTTTCGATTGATGAATCAATTATTGTTGCAGCTCTAATTGTCTCTCGCACACAGAATCTTCCTGTGCTGTGTAATTCACACCTGCGCCTTCATTATAACTGAGGGGACACTTTGGTTACTCTTACCTAACCACTACCTACTTTCTTGCAGCGCATTGTGGGACATAGAGACAGGCCAGCAGGCCACGTCCTTCACTGGCCACACAGGGGATGTGATGAGTTTGTCTCTAAGCCCGGACTACAAGACCTTTGTGTCAGGAGCCTGCGACGCCACCTCCAAGCTGTGGGACATCCGTGATGGCATGTGCAGGCAGTCCTTCACCGGCCATGTGTCCGACATAAACGCTGTCACCGTGAGTACTGAAACTTTAGTCACATACACACTGCAGAAAGGAAGAACATCTGGATTTGCTATAGAAACCACTGCTGCTCGTGTCTACCATCCAAACATGCTGCTGGTGCTGTTACAAGAAATATTCTATGGCAGTTTTCATGAGAATGAAAACTAGACCGTAAGAGATTGAATTTTAACTGACTATGTTGTGGAGGTTAGACATTTTGATCTTGACAGTATCAGTATCTTGGAAAAGGTAAATTATAAAGTATAGATATACTAAAACCCACTGCACCTTATTTTGAAGAGAAAATATGATGCGAGTCAAGTCAGTGATAAGAAACAAAGAATCTATTAATTTCCTGATTAAAATAAGGAAAAAAAATCTTTTAATTGTTTGTTTTGTTGTCTGGTTAACAAGCCAGACCATTATAGTTTTACTATCTTTTTGTTGTGGCAATCTAATTCAGTGGACAACATTAATACACTGGAAATCCAGTGTTACTCATGTCAAAGTACTCTCTGCTCTGGGAAAAATAAGAAGCCTCTTTTTAAAGAAAGCCTCTCTTCAGAGACTCAAGAAACATAATATAATGACTTAACGCCTTCCTTACTTCTGCTTGATTTACATTTTTTTTCTCCTGCAGTTTTTCCCCAATGGGAATGCCTTTGGCACAGGCTCAGATGATGCCACCTGCAGGCTGTTTGACCTGCGTGCCGACCAGGAGCTGATGATGTACAGCCACGATAACATTATCTGCGGAATCACCTCCGTGGCTTTCTCCAAGAGTGGCCGACTGCTCCTGGCCGGCTACGATGACTTCAACTGCAACGTCTGGGACACTCTGAAAGGCGAGCGTGCAGGTAAGCAATGTCAGAAATCTGTTTTATTTGAGGTGACAGATGAGGAGACCATGCACTTTGAGACTTGATTTCCTAACCTGCATTTACACTCCAGAAGTGGCTCAAACCAGTGTTCTTGTTCAGTGACATCAGCAAAAATCTGCGTGGGGTACATTTTTTTCCTTTAACTTTGATTTGGACCACATGAACAATGAGGCATCAAACCTAATATGACTTGCATTTGACCACTTAAATCCAAACGTGTTATGACCATTAGGGTCTACAGCATCTTGGATTTTGTCCTGGCAAAGTGTGTAGTTAAAATATGTGTGTTGTATGTTTATTTCCTCACTGCACAAAGTGAGATAATTGCACATAAACCTAATTGTAACCTGAAAACTAACTTAAGATTTTTAATAGTCTTAATTCATTTTATTCTCTGATGTGAAATCAGGAAGAATTTATATTTTTATAATTTGGTTACACAGGCAGGTGTGCCATCTGTGCCATCTGTTACTGTATTGCACACACATTTAAATGTGCTTTGGTAATAGTTTATTTTATTGGTAACATTTGGTCTATAAAATGTCAGAAGTTTTTATTTATTTTTTACTGTTTTCTGATGTTTTCTAGAAATAAACAAATAGTTGAGAAAATAATCTGCAGATCAATTGATAATGAAAATAATCATTGACTGCTGCCACATAAGACAAAGAATTCTCACATTATAACTGGAAATTTTGGTTTGTGCTGAAACAATTTCTCTAAATAGTTCCCAGTTATTTTTCTGTCACACGTAAGTTGCATCCTGGAATAGATATGAACAGGCATCGTAATAAATTAGAAATGGGCAGCAAATTGAAAATTAAACCTAAAAGCATGTAGTGTGATTTCTGAGTAATTAATGATGTTATGATTTAATGGCTCTTGATTTGGGCTTTGGGTTCCAGATTTTTTGGAAATATTTTAATTGAAGTTATTTTCTTCGACCTCCAGGTGTGCTTGCGGGCCACGACAACAGAGTGAGCTGCTTAGGGGTGACAGAAGACGGCATGGCTGTGGCCACCGGCTCCTGGGACAGTTTCCTCCGGATCTGGAACTAAGCAAACCTCTTGTTGTACTCAATCACTGCCCTCCAACTTCCTCCCTGCAACCCCACCCTACATATCCCAACTTATCTGCTGGGCTGGACATGCGGGGTACACACTGTGTCAGCCGAAATCCTCTAATGACACCCCCAGTTCTGTGCTCTATTGGCGACCTGCCCACCTTTGAGAAAGTACCAACTCTTTCTACCTTCCAAAGTGATGTTTTTTTTCACCCAGCTATTACACAAAAATAAGAACCTTTCAATAGAGTTGTCCAACCAGAAATAAAAAAGAGATGCGTTGAATCTGAAAAATAGAAGATTTCGACCTTATACCAATTCTCTAGAAGGCGTTAAAGAGCGTCTGTTACCATGAACAAGATCAGCGTTGGTGTGTAATATGTAAATGTATATATAAAGACAGTATATATGTATAGCATTATGTGTGTATATATGCATCATATATGCATATATAATGTGTATGTATATATTTTTGTAGTTAATTTCCCACCCTTGAGTTTTTTTTAATGATTTTGGGGGTTTTATGTTTTATTTTAAATGTACATAATCACAATTTCTACACAACATAATGCCAGAAACACTTTTATCCTGTGTGAGTACCAGCATGTCAGACCATTTAGACACAGCTGCGTATTGTAATTTCACCTAACAAATCACCTTTCATTTTCTAAAATTTCTGGTACTTGCTGATGTAGTTAAGTCCACTCATCCAGCAACGAAAGAGGATATAGCAAGCAAGCAAAACAATTTGCAAACATTTGGCCCAGCTAAACTTATTTTCCTTAGAGTGTGTGTGTGTGTGTGTGTGTTATGGTTACAGCCAGTTGGCATAACTTGTGCATCCTGTATCTTCAAATGTCGTGTCCATGTGAATGATGGCTATGATGGTATTTTTTATTTTCTTTTAACAACGCGACCCCTGGCATCCCTCACCACAGTCTCTACATTAGGAAGGAAACCGTCACACTGCTGTGGTAGTGATTTAGAGAGAGAGCTTCAAAACCAACAAGCAGCGTTTAGTCTGGATTCAGCTTTAGCTCCAAAGTAGAAACCAGTGAATTTAAGGCTAAGATAGAAAACTTTAGTTAACTGGAGGCCCTGCCTTGGCCTCTGCTCAAATCGATTATGGTTTCAAATCATCGGATGCTGAGTATCTGAAGACCACACTCATTCCATGCAAATCAACAACTGTGTGACATGTTCGACCCAACAATGGTCAGAAACAGATGTTTTGCATCATAATATCTTCTTCTCCTGTGGCCTATAGAATCTACACTTTTCCTTAAAGTAGAGACAACGAGCATCTCAAGTTGCCCATACAAATGACACTGATGGAGAGAAGGGCATCGCAAAGAGGGAGACCTTTTCCTCAAGCAGAAGCTGTTTTCTATTTGTGAGCCTGTATGGACACATGGTCGAGCGGTCAGTCATTAAATGAGGATTTTAAAGGACCATAAAGGACAGCAGTGACTCTGCCAGCGGCCTCTGAGGACTAGAGAAAAGATGAGGAGAGAGGCAGAAAGATGTCTGAGCTCACAATGTCATTATCTTCTTTCTTTTTTTTTTCCTAAAATGAAGGATCAACAAGTCCTTTTTGTTGGCAAGGTGTGAAATAAGCAACTGCGTGGAAATTAATTCATGTTAGCCACTCCAAAAT
Source organism: Micropterus dolomieu (assembly GCF_021292245.1). NCBI lineage: Eukaryota > Metazoa > Chordata > Actinopteri > Centrarchiformes > Centrarchidae > Micropterus > Micropterus dolomieu. The sequence continues at coordinate 16,275,705 of NC_060154.1, read as the reverse complement.
CACACCAGTACCACCACACGCCTGTTTTAAAAAGATAAAAAGGGAAGGGAAAAAGGGTTGAATTTTGTTTTTTTTTTCTTTCCTCACCAGAACCATGTTAAGAACTGTTAAATATAGCTAGTGAAGAAAGTACACTTGGTAGACAGAAATGTACACTTAATAGAGAGCTAGAAACGCACTCACAAACTAGTACAAATGTAAACCATTGAGCACGTGACTTATTTAGCTATAGAAGTGGTATCTCTGATTTAGAGTATTTTCTCATCACGCATCTTCCACTATTTTGGTTCCTCCAAAGGCTTATTTTTTAAAAAATTAATACACATAATGTATGTGAGTTGGACCTATCCATCGGCTGTCACAGGTGCCTATCTCTAAATATAGACATTTAACCCACATGGACCGGAGAAAGGAGGGTTTGTGCTCCTGTGAGATGTGGCACTATTGTCTCCATTCTGCCTTACGATACCATTCATAATAGAAGGTAATACTAGCATTGACTGCAGTAATGTTTTCCACTTACGATTCCTTTTTTACACACTGATCAATAAGAAAGTTTGCTAATCATTTTTCTTTTCCCAATAGAAGCACATTCTGATACTAGTAAACACTAAAAAAAGCATGCTTACAGGAAAAACCACCACGACCACATGCAGCTCCATAATGCTTCTTAAAGCAAGTGTTTTACATCACTTTTTATACAATTGTGCTTTCTACTACTACCGTACAGTTTGTAGTATTTATTTAGGTTCAATCAGCTATCAGTGAAACCCCTCATTGGCATACCGTGATTCTAGTGACTTATTTTTAGTTTTTATGTTTTAGCTGCTTCTACCTGGCTTTGCATTAATGAATCAATTGTGAGAGAATGTTAAGAAATAACAGTTAGTTTTTAGCCTGAGAATATCTTTGAGGTGTGTAGGATGTGATATGTATTGCATATCAGTGTTGAGGGTGGTTGTGTGTGTGTGGGGGGGGGGGTGTGTGATTTGTTGATGTATGTGGAGAACATAGATCTAAGTGTTACTTCCTCATTTGTGCCAATGTTATCCACAGACCCTGAGCTGTGAACTGAAAACTAGTCAGTGTGACAAAAACAGTGTTTGCTCACTTTACTCAAGTGCCACCCTTCCCCATATCCATCAGTTAAAGTCACATCAGTACCTGATTTTACACCCAATCTGTTGTCTGATCAAGCAGGCGGTTCTCTAAAGATGGGTTTTGGTATCCTTAAGTGTTATTAAGTTTACAGCGCTTATTAACAATAAAGTTTCTTTTTAAGTCAGTGGAAATCGGACGTAAAGATGATCGAAAGACGATATGCAATTAAAGGAAGAGCTAAATATTTTTGTGAAATGTGGCTTTCTGGCAGTTGGCAGCCTGTTAGCTTAGCACAAAGACTGAAAACAGAGGGAAACAGCTAGCCTGGTTCTGTTAGGTAAAAAAAAAATCTGCCTTCCAGCACCTCTGAACCTCAAAAATGATCGTGTTATATCTAATTTGTTTAACAAAAATCATATTGTAAAAACGACAATTTGCTGGATTATTTCTTGGCTCAAATGCTAGCTGTAACTTCCTTGAGTTTCCACCGATTGCCTGGCGAGTTAAACGGCGAATTATCACCCTTCCACTTATTTCTTGTTCATCTTAAATAAAATTATGATGGGCAAACACTGTTAGTGTTTGACAGAGCCTAGGCTCGCCGTTTCAACTTTGTGCTAAGCTAGCTGGCAGCCAGCAGTAGCCTTTGTTAACAGGCAGCATTTGGAGCAGTCTTCTCTAAGTATGGCTAAGTATATCCCCCCCCCGCTCTTTTATATCTGAGCTGTGTCAAATTAGGGTACACTGTACTGTGTATGTACTGTATCATTACTGACAGTGATGATTCAGCAGGCAACCAATTCCTGCTCTGTGTAGTTGAGCAGTATTATAGCAGCTGGAACCTGAAATAGTAACACTTCTACGTGCCTGTGCAGTTCTCTCATCTAAGTAGTGCAGTAAACTCATTAATCAAAAAGGTGCTTGACTTAGTTTAATTTCACATTGTTGTATTTACCTGAAGTCTCTGCTCCCAGTTTATTCTCTCCACTACACAACTTTTATCAAGCTGTTCAATCGGCCTATTTGATGTTCCAAAAATTTGTTGCATTTACAGTATTGTCTGAAGTACCAAGCTCAATGAACCTGAATCTGTGACTTCTTTGCAAGTTTGTATGTTTTGGCAGTAGATTTTGACGATCAATTTAAGTCGCCGTTGATACTCACAGTGCTAATGTCTAACTTCAAAGGGCAGATGTAAACAAACGTGGAACTCCTGCACATGTTCAGTTTCGAGGACTGCATTTGCACGATCCTCCAATTTAGTATCTGAATATGGGGGGGGGGGGGATATTTTCAATTAAAAAAAATCAGTCACCCCATCACTTGAATTGGTTATGTCACATGATTCCCGCAACCACACAATCACAAAATAATGCACTGCCCTTTGACTCTACAACCTACTGTTCTGACATTTGTTTTGATTTTATTTATTGTTTTTTTGTTATAAGCCAGTAAAGACCAGGGACTTGGTGCCATGATAATTCTTACAGTGCTATTGTGTGAAATTATAATCACTTGTTATGAATAATTTTTATAGTCTTTTTCACACCAGACCTTTTTTTTGTATTTGTACAGTGGCTTGGTGATACTGATATGTTGCCATGAGTTATTGTAACCAATAAAAAGCTTCTAACCAAGAATACAAATCCTGGCTGACTTCCTTTACAAAAGATTTGACTGTATGCAAGCCTGTAAAGATAGAGAGATATATAGATAATTAGTATTTGCTTCTGTTTTTGACACAAAATTGAAACAATAGAAAGTAGTAAACTTATTTGATTCTAGACAGAATAGTTAGTTCTGGACAAATTACCATTTTTACAGTTAATTAACAATTTTTCTTTTTCACAGCAAATATTTGGATTGCTTTAAGCCAAAAGCTCTACTGTATTTATATTAGTATTTAATTTTCACAGATGTTACATGTTAGTAGTAATTTTGATAGGTGCAACAAGTATAAAATGTAAAAAGCACAGCCATGGTTACTTTCTTTGCCTGCAAGTGGCAACATCCAAACGGTTATATCTGCAGGGCTACTCTCCTTTCCCATAGGTGACATGGGCTGATTAAAAGACATGCTGAATGCATTTCCTTACTCACAAAACATTTGCCAAGTTGCGCACATGGATGTGGTCCTCGTGTGCAATCCCAAAGTAGATGTGGGCCCAGCCGTACAAGCATTTCTCCGTAGTGCTACTGGAGGTCAAACAACTCCATAGGGTACCTTTTAAAACAGTGTTCTCAAAGGAACGTCTTTCAAATAAATGCACAACAGGTCAGTTTTTGGATTGTGGCAGATTTAATACAATCAGGCAAATCTGGGAGGTATTTCAACACACAAGGAAAGGCAATTTTACAAGTGTAGACTGGTGTAATTGTCATTACAAGTCTAATGGGTATAAATAAAATAGGATATTATAAAATGAGGATTTCCAAAGCCTTTCATCTATACAGTGAAGATAATTAGAAAATGGAACATGAACGTACAGTATGTTAAAGACATGCTTTCCCTTTCTACTAAAATTATTTCTCAGTGAATTTACACTAACTAGGTCCATATAATCAAAACATCTGTTCTCTTTGATTATTAAATCCATTTCTTTTTTGTCGCCAACTTACAGCAGATCATGTGTCTGGACAAATACATGTGCCGTATAACAGACACGCAAACTTCATTTGCTCCACAAAAGTTAGTCCCCCCCCTGCCAAAAAGAAGGCATATTCACAGAAGCACGTTGATGTCAAAATGTAGCACCCGACCGGTAGCCTTCACGCCAACCGAGATTATATCGCCATCATCTTTGCACACCGTGAGTCCAAGTTAATTTGTTTTACAGTTTGCTGTTTTTCAAGCACATGTGAATAGCTGAGGAGGAGGAGGAGAGGAAAATACTTTCATGTCTGGGCCTTTACTTTCTGTCCACTAAGAGTGAAACTGACAATTGCATTCATTATCAATTAATCTTTTTATTTTTAAACGATTAGTCTACAAAATGTCAAAAAATAATGAGAAGTGGCCATTTAGTTACCAAAAACACCAAATAGTCAATTTGAAACATCATCTTCAAATTGACCATTTGGTGTGGCAACAACAAAAACATTTCCTTTTTTCATTCAAATGACACAAAAGAACTGAACCTTTACATTTGAAAAGCTGCAGAAGTTTGGTTTCCCTGCTGATTATCAAAATATCTATAGATAGATTTCTTTTCGTTTGACCAGTCGATTAATCCATTCATCTTTTCAGCACTACTGTCCACACAGAAAACTGTAGTAGTGTAGTGTAAAGTTTAAGTCGTGATCGGGCGTGGTAAGGCAGCGCCTGGTTGAGGAATGACTGGCTCAACAAGAACCAAGCTGTGTGAAGTGATGAAGCAGAACAGCTCACTGCTGAGGCTGCAGGTACTCGTTTGTGAACTCCTCCAACTGTCTCTCCAGATCTGTCGCTTTATGTCTGCAGAGAGAAGAAACACGTCACAACTTCATCCAAAACACTAATCAAGTAAAGCTTATTGTAATCAAATTTATTTCCAACAGTTAATTTCATATTTCCAGAACTGTTCTGCTGAGCATGCACTATGTAGTATTTTTTTAACAGCTATTTTCTATGCCTTGCACACCCAAATTTTCACATTACCTTGACTAATTAGATCTCTACTAAGGCTGAAGTTGGGTGTCAACAAATTGTAGGTACTTCATAATAATGGTGCAAGTTGTCCGGCCTTAACAGGTGCAAAGAGGTTTATTTAGTAAACATAAGTGTGTGTGGGTGAGCAATTAGGTGCTTTAAAATGTCATTCATTTTAGAGACTAAAATGAACATCATCAACTGCATTTACAGAGTAAGTGTTCAATCAGTTGTGATACTGAAGCTGCAGCTTTAGTAAACATTCTCCAAATCACAAAATTTGAAGCATCTCTCTCTCTATCTCTGAATTGAAATCCCTGCGTTATGAGTACTACTCATTTTATCACATTCTTTAAAGAACTAATTTAGCCAATTTCCACCCATAGTTTGATCTATTGAGACACAACAATGTACACTTAATCAATACTCTAAATTAAAGGAAGCTCTATTTGTTCACAAGTATAGATGGAGCAGCGGCAATACAAATTCATTTGAATTACACATCTGTTGACTGACAGCAGGGTTGTGCAGCAAGCTTGAGTTGGAAAAAAAACATCAAATTCTTTGCCAGGTCTGGCAAATTTGACTAAGTTTGAATGTAGAATTTGATCGTTTCCAGGTCTGTGCTGTTACTCTAGTATCATTCATTTTCCCCAGACTAGATCTTCCCAAATTCTCAGGCAGTCAATCTGTTCATGTTGTCCCCAGTAAGAGCAGGAGCCGGACTGACCGTAGGCTCTTGGAGTGGCTCTGGACTGTCTCCAGCTGATCTATCTTAGCTGTCAGTTGGCGGATTTCAGCCTCCAGCTCTTTCTGTGTCTGGTCCACCTGCTGACAGAGCCGAGCAAAGGTCGTAGCCATCTCCCTGGCAACACAGAGGGCACAGCGTCTCAGTGCTTATTTATTTAGCCCTGCTACAAAGGGGAAGGCTGGGTGGGGCACAGAGGAGGGTGGAGCAGGTGTGTGCGTGTGTGTGCGTGTGTATATAAATTTAAAACATTATGGGGAGTCAGGCTTTGTCAATAGGCTTAAATACCACCGACAGGGGATTTCACCCTAACCCCATCAAAGACAAACTATTACTATTAACATTATGATGCAGTAAGAGCTTAATACAATATAACATCTAATGACAAATAAATTTATTATCCTACTGGCCTTGCCATAGTGATGAAAATGGCTATAATCTCTGTACATATCCACATTTTACATACTGCTCTGTCTACTTGTTCTACTATAAAATGACAGAAATGATGCGGCATCAGGACTTACTGTTGAACCTGGTGGCTACAGTTTGCACTGGTAAAGCTGACGATGAGCTGCAGCTTCTCGGTTGCGTAGTCCACAAACTGGCGCTTCAGAGCGCGCTCTTTTGCCCTTGTGGTCCAAGTGAGTCTCTCATACAGGTACAGCAAGCCATACATTGAGGCTGACAGGGCAATCAGCCGCCACCCAACTGTTCTATACACCTTAGAAAATAAATAAACAAACAGAAGCCGGGTTAGCACCCTTACAGTTAGACTGGCCTAACTAAAAGAAAACCTACATTATCAGGAATGGTTTGCAGTGTCATGTCATAAAAATGGAGTCATCAGGGTTTACCTTTGCATTCAAATCTTTAAACCTCATATTTATAATACACTACTAGTTGTTTCTTTTGTTGCCATAATCTACAGCAGACACAATGCTGCCAAATGAATTTTTGACAACAAACAATATTTTAAATATCTTTCTATGCAAACTGTTATTGCACAATTAGAAGCAGAAATGTGACATCTAATAAGAGAAAACTCATAATGTTAAGCAAAGTCAACCTTGAAACAATCTTTTAGTCGCAAAATATTTATTTTGACAAAAGACAGAACACTACGTGTAACATTATGTGTACATTTATCCTGGAAGCTGACAATTTTGGAAACAACATACCACTCCCCCAACGATGACAATGCTCATTGAAGTGCGAGAGGTGAGGGACGCCACGTTGTTTGCAATGACTACCATCAGGTCCTCCTGGGTCATGAGAGCCGTCTCGTGGTTGGGCTGGGATATCGTGGAGGGGGGTCCTGAGGAGGGCGTACAGGCCAGTGCTGGTCGAGAGGACTGAGTAATGACAGCAGAGTTTTCTTCACTATACATTTTCTATGGTGTTTATGTGAACATTTGTATTATTATTAACACTAAATATCACAATATGAATCACAGAAGACATAATAGAACTCTCTACCAAAGTCTTTCCAGCCTGTACCTGGAAGTTGTGGTCCACCAGTTTGAGAGCTCTCTGCGCGTTGACAGATCCAAGGAAGCGGTGGACTAATGCTGTCCAGCCCAACGAAAACTGAAACTCAATGTTCTCCTGGAAGTCGCTGCAAAGTTTGGCGCAGTTAAGGTCGTAACTCAGGTCAAACTTCCTGCTGGGCACCAGCATGTGGACTTGGCTCTGGGCCGAAGAGGGAAGCAAAGGGAGCATGCTCTCTGGAGAGTGAGAGAAATTATGGAGTGTGAGAATTACAATAAACAGGGGATAAACAGAAATCAACAGCGTCATTGTATCATAGCTTAGTAAACATGCACCGGTGCACAATATTTCACACTATTAGTCCGTTTTTATCTCTGGTCCCATTCCCACAGTCGGTCGCGGTGCTGGCTGCTTCAGTAGACTCCTTGGCCTCCACGACTGGCTCCAGTCCGCCTGCAGGGCTCATCGTGTGTGTTATGTGGATAATTTTAATATTTTCTGGCAAAGAATGTCTCTTTTTAAGACAGACGGACTTCACCCAAACAAACGGGGCTCAGAAATGTTAGCTGCGCACATACAGCATGCGGTGCGGTCCACACATGATTTACATGAATGACTAATCATTCATGCAGCACACCTGGACGCACCACCGCTCACTGAACAGATCTCTGCCTCACTGCCACAAACAACTGTCTCCACCTGCTGGCATGTAAAGCCGTCTGCTCCCAGTGTTGTTCCAAAGACTTCTATTCCTGTCATCATCACGCATAGACCAGTAAACCGAAACGTGCACATCCCACACAGAAATAATAGTAATCTCTTAAGGATTAGGACAACTGCACCAACTCCAGAACAAACTCATTTAAAATGGCTCTCTTCAATGTGAGATCACTATCAAGTAAGACTTTTATCTTAAATGATTTTATCTTGTCTGCAAATCTAGATTTTATGTTTTTAACTGAATCCTGGTTGCAAATGAATGACTATAGCCAGCTAGCTGAACTGTGTCCGCCACAATATGATTGTTTTAGTCAACCGAGGGTCAGTGGTCGTGGTGGTGGGATAGTGAGCGTGTATAGGAAAAATTTAAAATGTCATCAAGTACGCTGTGATGAATTTAACTCCTTTGAAGTTCTCACTGTTAAAGTTGGATCATATTTGTTATAATTTATCGCCCCCCAAAACCGCCTGGAGGATTTTTATCAGAACTTCCTGAATTTTTATCTACTCTGGTTTTAAATTATGACAGAATTGTTCTTTGTGGCGATTTTAATATTCATGTTGATGACCCCACCAATGTTAATGCAACTGACTTTTTAAATATGGCCACTTCTTTTAACTTCAAACAACATGTCAAAGGGCAAACCCATAACCGTGGTGGTCTACACTGGAGTTGGTTTTTACCCTGGGTGTCAGCATTTCCTCTGTGGAATTAGTGGACATGACCATATTGTAGTAGACCTAAATTTATTAGTTATGCATTTTAATAAATTTATGAGAATTGATACCCAATTATGAATTTTCAAGATTCATAAAATCATTTTATTTAATTCCTCGTTAAGGGCACCACCGGAGTTGTTATAATCCTAGAGTCTTCGGACCTCTAGGTAGTTTTGAATAATTATACAATTATTACTAGTGATCAGTTAGTTAATAATCGCTCAATTATCTTAAATCAGTCAGTCAGTCTCATATCTAAAGGGTCAATTCTCTTGGCAGGAACTATAAATAGGCAACACACACAGCTCTTGATTATATTACAGTGAATTTATTCTCTAACTAAGGTGATAAAAAGATGGTTGGATACAGGGAACATAAACATTTGCTGAACAATGAGCCTGGAGGTTCGATTGTGGGAAGCATTTGACTCATACGGCATAGGAGCTAATTAAAGTAAACTAATTCTATAATTTAGGAGTTAAAATGGACATCTGATCACAGGACGTGTGTTAAGTCTTACTGCTTGTCGACAGCCTGCTTTTGGCCTGTTGCACGGGTCCCACGCTAGCTGCCCGATCCTGGCTTTTTGCTAGGGATTCCCCAGGGTTCTCCGTGTCTGATTGAAACGCCTCCTCCGTCTGGCAATTCGGCTGTTTTCAGGTTTCCTTCGTTGTAGCTGGCGAGACCACGTGGCTTGGTCTGACCTCGGTGAAGTTGGCTCGACGACAAAGGCTTAAAATGGAACTTGGTCGTTCCTGAATTAGTCCAGTGTAAATTAACGGACTCATAACTTTAACAAACAAAAGAAATAAAGAAATTAAAACAAACTGAAGGCAGATCGATGTCGCGGCACTTCAGGTGTGTAGCTTCAAGCGAACAAAGGCCTGTTTGTTTCGCTGGTCGACTGAGGGCGTTGCCTGGCGCGGCACGCCGGCGTGCCGAAGCGTCCAGAGAGCAGAGTGGAAGAGCCAACAGCGAAGAAGAGGAAGAGAGCGAGAGAGGTCGCGTGTCACTCTTTTGTTGTCTGGGGCGTGGTTCCCCAGGGGGCGTCTCAGGTTTCCCATGGGACTGCCTTTCTAAACTTAATGTTTAAAGAAAAGAAATCTATTTGCACGTATTATAATCAAACATTTTCCACAATCAAACCTCAATGGTTGAACGGTTGTACTGTTCTAGGCATTTGATAACAGGAAACAATTGTCACATTATTGGTCAGGATATTTATACATTTAACGGCATTTCCGACGAGGGCATGTAATACTTATTTCGTCCACTTGGGGGAGCTCAGGTTACATGAGGAAAGCTTGGATTAAATCAAAGATTGTCTCTCCTTAGGAACCGGGGAATTTGTTGATTCATCCTTAAATTCAAGCTGGCGATAGAGTATAGTAAAACATTTCTTTTTCATCATTTCGAAAGGAATTTTGAAAGAAAGTATTATGAACAAGCATTGATTACATTAGATGAAGGAGTGTCTTGCTGAAAATAAAAACACTGCACAAGTAACTTTCTTTTCAGCACTAATAAACAACAGATAGCAACAGCAGTTAACATAACTACTCAAATAGAGGCAAACGTAATCAGGTAACTAAAGATTTAATTAAATGCTTTGAGCCTTTGGAGACTGCAGTCCTTTTACATCCAAAGTTCAGTGTCTGGAACATGTCACACTTGGGTGAGACAGGGGTTTTCCTTTTTGATGTGGTAATAAAACAAAGAATAAGGTTAGTTGCCACGGAAACGTGTGTGGGGGGGCCAGTTTTGATAGGCTGTTCAGGGAGATGCCAATGGCTGGCTCGTGTGCCTTTGTCAGTTTAACAGTCAGGCCCCGCGTTATCAGCTTCGGAATCAAAAAGGTGCCAGTTTTATGGTCGGGATAGCACTTAGAGAAAGCAACTTTGACCCCTCCGCTTCTTCTCTGGGGAGGAGAAAGGAATTTAGGGTAGCTCCACATTTATTCCATGTAAAATGCACAAATCCACACCGTTGTTCACTACACAGACTACAGGAAATTTGCTGACAATGCTGATAAGTTACAAAAGGTATGAATGATTAAAGTTTTGATCTAAGACATGAAATCTTTTTCTTGAGAACTGTAAAAGTGACACAGAAACATTGTTTGGTTGAGGGATGTTTATACATTTTTAGCGAGAAACAATATTTTCTTAATTCAAACATCAAGAAAAAGTTGAGGCACAATTTTCAAATCCTTCATTACAAAGTTATGAGAAAATCACAACAAGGAACCAGTCGTGTCAGATTTTCATCTTCCATTGTTCATTAATTCATCTCTTTCTTTCTCACTTAGCATATGACACATTTCAAGTGGAGAAGCAGATGTACAAGCTGATTGATGTGATTTGTAGAACAGAAGCGTGGAACATTATATGCTACAGTTCTGCATAGTTAGTCAGTTGGTGTAAGACAGATGTCAGGAAACAGAGGATGACATGACTTCTAAATTATCTCTTCTTGCCTCTCTTCCTGTTTGTAATTTAGAAATCATGTTGGCATAATTTTCAAAGTGTGATTCCTTCTGAGCATGAAAGCACTAAAACACCTTTAAATTAATCTTGGACTGTTGGATTTAGCTGTAAATACCATTCATATTCCTGAGCCTGTTGCAACTTAATGAACTTGAGCACTAAGAGGAAAGAGGGGAAATATTATGACAACAATCTCATGACTAATGTCTAATTTTTCTTTAATTCTCTGCCCACACACAATGCACATCAGTTTGATTGATGTGCTCCTGCCATACAAGATGTATCTATGTGTAATGCGCCCACAACTCTGCATTGTTAGCCTTGAAGTTTAATCAGCATGCATAGTAGGATGTGTGCTATGTAATTCACTGTTGACTTTATTGCTTTGTTTTCTTTTACATGCTTTTTGCAGCAACAGCAGGCTGCAGTGTGGTGTGTGGTATTTATGAAAGGTTATTAGTAATCCTGACAGCTCTCAGTCTGTGACTTTGTTTTCTCATGTTTTAGTGTAGGGCTTTGCATTGACCCTGGTGTGTTAGAGGCATAGTGAAATCCTGCAACAAAAGCGCACACATACACACAGAGATGTGTTTTGTAAATACTTGCCATATGCTGTGACCGATACCATTCAGCAAGAGTTCAGGAGAACGTTCAGAAGAAAATAAGAATATTTTGCTTTAACATGAAACGTATGAATAGTGACTGTCGACAGGGAATGGGGCAACTGTGTGGGGAAGGCTTTGGGACAGATCTAGCATGGCTTTGGGATTGATAGCCCACAAGGGGACCCTGTGAGAGAGAAAAGAGAGGAAAGGGATGGTCGGTGGGTCACGGAAATCAGGAATAAACAGACATGCAGGTCAGGAAGGCCGTTGTACAGTGGAAATGACATGAAGCGGAGAGTTTGAGATGTGGTCCTGCTCCTGAACTTCAAACTACTTTCATTTACAATGTTGACAGTGAGGTAATGTTTGCTTACCCACTGGACAGAAGCTTCAGTTAAGGTAACACAGGGCAGTAACCAGAAACAAAAAGTTATAAAACCCAGATCAAGGTCACATCTATGAATTTGTTGCTATGTCGACTTCGCAACAGTCCATCCATCCATCCATTGGTTGACTAAGCCCATTACATGGAGGGTAACCAGCTGGTACTGCATTCAACTGTTCTTGCTCAACCATCAGATCCAATGTTTTCCTCTGGGCATTGGTTTCTTATTCAAAAGCAGAAGTTAACATAAAGCACTGTAAATTAGAGGACCATCAGGATCCAGCATGTATGGAAATTACGAATTGTTTAAAATTTAAGATCACCACAAAAAGCTACTCATTTCAATCAGGAGGGACTTCATCTATAATAAATACTAAATCTAATAAGTTGTACACAATGAATATGGGAAATGTGAATTAGTGTGATTAGACCCATTGGCACATCATGGGATTAAAGAGGGTGGTGATGCCATAAGTGCCATAGAAACCACTGATTATGGTGGTAATGGTGATGCGATGAAGAGGATGCTGAAGATCTGGATCTGATGATGAGTGGACTGATAAGCCCGACCTATGCCTTGGTATGATGATGATGCAGGTGAACGGGGTGGAGGAGGGCCGCAGCGTTTTTGCACTGAAATGACAGCTGACAACAGCAGAGAGCAGAACAGATTTAAAGTATGACAGCAAGTACATGACTGGCTGATGGAGGTCTTGGCAGAGAGTGAATGCCCATAGTCAGCTGATTAGAGAAGCGGGAAAAGAGAGAGAGAGAGAGAGAGAGTGTGTGTGTGTGTGTGTGTGTGAGAGAGTTATGAATGGATGAAGCATAAAGATAGATGGATGAACTTACGCTGAGCTTCATTAGATGTGAGAGCCATGTATAAGCAATTTCAGTAGCCAGGGGCAAGTATTTAACATGGATCCCACAGAGTTTTTCCTCTCTCATCTGTTCATGTAAAAGTTATTTGCTTGTTCAATTGTTTGAGTGCTGAGTAATGTGTGACTTTTCCAATAACTTTTCCATTTTGAAAATCACTTCCTGAACACAGTCATTCAGCACAACGCTTTAAAGGACATCCTTTGTTAAGGTGCTGAGCTTTAATACCTTTAATACACTTGGAGGATTAAAGAGGGTGCGTGGTTGGCAGTGCAGTCAGGTAAGTGAGACTGTGGGGTTCAGAGAGGTCCACACCTGAACAAAACACTGTTCGGTCAGACACAGGGTACTGGGTGGTAACATACTGCATGAACAGCCCTGGAGGAGTATCAGTGCTCACTGGAACACAGGTAACACAAGATCCAGCGAGATGATGAAAGGATGGTGAAAGAAAAGTAAAGAAATGTATGAGGTGTATATTCAATATAAAGTATATTCAAGACACTGATTTTACATATAGCTTTACATATATTCTCTTGAAAAGTTTGAAATCTTAAATGTATGTCCCCAGGTATGACTTTAGTCTTGTGGTACTACATGTTTTCATGTGCATGGTGGGAAGTATTGATATTTGTTTAATAAGGGGCAAAATGGTTGCAACAAATTACTGACTTGGTAATGACCAGATTTATTTATTATTATATTTGAGGCAACAGTGTAAATCAATGTATAATCACCTCTCCGCAAATTATGTTTCAGAAAGTAGCTGAAAATCCTTCTGCTTATCAGACTCCCATGTCCTCCCACCGTCAACAACATAATGGTGTTTTGTGTCAGCAGTTATACATGGACATAATAGATTGTCTACTGCCCTCTACATCTGTTGCCAGTTGAAGGCTGACATGTTGATTTATGTGACTTGGAGTAAGGGTAATTAATTATTTTGGTTGATAAGATCCACTCCTCAAGGTCACTGTCCAGTGTTTCCCATACAGCTGGTCACTGACTGTAACTCTGATTAATACATGCAGAATGAGAATCAACAACATACAGTAATTAGGCAAAACCAGAGAAGAAGATAAATATAGAGGCCTTGACTGAAAGATTGTAGAGTCAGATTAATTTATAATTGTATAATTATTATGCTGTCTTAATTATAACTGGTACACATAATGTTTGTATCCTTTCATGTTTGATATTTGGTCAACACTGCTGAATGTTTGGGCAGTGCTGAACAACACACGCATTTCATGTTTTGTTTATAAAAAGCAAATAACCATTTTTGCATGTTTGTCATGTTTTGGATGAATGATGCGCTTATCTTAGAGTCTGTTTTTCATAATAATAATAATCTGATTAACATCTGTTTATGCATTGCCCACTTATTTGACTTTGACACGTTTGCCAGTGGAAAATTAGAAACAGATGTTCCAAATAGAGTAAAATACAACTTTATTGTCCACAAAGGTGTACAATTGTTATTGCCCCATCTGGCAGTTCATTAAAACACACAAAGCACCTAACAACAATGATGGCAGTATGAAAAGTCAAAGTAATAAAATACAACACACAAAATTTAAACCTACAATAATTGAACTGAGGGCAGCGAGCTGTAAACACAACGCTTGACATAGTATCATACTCTAAGTTGGCAAACGTGTTAGCAGATAGTTAGCCTAGATAGCCTATTAGCAGACACATCAGCTGATACAGAGCTTCATTAGCTTTGATTTGTAGTTGTGTTTCTGGTCACCTGGCAAATGTAAGTCCAATGTTCATTCTCCTTTTAGCTCTGTTTTTGGTCTCACCAACTGCTGTAAGAAATATCTGGCTCTTAAGTTACTAAAAGCTCCACTGTGTTCACCAGCTAGTCCCTAACTGTGTCTATCTGCTGTGTGGAGGCATTGTACTGTGCATTGTTTTTGCCTGCTGCAGCCAAAAGCCAAGTTTAGTCTCTACTGGTTCTTCCATGATACATTAGGCGATACCAGATGTACCAGACATGCTGCCAGTGCTTGAAGTGAAAAAAAAAAAGAAATTGTGCCAGTACTCCTCATTCACATGTTGTTCTCATGTTGGCATTTATACCCCCAAACTAGTATAAATTAGTGTATTAGTAGCCTAAAATGTTAAATAAAATTAAACAAAACGTTTTTACTTGGCTAATGTCTGCCTGCAGATCAGTGGCGTAAGGTAGTAACAACAGGCCCCAGTGCAGGCTGTTATGATGGGCCCTTGGGCTACACCGTTACGAAGCACACACGCACAAACACTGCATTCATGTCGGAACCCTTTATTGGCAATTTTATGTGCGTTGTTTCCTTGTTTTGCCACGGTTTAACAACTGATAAGATTAGATGCAGTAAATACCTAATTTAAAGCTCCTTAAATTGATTTATTTCCATATTAACATATTAAATTCAACAGTTCTCTTTGTGCGCGTCTCTCTCCAACACACAGACACACGCTGCTGCTGCTGCAGTAGCTGTGTTGCGTGCCCCTGGACGCAGCAGGTTAAAGTACCATCATGTGATGGATTTTAGAGTCGGACTGTGTCACCTAGACTTTTGTATTTGCAAAGTACAGAAGTCAAAGAGAACATTATAAGGAGCATGGCCAGTGCTGTCATTGTCAGAATCCTGAAACGTCACTACAAACAGCTGAGTGCAGGGGATGAGTCCACTGTACTGAAATGACGCAGACTTTTTCGGGCAATTTCAGTACAATAACCTCCTGATTCACGACTATCGCATTCCTCTTCGACAGAGAGGCAAGACATTATGGTGAATAAGAAAGAAAAGTGGCCTACACATAACACAACACCATGTTTTGAAAACAGACCAGCTACGGTGTACACACCGTTTAATATCCACAAGCACATCCACACAGTTAAACAGGTAGGTCTACTCAGCGCCGAGCTGACCTCGAAATGACAGCCTTTGAAACAGCAGCATGGCAGTCACACCAAATCCACTTAAAAAGCACTTGTAAAGTCACTCACCAATTTAAAAGGCGTCCGACAAGCCTGCATTGAGCAAAATCTTGGACAATGTGCTCAGTAATCCAAACCAATCTTATTTGGGAGCTTTGCGACCTTCTCTTGTTCTTTTCTCTCCTGTCCCTTCTTGAAACGACTTTTATGTGCGAATTGCATGACTGCTAGCTTGCACGTGTGCTCTGCTAGTCTACTGATCAGATTTAGCTTTTCACCCGATTTCTGGAGTCTTGTCGTCTGATCATATGATCAAATAGAAACTGATGATTGCTGGGCATTTATTATATATTAGCAATCATCATTGCATATGTTGGCTATGTGACACGAATACCAAAGAGAATAAGACTAAATTAATTCAGTTGAATCTGTGGCATCAATTTTTTTTTTTTTATTAATTTTTATATTTCACTGTATACCTTATAGCCTACTGCTTGCTACTGACTTTTGTGGGTAAAACCACTGACTGCAGTCTGTAGTTTTACCCACAAAAGTCAGTAAACTGAATGAATTTAGCCTTATTTTCTTATTTTCTTTGGCGTCAGACACCACAGCAAACGGGGAAATGCACATATGAATGTATATATAGCACTTGATAACCATTGCAAATACAGTTTGAGGTGAAATGGGTGTTTACTCTTGATTGATGAAACCGGTTGATCAGCTCGTAACTCGGCGGGTCCACTCCTGTCAAGGGCCCCCAGCACAGTGTGGGCTCCAGTGCAGCTACACTGTCTGCACTGTCTATACGTACGCTCCTGCTGCAGATTTATTTGATTTATTAGATTACTTGTAACTTTCTACAGGCTTATTAGATGAGATTGAACAATTCGGCTATTTTTACAAATAAAACAGTTGATATTACAGTTAAGATTTGATTAGGGCTAATGTTAGTGTGTGAAAAATGTTGGCCCCAGGCCAGTACGCTAAAGAGTACATTTTAGAAGTGCCGGTACTGAGTAAAGGTGAGTTCCAGTGTTCTGACAATTTATGCTTCCTTAATGCAAATTGATAGTGTCTCACCCTAAAATACCCTGTAAATTGTCAGAATGCCTGGCCCACTGTAAACACTGCATACCATCCACTTCACTTCTCCTACTTTGTGTACAAGGAAACCAGATTCAATTTAATTCCAAAATGTTTCTGTCACCTGTAGTCACTGTTGTTCCTCAGTTTAAGAGAGGAACCAGAGACTGTAGAGATTCCATTGGTTGGTCACAGGAAACTAAGAACTTCCACTTCGCTCAGCAAGATGCCTCAGACTCCTTCCCATGGAGGCCATTAGCTCTTTGATCAGAGCGAGTGAAGACGGACAGGATTTATCAAGGATGGGGCTGTTAAATAAAGCCAGCCTGTGGGTTACAAGTTTCATGATGATGCAACCGAACATACTCAAGCTGTGTGAAACACCCATAGTAACCCGGCAGAGAGCTCAGGGGTAGAAACTATTTATCCAGCTCAGCATGTATACCAAGCAGGCAACCATTACATCCCATTTGAGAACATGGGCACTTGAATTTGATGCTGTTGTTTGGGAGTGCCAATTTCATTTTAGTGCTCAGTATTCCTCCTATGTCATATGTTTTTCTCCTCTATTTGATTTTTTTAGCCAGAACGAGGCAGAAATATCTCCAGCAATTCCTCCAAGGATCTTAAAGAAAAGGTCTATAATTTGGAGAGTGGCAATCTGACATTCCAGCATGTTATCATGTGAATACGTTTAAAGCTTGTTTCTTTTCATACAGTCCTTTATACAGGAAAGACCAATATTGGATTCGCTCTTGGCATAGTAAGATGAAACTTTAATATTCCCTGTGATGAAATTTTCTGTTAGAAATTGGATCTAGACCAAAAATATAGATATAATATATAGATTTATAGAACACCTCCTGGACTGAAATATTGTATTTGAGGCAGTTTGTGGTGAAGCTGAGGTACGTGCTGTAACCCATGGCCCCTTCATATATGTCATTCTACTGTATCACAGATTTTTCTTTGTTCTCTTTTTGTGTTTCAGCTTTTTGTCAACAGTGACTTGTAGGACGATGTATAAAGTATATAATATAGTATACTATAATACCAGATCTAAAATATATGCTCAGAGTGGCTACAGCATTTTTTATGGTTATGTTTAGGCACTGGCAGCGCTTAATTAAGGTTAAGGTTTGAAAAGATCATGGTTTTGGTTAATGCAGAAAAAATCCACAGTGACATGAGACACAACAGGATTTTCAACATTGAACAAAAACCACAATCCTTCTCTAAGAGCTTGTTGACTGAACTGAACCACAGACAGGCCTCTGGTGTCAAAGTCCTGCATTTTGTACGCTCGCCACCAAAAACTTCGCCTCTGAATATAATCTGGGTAGCGATTGTGTTTTCCACCAGAAAACAAATTAGCAGTATATGAACACAAATTCTTGCAGACAGAGTTGTGTATTAATCCATAAGAGTATTTGACTTCTGGACTTGAAGCAAGTCTGACTACGTGACAACTTAGAGATTTACAGGTGAACAGATGTTTGCGGTTTACAGATCCATGCATTACGCCCATAGAGATTGTTTACAGCAGGACATGTGTTTTTTTCCTTTCTTTTGTGCTTTGTGGCTGAGATAGAAGAGAAAGCTGTTTTGACACTGCGGATGTTGTACACAACAGAGAGCTGAGAGTCATGGGAGCTCACAGGTTCAGACAGCGACTTTCAGTGTACCTGGGAATATATCTTTCTGAAGGTTGCAGCCACCTTGTTTCCACATCCTCACACTATAGAAAGAATTCACAGGGACATTACATAGTTTCCAGGAAAAAAATTCTTCAGTCAAGGACTTTAAAATGTTGTTTCCTTCAGTAAAGTTGAGTCACGGTTGATGTAGCACAACTTCACATTTAACAGTGACTCTAAGTGAGGACACCCACAGCAACACATCTGAACTCATTACAAGAGATTCACTTTAAAGTTTGTTTTTACATGCAAGAATTATGTTATGTGTGACGAAATTGAAATATATTGTACTGGATATTTTATGATTCATATTCCTGATCCTTAACTTCAGTGAGTATTCCCTCAAGGGATACAGCCTCCAGACAACATTGCTTCTTTTGTGTGTGCTGTTTATATTTACTCTTTAAATTACACCTCAAGCACACCCAGTTACAAGTAACCTTTTTTTTCCTTTTTTCTTTTTGTTGTTGGTACAATTCAGAGTGCATGGTGTAATGCCGTTTTGAGTTGTCATTGCAGGAAACGCACAGGTGAAACAAATTTCATTAACAATGACAAACCATCCATCAAGTGTCCCAGGAAGGCATGCCAGTGATGCACCATGCAAAACCAAGACTCGCCTAGATTGAATGCAGTTGTTCTTAATGTTATTAATTTCACCTGCGCTTTTCCTGCTGTGACATGCCAAAACGTCTCCTGTTTAATGTAACAGATTACAGATTGAGAAAGGTTTAGATCTCTGTCCCAGCAAGTCTTCTAAATTAAACAAAAAATACATCATTTGGTGAGGGTTAGGAAATGATGATGGCCATGCTTAAAAAATAATCCTCATCCTTCTGCAGAGTTTGTGGCTCTATAACAACATCTAACGTCTAACAACAGACTGCGATCCTTTGCTCTCATCATAAGGACTTGAAGGCTCTGTCTTGTGGTTGAATTAGTAGTTTTCACAAACAGTGCATGGCTCCTCATGGCACTTCCACAAATAATGTATTAGTAATCTGAGTCTGAGCTACATTTTAGGGTCTGGATTATTTTCATTAAATCAGAGTGGCGGTGACGTGTGTGCATGATCTTTTTATATTATATTTCAATTCATTATAAATGTCACTTGAACGTAAACTGATGCTGTGGTTCTTCTTGAAAAGACAGTTTCCTTTGTCTATGACTTGCCATTATAAAGGTATACATTAAAACATAATATGATAAATGCAACAGGTTTATATTTGGATCACTTGTTAAATAATGATTCTGTAATGGTAGTAGTGATTTATTATCTGCAGAACAAAAAATACATTTGCATCACTATCTTGGGTGTAATTCCTCTGGCACGCAAAACTGTGAAAACAGGATGACAGTGACAACATGTGAGTGGATACGAAATGGTATTTAAGTGTATAACCCTGATATCTGAATTAAACAAATGCATGCATGAGCAGGTCAAACCCTCCTGTGCTTCAAGATTCATTGTTTTCTCATATTAGACCACATAATTAAGACAAGTGAAGAGCAAGTCTTGTTATTTCAATTGGGTTAGTGTTACAACCTCTCTGATCATAAATTCAAACGAGAACACTAATTGCAATTAATGGAGTTCTGCACACATGTAAGGAACGCAACCTATTTGTTTTTCCTATTAATAGCTACAGATAGCTCTTTGTTGTTGCCTCCTCTAATGGTCTAAAGAATGACTTTGGTTAGAAAAGCTTCTCACCAAATTACACTTGATCCAAATGAGCACTTTTGTCTTATCCGTCTCACTTCTGCAGACCGAACATCTGTGCATGGCTGTACGCTGAAGAGTCAAGCAACATATGGTCCCGTATTTTTTGTCAGGCGTGAACGGTTTACTGTATATTAGAGGCTGATGCTGAATTAGCGAATAAAAGAACAAAGTCAGTGTCTGGCTATAAAGCCTCTCTCAAGGCCTTCTAAAGATTCTGTCTGTGAGCCTGCTGTGATTTATGGAGTGATGCGGTTTTCTTCAGGCTCTAGTGTTTATGAGGGAACTTTCTGGTCAAGATACTCCAAGATACATCTTCTTGTAATAATTAAGCTTTTTTCATCAGCTTGGTCATCAGTGTATTTTTTAAAAAAGCATAAAAAGCAATGCATCATTACATTATTAATGTGGATTCTGCCACAACCATGCAAAATCAGAGTCTCTAGAGACAGTGGTACATGGTGTATGTGTGTGTGTATGGTGGATGTTGTTCATGATCCACTTTAATGTAAAGTAAATTATGCCTGCTGTTTTAAGCTATTAGAGTAAGGTCAGAGTTATTTTAAGTACACTAAGCAGAACCTTATCATCTCTGAGCTTAGCCTTAGTTTTTTTTATCGACAAAGCAGCCAGTTCACAGTCCTGACTTCATAGCCGTGTCTAATAAAAGGAAGCCGTGCGTTCTCGGTTTACAGCTCCAGCAAAGGTAAAGGTTAGTTGCTCATTCCCCTCCCCTGAGCAACAAAGGAAACGACAGAAAGAAACAGAAGGAGCAGTGTGATTAGAAGCTGGAGATCGAGTCGCTAATCAAAGCTGCGCCGGGATCTGAAACTCTACCAGCTGAGTGTGGAGTGCTCTTCCTGCTCACCGTGATGGCGGCGACACACTAACCTGAAGTGACCAGGGGGAACAAAGATCCACACTTTAATTCATTTTACTTTTATGTTCTCTTGCTTAATGAAAATCAAATCAAAACTTAGCCAGGGGCCGCTCGTTCTTTGTCGCTATCCCTCTTCCTCCCTCTCCGTATTCTCTTCCCCCTGTCCCTCGCTGTGTTGCTTTGAAGTGTAAATCAGATTCTACTGATGTATGAAAGTAAAGTGCAGACACTGTTCACCAAAGACCATTTTACAGCACCAAGGGCACACAGGGTTCAACCACTAAACATATAGGTCAAAAATGCTTTATCCAACTGTGTGTGTGCGTTTATGTGTGTGTGTGTGTGTGTGTGTGTGTGTGTTGTATGTAAAGCCACTTATCAAAGGAACTGGTTATTAAAATGTATGAGGCTGTATAGACAGAGTAAGATTTTTTTTTATAGATAGACCTTCTGTTTGTTTTTAATCTCTGCATCAACTGTAAAAACTCCAAAAACACAAAAATTATCATCTGTCAAGTACTTTTGTCTGGTGCTCTGACTTCCTCAACATCATGCTTTCAGGAAAGTTCTAGCTTGACTTATTTTGTATCGGTCGGTGTTGTTTTTACTTTGGGGATTTTAAATAATTAGATCTCTTAGTTGAGTGAAAATAAGCCAATTCTAATGTAATAGAGCTCTGATATTCTACAAAATAGAAAGTATTAAAAAAGTCCACCTGACCATTTTACACACTCCTCTGACTTCTTCTTCCTTTCATTCATAGAGATTTAATAAAGAAATCCTTGGATTAACCACATCAGTGTACTTCATGAAGACAGAAAGTTTTGATGGCGCCTCACTGTAAGTCATTTCATATTCACATGTTACATACTATCTACTTATATATGTTCATGTCCTGTCTCTTACACTTTATAGTCCAATACATCACTTGGCTCTCACATGTGAATAAACAAACGTTGACTTCTGCATCCTTGCTGCTACAAGACTGCCTGATTTCACAAATTTAAGTTCACTTCATCAACTTTAGTTGTGCGTGAATGTTTCTTTGAAGAGCATCTTAAAGTCCAACTGAAAGTAAATTGCATTTTGTTTTGTCTGCTCCATATCTGCTCAGTAGGCTAAATCACTTGTCTTTATTTGTACTGAGATCAGAAACAAAAAGGCAGACATTAATATTTTTTGGTTTCATGATGGCACGTGATGTTGAGTTTGAGAGAAGAAGTCCAACGAGCTTAAAACTTTCAACCCAACAGGGCAGTGAACACTAAGCCTGGTGAGTTACTTTTTGAATATATGTTCATGTTCCTGTGTATTTCAGGATCTGCCGGAACTTGTGAGCTCCAGGACAGTCAGTGTCAAGCTTTCTCAGATTTTCTAATCTATTACATGAGACGAGCCACATCGTCAAACTAAAATATGTAGTTTTGTCAAAATAAATGTCTAAAACCTCAACATGAGTGAGTATATTGATTTAACAAATACAATAATATATTAAAAATAAAAGTTGTGAACGTAACATATTCTACCAACTTCATGGTGAAATGAGCTATTTTTGTCTTTTGTCTTCTTTAATTAAACCACTACGTTTAGATTAAAATAGAATTTTTAATGGTTGCAAAACATACATATTACCAGACAAAAAAATAAATATAACAACATGTACCTGCTACCTATATGCCACTCTCTTAAAACAATAATAATTAGTAAAAAATTTTAATCTATTAGACCACATTTACTGCTCATTACACCGCTGCCATAAGTTCAAAGTACTGTATGGGGGACTGTGTACTGTAAAAGTGTTTGCAAAATTGTCACATTGCAACTTATTGCACATTAATAAAAACTCACATTTGCACCTGAATCTCATAAAGATGGACATTATGTATTCATTCAGGCCGTCTCTCCTAAGGTAGGTTTTGTTTACCCATCGACTGCAGCTGTTCAACATGCATCAGAATTAGTCTACCACATGTTTTTACAGTGTATGAAAGACTTTGATTTATTTCCAGTCAGCAGTATGTGATGTATATGGCCATGCCTGCTTTTGATTATTTTTCAAAGACTCATCAGTCTTTCTATATCAGAGGATGTTGTATATTTGTTTTTGCTTTGATTCAGCACTAGTTAGTAAAGTTAATATTTTTAAGATTTCATCTCAGTGACTAGATGATTAATAAAAGTTCAATGCAATAGAGCAGGGGTGTCAAACTCATTTTCACCAAGGGCCACATAAGCATTACGGTTACCCTCAAAGGGCCAGTTGCAACTGTAAGACAAACGTAACATATTGTTAAATAACTGTATCTTTATTTGATTATGTATTCAAGTTAAGGACAATCATCAGATGTAAAAATATAGCCTTAATAAGAAAATGTCTCTGTGTTATTATAACATAAATAAATAAATTTATCAGATTTAAAAACCCTCATTTCTCCATCAATCAAAGCACAAACATTTCAAGTAAATAACAAACACAAATATCATCAAACATAAGCTTTTACGGTAACTTTTCACTTTTTCACAGTCCAGAGGTAGAGAACCATGGTAAAACAAATAATTGTGATCTGCTAGTAACATGAGGGACAGATGTGATAAAATTATAGTCCAGCTGCACACAGCCTTGCAGAGGGCATACATCCTACTAATGAGAGATATTTTGCACACTACACGATTTTAACCCGATTTGCCGCTCGGCGAGCTCGGCGACCGTCAGGCTGTGATCGGGAGTAAATCAGTGGTTGATCTGCAGTTGCCAGTTGTTATGCGACTACTCAACGATACATCATAACAGCTCCCCGCCACATTTCTGACACATCGCCTACGTCTGCCAGATATCTAGCACGCCAGATATCTGGAGGAGTCGGCCGAATCGACATCTACATTCAGCCAAAGAGAGCGGGCAGCTACTTTTTCACCGCAAATACATTTTACTCACCTCCAGCTCTCTCTGTAGCACGGAGATTCCCGCTACCTGCGTGTGCTAATCCATTCTTTCAGCCAGATTCTATGTCTTTATAATTGCTGTCTTTATAATAACAAAAAACAGCTGTTTTGTCTGTAGGTTCGTGTCATTTACCATTTGACATTTCATGTGTGTTTTCTTGACAAAACGTGCTTTGGAGACCAGCGTTGGGTGACAGAGTCACTGTCAGCGCTTATAGTGTGACCCCCTGTCACCGATCAGTCATGTAGCGTGAACGCCACAACGACTTCAAGACTCCCGTCACAAGACGGCAAGTTGTGCAGTGTGAACGGCACGGCCATCGGCCGATGCTGAAAGTCGTGTAGTCTGTACAAGCCTTAACTAACGTTGATCCTTCATCACTGATAGTGCCTCATAACACAAAAGACATAGCCTAGGCCTAGCCTACTGGGTTTTCTCCTTGAAGCACAAACATGTATTCACTTTCCCATCATTCATGAAATTGCCTTCCTTCTGCATCAATTTGCATCGTCTTGGATATTTAGGCATTGTTTGTATACATTTCTCATCTGCACTTGTTGGAAAAAACTACGGTAGTGGGTGTGGAAACATCGCAATCTAGTGGCGGGATGCCGTCACTTCTGGGGTCACAAAATTGACATGCATTGTGGGAGATGTAGTTTATGGCAGCATAGACTTTTATTTTAGGACAATCATGAATCTTTAAAGCTTTCGCGGGCCACATAAAATGACGTGGCGGGCCGGATCCAGCCTGCGGGCCTTGAGTTTGATACATGTGCAATAGAGGCTGTGGTGGACAGTAACTAAGTACATTTACTTAAGTACTGTACTTAAGTACAAATTAGAGGTATTTGTACCTCCCGAAACCCTGTACGCAGGATAAGCGGTTGACGATGGATGGATGTATGTACTTTACTTGAACATTTTCTTTTCATGCCACGTTCTACTTCTACTCAACAACATCACAGAGAGAGTTATTGTACTTTTTACTTCACTACATTTATCTGACAGCTTTGGTTACTAGTTACTTTACAAATTAAAGGAGACCTTTTATACTACATTTCCAGCCCTATATTGTAGTTCTGTGACTCCTTTAAGGTAGCTTTGCATAATTCAAAGTAAAAAAAACCTTTCTGTCTTATACTGGCACTTCATGCAGGCCCTCATTTCAGTCTCTGTCTGAAACAAGCTGAAGATGCTCTTGTCTCTTTGACACAAAACATATGAAGAGTTTATAAAATATAATGTTTTGCTATAAATTAAACTACCCAACAGTTACAAAAGTACAGCTAGTACATTAGTTGATTGACAGAAATTTAATTGGCAACTATTTTGGTAATAGTCATGTCATTTTCTATGTAAAAACATTGATTAATGGAGAAAGTAATCAGTGGATTAATCCATCATGAAAAAAGTAATTATATTGCAGTGATACAAAATAGTTCAACCTCAACCAACTACAACAGTTAAATCCTGCCTTTATGTTAATGCATGAGCATTAATAATAATAATAATCTAATGATATATAATAGTTCTAACAGTCACAGGACAGTTTTCTTTCTACTTTGAGTACTTTTACTTTCAATGCAGGAATTTTACTTCTAACAGAGTACTTAAGGAGTGAGGTATTAGTACTTTTACTTAAGTAAAGGATCTGACTACTTCATCCACCACTGAATAAAGGAATAGAGATATATGTCTGAGCAGAAACTAATGATTAAAGCTCCTCCACAGATAAATTAATATTACTTACCAGGCTTTGTTTATGACCTCATTTGTTCAGATCTCAGAGGTCTACCTTTTACAGCATGTAATGATACTAAATCCTTCAAGAAAGAATTTCCCTCTTCTTTTTTCTTTCAGCCAGGACTTACAATGAACTTGAGACACACACACACACACACACACACACACACACACACAAAGAACATGAACATGTTGAGTTACAACTGCTAAAAGACCTTTATGACTCAAAAGTGTTGAAGTCAGTCACCCACAACAAAGATATATCACATTTAATATCAGTCACAATTGTTTAAGTGGATTTGCAGCATGATTTTCTGCTTATTACGCCATATTTTTTTTGGGGGGGGGGGGTTCTTTTCAGACAAATTGAGGTTCAGCATTAAATGTTTAGTCTTGTTAAGAATAGCAAACCATTCCTGGCTTAAAGGCTTACAAACAAAAGGATTTAAAACAGATTATTTTTTTCTACAAGGCTCGTATTATCAGGATTAAACTTAAAGCGCCCAAGGGTGAGTACAATACAGAGAGGACACACACAATTCTAAGACAAATAAGTGTTCAGGGATAAATGGAGTTACTTTGTTAATTTACTGTGCTAATGACAAAAGGAAACCCTTCTGTATATTATACTATTAAAAGCAAAGTTAAAAAGAATATTCATTTAACGGTGACTGGATGTGGACAAAAATTGTCTTAATTGACTTTAAAATGATCCAAGCCCCCATGATGCCAGACAAAGCCTTTTGCCATGACCATGAAAGGATTTACTCATCTTCACCCACGGACAAGACATACTGTAGAGGTTTTGAGATTCTCGTTTTGTGTGACATATCTATATATACATGATGTCAAATATCACTTGCTCTGCTGGGTTTGACCAGTTTACTTGATTCCTGCATGAGATATAAAAAGAATCTGAAGCTATGGGGAAAGTAGGGCAAAGAAAATAGATTTTATGCCGGGCATTAGCCATCATTATTATAATGGTCAGTGATGATGAGTTAATTTCTGCTCCTTAGTCACAGAGCAAAAGGTTATACATGTTTAAATCATGCAGCGTGATCAAAAAAATACATCAGCTTCTGAAACTTAAATATAAATATAAAAGTAGAATTTTACTATTTCCCAACTATGACGTGCAAAAAGCGATGTATTAGTAATGATGTTATGATGGTCAAATAATGTGTTCAATTGACTGTTTGCTAAACCGCTCCCCCTAACTACTATGGTCTAATCAATGGTTAGCCACCTTAACTAGGCAAAGCAAGCCTGTAAAGCTTTGGAGTTCTCCACATGTTGACGTTGTGTTTATGTGGCTCTACTTAGTAGTTTGGAGGGTTTTATCTGTTTTCATTACTTTTCTAAAACCAAAACACAACAGCAAAAGTGAAAGGAATGGATTAAACTGTGTGTCTGTCTGCTCTAATGTAAGCTGCAGTCACTAGCATGTCTGGCAGTGGCGGTTCTAGACCAATTTTATTGAGGGGGCCAGACTGGGGCCAGATGTTTTGTCACAGGGGCATATTCAATCTGGGACAAAAGAGACAAAGGCAATGTTTAAGCTTTCAAAATGTCTTGTTTAATATACAATCTAATGTTTTTGTATGTTTCAGTAACAAATTAAATACGGCAAATTAATACATAAGCTGATCTACTAATGGTGTGCACGCAGAATGACGTCTTTCAAAAGTGCAAGATAGCACCTGTTGTTCATTTACTACTTTTGCCTTAATGAATATGCAATTTGGGGCGTTTCAATTTTATTGTACAAAGTAATGGCAGGGTAACATGCAAATACATTTATTTACTACAGGTAATGTGATCTAATAAGCCTACAAGCAATTTCATGCGCAACAGCATCTGTATTTAATACATTTGAAAGGAAGGTGCAAACCGCCAAGGAGACACAGCCATAATGAAAGAAGGCGTAGAGAAATTAAAAATATTTGATAATATTTTTCTGTATCCAATATATAGAAATAAAATTATTTTATTTTATTTATTCAATGAACTATATCAATTGAATTGTTTTTTTGTATTTTCCTTTAGCTTTGGCAATACTGTCGTTTTAACAGTCATGCCAATACAGCAAAATTCTCTTCGACCTTGAGAGGGAAGAATTTAGAAAGGTGCGTGACGCTGCAGAGAGCCCCCAGCTGCAGTAGTGCACGGATCAAGTGTAAATTCATCCAGCCAGAGGGAACGATCACCAACTGTTCACAGCGCGCCGGTCATAATAGCGACACAACCCATTATAGGTATCGGAGAGGGAATGGGCCGTACAGGGCCAGGGACAGGAGATCGCGAGGCGACCGGGCACGGTGCGGACGGTCGGTGATTGTTCACTCTGGCTGGATGAAGCACGATCTGCAGTAATTTCCTAGCATCTGGGTCATTCCAGCATACTGTAGCTGTTTCTGCTGGGGTTTCCCAAAGCAGTTTTTCAGTCCCGAGTACTTAGTGCAATCTAAGGCAGGATGAAGGCCCTATGACTTTTGCTAGGAAACAACAAACGTCTCCATATTCACCCATGTTTTAAATTAAAATTAAATAGTGCTGGTACTGGTCAAAGCAATGCAAAAATGCACACAATGAATGCTGACTGTAAAAGCATGTTACATTTGCTATTTACATCATATAATGAGATATATTCTCTTTAACCTGTCACAAGGTGTATTGTTATGTTTTTCTCAGATAAAAGGATATTTACAGAGGAGTGTGGCTGCAGCAACAGTGTATTTAGAGGCTAATCCTTGTTAACATTGGCCTGCCGTCCTCATCGTCAGCGACCTCGTTTTGTGGTTCAATCACAATCTTCTTGTTTCTCTCTCAGTTTTGTCCCTTTTTCAGTTTTTAATTTCAGCATATTCAACGAGATTGGTAGGTGCAATAAAGACGGAAAATACAAAGACAGCACTTTTCTTAATTGTCTTTTACTCTAGGCACAAATGGTGATAACCTCATTTGACTCCTTCCTGTTTGCATAAAGAAAGAGCTCTGACTTTGTTTTTAGGGCACCAAACTGAGATTGTAAACTCTATTTCCTGTCAAAGCCCAGGTGAGTTTGCCTACATTTTTCATTTAATATTCTACCAAACCTGACTGCTGCTTCTCCTCAAACCCCCTGCCATCACTTTCTGATACATCAAATGTTAATTTGCCTTCATCTTGCAGAACTGTTTCTCCAAAGATAAGAAAGTGAAAACCAGTCCTCTCGTTGGTTACCCTCTGGGTTTGGCTTCATTTTCAACCTTTTCCAGGGCTCATCTTGCCAAAATTAAAGACACACATGTCTTGCTTTCTTGGTCCATTAAGGCTGTGTTACCACTTAAGACCTGTGGCTTCATTTGATGAGTTGCTGCACATCACAACCAACATGTTATTAACACTCAGAGCACTGACATCAAAAAGCACAGAGATGAGGTTATTAAAATTATCCTTAGTAAAAGGATGCTATATTTCAAATGAGATTTCAGGTGGACAGAGCTTTGACTGTAAGAGGTTTTTCTTGACTGCCTCTGCAGGTTCAAGGTTGGTGGTTTTTGGGTAGACAAGGCTAGGCTTTAGTATGTGGACACAAGTCATGAATAACCTGTGCAGCCTAATCCAGTCTTGCACAACAGTCCTGCAACATTTATTATAGTGTAGAGCCTTATGTGAAGTAGAAATCAGCCAAAAGTCAAATGCCTCTGTGTGCGCAGTTCTGTTGAAGAACATTACCATGAGCTATAGTAACAGGTAGGTTTAACAGTCCGCCTGAAGAGAACAGACTCTGCCTGTTAAGTGATTTATGCGAGAAACGTCCATTTCATATTTTGTTACTCATTATTGCTGATGAGTTCTTCTAGATGAATGATTATAAGAAACTTGAGCTGTTTTTTTAAGAAGATAACCTTTTTGGTTGCTGATTATATTTTAAGTGTTCTTTGTAATATAGTGTTATATGTATAATATATATATATATATACACATATACACATACATATATACACATATATATATATACACATGTATATATATATATATATGTGTAGGTGTATATATGTGTGTGTATGTATATATGTATATATAATTATATATAATAAGTCATGTTCATGCTGACAAATGCTGTGACCATAAGCGGAGGTAGCGTGGGTGCACAGGGGCGGCAGACCCAGGGCCCTGGCTAGTCAGGGGATCCCCTACGTGGACTTTGAGGTTTAGCTCAGTTGACTGTAAACACAGACAAACACTACTGCTGCATGCAATTCAGCTGTATTGGTAAACTTCAGCAGCTCTTATCAAATGAATCAGTCCCTTTGCTCCTGGTTTCAATGGTAAAACACTACAAGAATGACAGTTACCACCAAAATAAACACTACATTAAGGAGACATGTTTTAATAAACAAATCATAAAGTAACATTTGTATTTCAAGCAAATTTTAACATAACTCTCTTCACCGCACTGCATCATGGGAAATCTAAGGGACGATGTATCACCCCGGAGTCAGTTACAAATGGTTAAAACGCACACAAAAGGAAATCATTTAACTACGTAACCTACTTAATCATAGTAGAAGCACAAAATGCAAACACCAAATCAACAGAATCTAAACATGTCAGCAAAATCAGGTAGGCAAAATGCTCTGATTCCGAAATGCTCACTGTGGGAAATGC
>NC_060154.1:16241769-16245181 GCF_021292245.1 Micropterus dolomieu | reverse complement strand
TGAGTTCACTTAACAACTGCCTTTGTGAAGTTAAAAAATGGATGTCAAATAATTTCCTCCAGCTGAACTCAGACAAAACAGAAATCCTGGTCATCGAGTCTCAGCAGATGGCATCAAATACTGCCATCTGCTGGTTCCCTAGTAAATCACATTAAGCCTGTGGCAAAGAACCTTGGTGTTTGGTTTGATAGTAATTTAAATTTCGAGCAGCACACCACAAAGCTTGTTCAATCATGTTTTTATCAACTTAGAAATATAGCAAAAATTCGATCTATGTTAACTTTTAAGGACACCGAGACCATTTTACACGCCTTCATCTCATCACGCCTGGATTATTGCAACAGCCTTTTCACCTGTTTAACCCAAAAATCTATTGATCGACTCCAGACTGTCCAGAACTCAGCTGCCAGGCTTTTAACCAGAACAAAGAAATGACCACATTACTCCTATTTTAGCTTCATTACACTGGCTCCCAGTATGTTTTAGAATTGACTTTAAAATTCTATTGATCACTTTTAAAGCTCTTCATGGCCTCTCGCCTTGTTATATTTCTGAACTTTTAGTCCCATACGCACCAGCACGTACCTTGAGATCCTTGGGCAGAGGTCAGTTGTCTGTTCCAGAGGCTCGACTGAAAACTAAAGGGGACAGAGCGTTTGCAGTCAGGGCCCCGAGGCTCTGGAACAGCCTGCCCGAGGAAATCAGGTCGGCTGAGTCAGTGAACTCTTTTAAGTCCCTTCTTAAAACATACTTCTATAGGAGAGCTTTTCCCGATCTTATTTGACTTTATTTTATCCCTTTTATTTTATTGTATTTTACTAATTTTATATTAATTTTTCATGCTCTTATCTTGTGTTTTTTTTTGTATTATTCTTTACACTTGTTAAAGCACTTTGTAACTTGTTTTTGAAAAGTGCTCTACAAATAAGGATTATTATATATTATTATTATTAAGGGACTAATTCCAAATACCGTAAAACTTTGATTGATAGCCCGGGCTTTTATTTGCTAAAAATCACTGAATTGACCCTGCCTATATTTGGGACAGGTGTCCATATGGGACAGGCCTTTAATTCCTTTGTGAAATAAGCTATTATGAAACAGTTTATTCACAACTTATTTTTATAAAAGCTGTTTTGATTCTTTTGATCAGTGGACCCTTACAGACTAAAGGAATATAAATAATCAAGGAACGGACACATTCGGACTAAATGAGCACTTCAAAGGTAACGGGAGCAGCACTTCTCCCCCCCCCCCCCCCCCCCAAACAACAACACCACCACGTTATCATAGTGGTCTGTAAAGCTAAAAAAAATACATTTGATAAGAATATTTCAGCTTTTGTTTCTCTCTCCTTAGGGAGAAATAAAAATAAAAACACAAACACACACAAAAAAAAAAAAATTATTCACACCACAATTTCATAACTGCACCTGAGTCCTTTTCATCAGAGGGCACATTAACACCTTTTCAACATCACTGTCACCGAGCACAGCTTGCATGCGTGCCTGACACAGTGACGCATTTGTAGCATAATAGGGCTTGGGATGATGGCATTTGGCGAGGAGGGTAAATATAGCAGTGCACTGGGTGTTGCAGACCATAGCCTGAGTACCCAAAAAGGTTTTGACTAAGTTTAGCAACAGTCTCTAAATGAGCGATAGGAGAGAAAAAACTATGGTGGACAGGAAATGTGGTCTGAGGTCATTGTTTTTTATGAAAACATGATTTCTTCCATGGCCTATTAAGCAAGGAAAGGCTCTGAGGAAACGATCATTTTAGACAACGAATCATTCATCTATTCTAGTCTTTCATCTATTAGTATCTATATGTATTATTATATTATTATGATGGTATACACATATTAATACTCATACCCAAGAATACAAATATCATAAATGACCTGGATTTGACCAAGAGAAAGCTATAATCACTGATCGTGTCTATTAAATTCACTTTGATCATTAAGATGTAAATGTTAGGATTTAAAATTTATTTTTTATGCAGTGTGTTGCCATAGATTACTAGTTGCAACTTCAGATCATTCACTGAGTGGGACTATTTTACACTATTACTTGAGAATTTTCTTAAGGGCTCATTATTGTGCACACAATTATGTCTGCGGTTTAATTACCGATCATGTATGACTGAGAGGACTGGACAGAGGCGTAGACGGCATCGGAGCAGCGGTAGGCCAAGTTCTTGCCCATCCCCTCCTCCACGTGAGCCAGCAGTTCCTGCCAACAGCGAATGTCAGAGAGACCGTCAGAGAAAGCGGTCAATAAAGAAACAAATGTACACGTGCTACTCTGGTCTCTAGTTTAAGAGCACAAGTGCACCTAAAGATTGTTGGCCAGGAAAGGTGTGATCAAGAAAAACTGGGCCTCTACTTACAGACTTGTAGATCTTGAGGACATGCGGTGAAGGATGGAAGTCAGCGTGGAACTCGTCAACGATTACGTGGAGACGGCAGATCTCCTCTCCCATGGCGCTGGATACCTGAATGACACACACAGCCCGACCAGAGTTATCAGTCAGCTACAGCACATCACCACAGGAGCAGGCAGGCCTTCTGTGTCTTACTCAAAGAACCACCAGCAGCACCATCAGGACTCAAGCTGGTGCATTAAATGGCATATATTGTTATTTCTGATGGAACGTAAACCTGTAAAACTACTTCTGTTCTTGGTTTCTGCCTGGGCATCAATATGATATTCAAATTTCAGTACTGACTTTGCATGCAGCTGTAGTATCAGATTTATATATACAGGAGGGACTATACTGAAACTATCATTTAGAGTAGAAACAATTAGTAGATACTAATTTTGATCCATCTTCTCAAACATTTTCTGATTGTATAGTCTTCTGTGATGATTTATATGATGAAAACAACTGTTTATTTAAATCAGAACACTTAAACAGGACATTCACCAGTTCTTCCACCAGCTGTCGCCTACATTACCTTAGATTCCACATTCTCACTGATGGCCTTGATCTTCTTCTTGATATCGTCGATCAGCAAGTTGAGTTGATTCTTGACAAACTCCAGCCGGTCCATCTGATACTCTCTGTCCTCAAGCGCCGCCACTCTGAAGCCCCACAAACAGGAAGTAGAGTCATAAATGCAAACTAGCGGCTGAACGATTTCACAGTTGAAAAGGTTTTAAGGCGCAAGTAGAAAGTAGAATTTTTGAGAAATCCAGTGATTTATCCCTCCATTATTAAACAAAATGGCCTTAAAATCGTGTTAAACCTACATGTTTTCTCATTTGTTTTGTCGATTACCTCTATAAGCGCTTCATGGCGTTGACAAAAGGAGACAATATCAGACTTCATTCATCTCTACCGGCCTACTCCCACTAAAAGAGTAGGATGGGGGGGGGGGGGGGGGGGGGGGGGGGGGGGGGGGGGA
>NC_060154.1:16209385-16241749 GCF_021292245.1 Micropterus dolomieu | reverse complement strand
GGGGGGAGAAGGTGCATGGAGCAAGATACTCGCCTCTTCTCTGCCGCCTCGATGTTGATGGCGTCCATGATGCTCTTGACTTTTTCTGTGATCTGCTTGGCCCTGATAGTGTGCTGCTCAAACTTTGTTTTCACTGCTGACTGCGAGATACACTCCTGCGAGGCCATAACACACAGGTTTACTGTGACAGCTATAGGGGCCGCCGCTGCTGCTGGACAGGGTGCGTGAACTCACACCCTACCAGGGACGAACAGAGGACAAGATAAGACACCTGCTGCTTTAAACTTAAGAGAAGAAAAGAAATGGAAACACAGGTGTGGAAATGACAAGCAGCAGTGTGTCTATCTTGTGTCCCACAGCCCACATATTGTAAAGTCACAGTAATGTGTCGGTGAAGAAGCAGTGAAATTATAAAAACATCAGGTAAATACAATCAAGAATGCAAGTGAAAGAAAAAATAAATAATATACTGCAACATAAAAAAGTAGAAATGTTGTGTCATTTTGGGATAAATTATATTATCTTGTGTTCAAGGACTATATATATTTATTTGATAGACTCTGTTGTTCTTTGGTTGCATGTAAACAGTGCTATAATGATTTCAGGATTCAGGATCAAAACTCACAGCCCTCAAATACTGCCTTCTGTACTCATAATCTCACGGCTCCTCGACTATTATTTTCCTACTAAGCACTTCTCAACTCCTTATGATCAATATTATCAGTTGTCTGTCATGGTGATAATTCACTATTCTACTCATTAATCCATTTCAGGTCACTCAAAACAGACACACTATGTCAAGTGCAGCTGTTATTTGATCACTTTGATTATTATGAAATTAAAACCCATTTTTTAATACAATTTATGGTCCACATTTTTTCGGCAATAGTCATTCAATGTATTGATATTCTGTAATCATCTCTCTATAACGTATGTATTGTTAGTGCATTCCCACGTTGAATTAATATTGCATTCACATCTAAGTGGGATTCACAGGATGCATGCATGTAGTCCATCTTAATTTTATGTAATTGATAACAGGCTCACGGTTTACTCTTCACTCTCTTAACAGTGTTATCAGAGCATTAAGTTACTGCTTACGCGAAGTGAACATCTCTTACTGACACTGCTTTGGATTAAAAGCTTTCAAATGGGGAAACCCGGAGAGGCAGAGTTCTTTATTAAAAACAACATACGTTTGTTTGGCTCACTGTAAACAGATACTGTGCACCAGTTGCTCTTCTTGTTTTATTTCTAAAAAAGTAGATGCTCAACAAATGTTTCCTGCTCCTATGATTCTTGGACATGTATTAAACCACACTTGCTGTTACCACGGTGACCACGGGCGTCACCAAATTTTAAGGATTATAATAATCTTATAATTTCTCCAAGTATGAACACAATTCACTTCCTGCTAGTTAAAAATCTGAACAAGATGCAACAAAACACAGAAATAACAAGAAAACTCAACAATCAAAATTGTTACTGCAGAACAAAATCAAAGTGGAATGAAAACAAACAAGATGCCGTCGCCTAAGTGAATCTAGACTTCAGCAATGAAGACGCAGGTTGATGGAAAAGGCACAGTGATTGGTCCAGAAGGCCCTGAGGCCTCCAGCTTGACATTGCATGGTTGGTGACGAAACCTAACCACTAAGCCGCTGCTCAGGTTAATAGTTACTGTTAGGAGAAGGACTTTGGTTACTTCTCGTTTTACTCAATAATCTCAAAACACACGCTTCTACAAACACGCAAGCGCGCACACAAATACATACACACACGCACAATTGTATTTCTCAAATGCCCAAGGAGTTTGTGTAACTGGAACAGTAATTCATTAATTAAGTTCTGGTTCACAGCATGATAAAGCAGCCTCTGTCTGTATCTGCCTGTATATTTTCCCTTCTCTCTACAATTGGAACGCTATCTCACCAGCAGCAGCCAGAATTTGCTTAGCTCTTTCTGATATACCAACCGCAGTGTTCATCAGTCTATCGGCTATAACAGCATGTAAAACCTGCTGTTTTTGGCTTGATTTGACTTGACACTGATTTCACCTCAGAGGCATACCCGTTGAGATGTCTTTCTGGTTGCAAATATACCAGTGTCTCTTCACATATATGCCAAAATAAATGAAAACTGCTAAACTCTAACTCTAAATATGTCTCTCCAGATTCCAACAGGAAGTAGATTTTGCTTTGAGAAGTGAGTATGAAGTTATTGGAAGATTTGCACAGGACACACACACACACACACACACACACACACCTCAAACCTCCTCTCAAAGCTTTGGAACTCCTTCAGTCTCTCCTGGAAGCCCTCAGCCAGGGCTCCACCTGTTGGATGAAATGACCACATTGTATGTAAAAATGAAACATACTTGCTATTAATGCACAAATCCACAATTTGCATCAGCACAGAGACTTTATCCTACATTAGGTGTTAAATACATAACTGTTGATCTTTTTTTAAACATTCTAAGTCACTTTCATTGCTGCAATTACCATTTCCATTAGTGTTTTGTCATTTGCAACATGAATGCAGTTTAGTGCTCCCCAAAAAAGCTCAATTAAAAATGTGGTATGTATTAAAAAATAAACATGTATATGAAAACCTATATCCAAATTTCACGTAAAGTCTACCATATAGTTTACCATTTCAACAGATGTTGGTTTGATAAACAGTTCATCCTAAAGCGTGTATTAAACATAAAGATATGAATACTGTTCCTCCATCTTCCACAAATACAGCATCAGCCACCACGTGAAGCCTCACCTGTTTCAGGCATGCCCTGTGCACGCTGCATGCGGGAGTTGAGGACCTCTTTGGCAGAGACAAAGAAAATGTGGTTGGGTGCCTTATCGCGGTCTACAACCTTCAGCTCCTCTACCAGGAAGTTCACACAACGGTCTGTGTGCTGTTTCCTTACCTGGAGGAAGAGGCGTCACATTCTTAGGTTGTACGATTTTATTTAATTTCCAATCAATAAAAAATAATAAATCATAAAAATCAGTAAGAGATCCATGGCTGAAAATTAGTTAATGTAAGTACTATTTTCATTGCAAACACTGTAGTTTAGTGTTCAGTTAAACCAACTTACAAAAGAATCATGTTTCTTTTTTACCTAAACCTAGTGGTTTCTAGCCAAGCAGATAGTTGTGCTTTTATGAGACCAACCTCAGCCCATAAAAGCTGATGTTTGTATTTTTATCTGCTCTTCATGTTCATTTTTACAAAAATCTCTTAACAAAATTATAACAATCTGTAACAACAAAATGTTGTTGTTTCTGACATGAGACAGATCCGACAGACGGTTGACTCACATCCTCCATGTATTCTGGCTCGTTTGCCGAGGCGTCCCAGCGGTTGTTGAGGATGAAGATGTTGGGCTTCGACAGACGTTCATTCACTTTGTGGAAAAAGTGCTTTTCCTAGACAGTGACGAGAGATGCGTAAGAGTGATGCTGGTTTTGACTCAATAAAAATGCTTCATTTTCACCAAGAAAGCAAAGGGCACGATTTCAGGCTCTCACCGACACGTGGACCATTTTTTGCATTTACATTATTTACATAGTGGCCTGGGTTAATTTCCTTTGAATAGCCCAGAGGAGAATATGTGTTTGCTTTCCCTTTAAGAGCTGCTGCTGGGTTAAGCCCTTCTGTGATTGACTGTTACTCCAGCTGCACATGGCTGGATACAAACACAGGAAGCCGCATTCTCCACTCTGTAATCAGCTCAGCATTGAAAACATCCACACTGGCCTTTTTAGTGCACATAAGTGACACTCTGAAAGTACAGGTGTACAGTCAACATTAATAGTTATTCCCTGATGTAGTATAAAAACCAACAATGGCTAAACCCTAACACCAACATCTAGCATAAATTTCGCAGGTTATCGGCCAGATATGATCTTCATGAGACTCAGAGACATTACCGTGTTCATAAGTGTGGATTCAGAGTTGGCCACCAGCACAAAGACATCAGCATCCAGGCAAAACTTGTCAATCCAGCTGTCCAGTTGTGTCGTGACATCTGTCCCTGGGCTACAGAGTGGAAGAGCGGTCAAATGCGTGACATCTACAAAATATGTGAAGTAATATGTCCACTTGAGCTTGATTTTTTTCCCCCTGCACGTTACTGCACTTATCTGTGTAAATCCCACTTTTTTTAAATGTCTCAGAAACTGTCAAATTGATATTTACAAACTTGTCCAGAATTCCCAGATGCGATACATAGATCCTGTTACCTGTCTACAAGCACCAGATCGTCTCGGAGAAGAGCACACTTGGTCTTTGGCCAAAACACACGGACGAGACAGCCAGCGTCCAGACTCTCATCCATGTGGAGCGCATGCGCCAGCTGGTTTACAGTCTTCAGAAGAGACGTAAACAGACTGACATTATGGTTATGAATAAAGTAAACATCACCTACCATTAATGCGACAGCATTTTTCCTGTAATTGTAATAATGACTTAATATGATATATGTTTTGTCAAAACATTTGTTCTTTTAGTTTTTACTACATCTAAAGAAAGGCTTCCATACTTTTAAGATAGTAGCATTTTCAAGTTAATTATTTCACTTTTAAAACCAGAAGGTATAGTTTACAGTATCAGGGGTTAAGTATTTTTACAGTGAAATGTCATGAATTAATTTTCATTAGAAATGTATTACGCTACCAGGATTCCTATACTAACAACTCCCATTGTCTTGACATTACCAGCTAGTAAAGTTCGTTGCACTATAAAGTCCGCATGATTTTCTCACACTCCAGACAGCACCATATAAAAGCACTCAACAGATTAACGAGAAAATATAAGAGGCATAGAATAAAGCTGATGAAGCTGCTTCATGTGCTGAACCCGTGACAACTTCATTCCATTCAGTGGGTTCAAGTTAAGAGAGAGCGGAGTCCGCCACATCAGGCTTACATTTCAGACACCTGACACCACCGTGAATAACCTGCATACCTGTGTCTGTTTACATGGCTATAGGTTGAGGCAGCATTTGCTCAATTCACACATGGAAATTTGGGAAGTGAACACGGGCCAGTTGGAATTTCTGTGTTAAAAAAACTATTTAATGTTACCTGCACCTATTTATTTGTTACCTGTAACAAATATAATCTTTGTAATTGGGTGACAACTGATGGTCAGATTAGTGAACATGGCCAGATTTTGGTGTGTGCGTAAAACCTGGTCCCCATTTATGAGCAGAAGTACAAAGCAGTTCTCAATAATCAAGAACAAGCTTCCCAAAGCAGCTCCGAGGTATGAAAATGTGTGAATGGGAGACAGACCAGTGCTCATAAAAGACAAACAGAGCAATCCAAACCTTCCTTGCAAAATTGTTTTTAAAATAACTTTTACCTTGATGCTCTTCTCCTCATCAGAGCCCTCCGTCTTGAGGTAGGCCTTGTCGTCATCAGTGCCCTCCACACTCAGGAAGCAGTTAGTGGTATGGCCAATCCCGCTAGGCAGCACTCGGTCCCTCAGCATGGCATTGACCACTGTGCTTTTACCATTACTGGTCCTAAATACAAACAAAACAGTCAGTAACTGAAGGTGAAGCCAAATCATTTTATTTCAAATTACTCTCTAAAATGAATCAAGATTAGCTTTAACTGTTGATGCAAAACACATATGCGGCTACTAATAGGTCAGAGTGAGAAGATAACGTGGTTAGAAATGTGTTCAATGTCAGGGGGGTTCAAGAAACTGCACTGACACTCCAACTCATTGCTGAAACTAGCTTTGAATTTTTCTCTGACACATCCTCAAACTGTGCTTTGGATTTAAAGCCTTTCCTTTGCGTCAGTGCAGAGCACAACATGGTCCAATAAAATCAGTGTAAACTCAACTATGCAGAATAGGTTTTAACAATATAAAAATGAATGACGTGACAATACCTTTTCAAGGACTCTAGGCAAATAAAAAACAAAAGTGAAAGCACAAACTGCCACCCAAATAAGTTTGACTAGTTTAACTTACACACCCTTGCACACATTCGAGTCTGTAAATGTTGCTCTTACGGAAAATACTTTTTTGAGAATAACATAAGAACAGAGTTAAAGACAATACCCTATATCTAAGGTGTGTACGTATTTACCTGCCAAAAAAGGCCACTTTCATGTGTCTGCGTGCCAGCACCTCCTTAATGACAGCAAGTTTATCAGCATACGCTTGAATCTCCAACTTTTGGTCCTGACTCGCAATGTTCTCCAAAGCTTTATTCCCACAGGTTTCTGTCCAACACACAGACATACAAGGCACACTTCATTAGCCATCCAAACTGACAGACCTGACTGACAGATAATAAACATGACGCCAATGTCAAATGATTACCATGTGCAGCTATGAGTGCCGTGATCCTGTTAGCATAATTACTCTCCAATAAAATAAATATTACATCACTACAGCTAACTGACAAATGGTACACATCAAATCAAAGCGTCTCACCTTCTACAAACTCTGAAGTCTCTTTCACATAGTTCAGTAGTTGTTCAAAAACATCGCTTATCTTCTTCTTGGCCACAACAAAGTGCTTCAGAGGGGAAAACTCCCCCCGAGCAGAGTCTGACCGTCTGAGTGGAGGGGCTGCAGCCATGGTGTTCAATCTGAACACAGAGAGGGATCAAACAGGGCAAACACGCTTTATCAGTGGACATGGATAATCTAGTTGACATGCTGATCATAATATCATATTGTTTGGATCAAGCTAGACGGCGTGTGTTTGTCATAAGATTGCAGTTGTACAACTTGTCAGCAGGAAAGTTGACTGACCATAACTTGACGTTAGCTAAGTTATCTAGCACTGTTACTGAAGACATCATAGAAGTTAGCAGTGACATCATGCAACTTCAACACATGACACGTGATAACAACAGATAATGTCTATAAAGATACATGTGTTTGTCTGTTCTCAACTATTATGACTACTATTTAAAAATGTTATGTAAAACCGGCGGCGGACGCGTGTGGCTGCCAAACAAGCTAACAGATTAAGCTAACTTGCTGACGTTACAAGCGGCACAGCTGTAGTCTTAGCACTGCTAACTAGCGGTATTGTTTTTCCTTACCACAGTTCCAAGATCTCTTCTCATAACACAAACAATATTGATCCGCGGCGACAACACAGAGAGTCCCTTCCCTCACTGAAAGATGACTTGATGTAAACCTGGCTAACCTTCTGTTTGTATCCTTTAATGGCACCAGGTCACAATAGAAAGTAGACTTCCGGAACAAATTTCAAAATAAAACATTGACGTTGCGTCCCAATGACAAGCATTTGACTGTGGTTGGATACGTTTTGTTTAACTCCTACTCACTTGCACATGTTTTACATAGCTGTTTTAGTTATCTTTAAAGCTCAACTGATTCAACTGGTTGTGATTTTACATTTTCATTTTTAAGGTTGGTATTTTACAGCAACTATTGGTTTAGTTTGAATATGTGGATGTTTCATCAACAGCAACCAGATGTTACTGGCTCAGTAGTACAGACGGTTGTCGATTGATTCTAAATAGGATGCAAAGAATTAAGAATATTTCTTACAAATTATATGTTTACTACAGGCCTTTCTATTTTAAATTTACTTTGGCCTATAAATAATTGCAGGAACAGTTGATGAAACAAGATGAAATGAAAAACGAACACACATACAGGTTGAGGTATACTTTAATAATGCTTTGAGAGGAAATTCAAATTGCTCACTCAGGCCTGAAAATACACAGGTCCCATACATGCATTGATGTGTAAAGAGATGCCAGTGCTGAAGGGCACCTCGGTTGTGTCGAGAAGGCAAACTGGCACCTTTCCAGCTAAAGAGTCCACACACTCCCAACTTGGTCCTATTACTCCCAATAAAGCAGTACAGAAGAAAACAATACATATTTTCTGCAGACTAAAAAGGTGCAGGCTGAAGCTTATTACGACTTTTTAAAATACACAATCTATGTTATGTTAATAGCAACATTAGGCAATTTCTTACACTGTCCATACCATAATAATGCCAATGCCAATTCATATAATATGTCAATACATAGTATCCGTTCCATAAATTTGCCTCTCTAACTAACACACAGATGTTGTTTTTTTTACATAGTGGCCTACTGACCCTTTTATGTCGTTTTGATATTATTTTGCTAACTAAACTAAAAATAACTTCCTGCTCTGTTCAGATTTACATTCGTTAGCTTGACGCAGCTTCTAACCTCACGTTATGACAGGGGGCGGACACAAAAGGTTGGCGGGCAACAGCCAATCAATGAGCAAAGAATGCATCTATGTCCAGTCTATGATGCAACCCCTGAGATCTCCTCTACTGTAGCTGAGACTGAAGTACAGTTTATAACCCCAGCAATGGAATAACTGTTCATAATGGAAAATAATTTCAGAAACTATAATAAATATAGCAAATATAGTAATAATTATGCAGAAAAAGAAAACAGAAGGAAATAAAGTATTTCCAAAAAACTACTGCAGACTACCTTTTTCACTTGGAAAAGGTTAAGAAGTATTTATTAACCTATTAATCTATACCTGTTTATTCTGTGCAGAGTTGCAGGGGAGTGGAGTCTGAATGAGTGGCAATGTACATTTAGTTACTGTGCCACCATCTTCTACCAAGCTCGATTAGAGATATTTATGAACCTCATGAAAAATAATAACATTGATAGAAGAAACCAAGGACACATTATAAGTTGCAGTAGAGAATATTATGAACATGCACATGGGCTGCAACACCAATGTCACCTCTCCAAGTACAGAGATCAGACAGCATTTCATTGAAATCATGCCTTTGCAAGACCACAATAACCATTATTCAGAAGAGCAATGTGGCTGCCTGTGAATGGGACAACGGCGCTGTGTGTGTTTGTGTGTGTGTGTGTGTGTGTGTGTGTGTGTGTGTGTGTGTGTGACCTTAGCAACTGTGGCAAACTGTCATCAGTCAGAGCAGCGGACACTGAAATACCTTCACCTGGAGCTCCAGCATTTGGTTTGGCTTTGGGATATTTGACAACCTTTTGTCAGTTCGGAAACTTGGACTCAATCTCTTTCTGTTTCTCTTTTCTTGCTGAATTTTTTTTCATGGTTATGTGCGGATTTACCATGGAGAATTAAAATGGTGAGGAAGAAAAAGCTGCTGGTGTTTGAGTAAGTATTACTCCCGTATTCTTTTGCTCTATGTTGACTGTTTGAGCCTTTTGACATGAAATAAATTCTTCTTACAGTCTCAATAAAATTATATTGACACCACAACAAGGAACTTCAAAGGTGTCTAAGGCACTTAATTTTTTCAAGATGTGGTATTTTTACAGAATGGTTTGTAGACATATACATATAGTACAAGTAGGTGTTTGTAGTACATAATGTATGACAAAATAATGACATAAAG
The DNA here is from genome assembly GCF_021292245.1 of Micropterus dolomieu. Taxonomy (NCBI): domain Eukaryota; kingdom Metazoa; phylum Chordata; class Actinopteri; order Centrarchiformes; family Centrarchidae; genus Micropterus; species Micropterus dolomieu. Next base: position 16,232,352 of record NC_060154.1, on the reverse strand, counting down.
TCCACATAGAGTTAAACTGGAGTATGTTTTCATATTCATGACACCCCACCATTGTTGATGCAGTTTTGGTTTGGTGAAATAATATGTGGCTTTCTTTTTTCAGCGTGGCTCCAACATCATACATTAATGATGAGATGGATATACTAATTGCTCTCCTGGGCAGATATAGATTTCATCCCATCCATGTATAATTTTGATCCAAACTAAACTCATGTCTTTGTGGAATTAACAGAGACATTGACATTTTAATAATTTATTATCTCAGTTGGAAAACCCCTATTTGAAAATGTGAAAGTGACATAAATTCCCAGTTTTTAGCTTTATTTCTATGTGAAATAACCTGGGTTCCAGCTATTTTTCTGTCAGCTTCCCCATTGTGTTGATGCTATTGTGGCAGCACAGGTGACACAAGAGCTTATGTGTGTGAGCCAGTGTGTATTGTCTGTGGGTGTATGTATGGGTGCCCTTTACATTGTACCATCCTATCCAGCATTCTCCTTCTATGGGAATTTAGTTATTTTGCCCTTTGACTCACGTCTTTAACACAAACAAAGTGAGAAAAAGAAAGATTTCTCAGTTCACAGGTTCATCAGTGATCTGTCAGTGGGCTAAAAGTAGGCTTGCTGTTTATTTTTCATATCTGTGTTTTCTTTTCTTTTTAGAATTTGTGGAAGCATGATGTGGGATGGATAAACAACAACACAACTCTAGTGTAAGTAGACTGAAAGGCTGTTAGTGTGACCTGATATTAAACAGTGTGTGTTTTTATGACGTCCAAATGTGGAGATGTAACGATAGAGAATGGGTGACCCTGCTGACCTTTAAAAAAGGAAACGTGTGTGAGTCGGTGGTCTATTTACATCTATATTTTCCCTAAATTGTAACATTTATATAAATTATACACATTTTCCAGCACCTGTAGGATTTACAAAGGCTTGATAGAAAAGTAAGGTTTTAATTCATTTATGTTTTCAAGGCCTGTCACAGTGCAGCTTGACTCTGTTATGACAGCATTTTCATTTTTAAGCAACTTTTAATATTTACAAAATTCCAATTGATCCATTTTCTAAACATCCTTATTTTATAAACATATGTCATTTTCGTAATAGACACATAAAGACCACTTGAAACTGTGCATGAAGGCAATTAATATGCAAAATCGTTATATATACTGTATTTTTATATCTTTCTCTCTCTGGGTGTACAGATGGCCTCTAATGACCCTGACCTTCCTGTCCCCTCTGGTGACCCCCAGCCTGGTGACCTGATTGAGATCTTCAGACCAGCCTATCAGCACTGGGCTCTCTACCTGGGAGATGGTTACATCATCAACTTAACTCCCGTCGGTCAGTATATGCACATTTGAACACACACGAATCAAAACACTTCTTTCTGCTGTAGTGGATCTCAGTTTCAACTGGTTTGTTGTGTTACCAGTAAAGCCCTCAATGGTTGTACTTTAAGGCAATTACACTGGTTTGGTTTTGATGAAATGATACGTGATGATAATACATTTTGTTTCTTATTGGCTCGGAGGCTGTCTGCATTAAACATAAGGGATTATATATTTACTATTTCGTCAAATTGGTTTATTTAATATTTAAGTCGGAAAAACACTTGTCTAAGTGGCCAGATCTCATCACACTGAGGCTCTCCTCTTCCTCTCCAGATGAGAGCCAGGCAGCCGCCATGTCCAGTGTGAAGTCCGTCTTCAGCCGGAAGGCAGTGGTGCGCATGCAGCTGCTGAAAGAGGTGGTGGGAAGCGACTCGTACCGTGTCAACAACAAGTACGACCACAACCACACACCCCTGCCCGTCTGTGAAATCATCCAGCGAGCACAAGTCCTCATCGGCCAGGAGGTGTCTTACGACCTGCTGGGGAGCAACTGCGAGCACTTTGTTACCCTTCTGCGCTACGGGGAGGGGGTGTCCGAGCAGGTCTCTCACTGTTTATTTTGTTTCTGTCTCATGTGTCATCAGGGAAAAATACAAACCTTTCACTCGACATACCACGGTCAATGATGATCCAAAGGTCACCCCTGTCATAGATTTACTTGTGAAGTGCATTATTAGAACAGAACAGGTCATTTAGATCATTTCTTTGCCACTGTGGCAAATTAGAGTAAACCTTAACATAAAATAAATCTATCAGCATTTAATTTACTGGTACTCTGTTTCTATGTGTACATTGTGTTGTCACTAGTTTAACATGGATGACCTCTGCACACTAGTCAATGGTTTTATATAAAATAGTGTACCAGATCCCTAGCTAAAACATGAACTTTGTACTTTTTGCCTGAATCACATGGAGTCAGGTATGACCTCTCTCTTGCCTACAGGAAGGGATGGATCAAAATGTCAAGAGACACACTTTTATTTTTCCTTTTACCTGGAGTGGATTATATCAATTTTAGGTCTAAACATAGGTTTGGCAAAATCAGATGAACTGTTATTCACCAAAAAAAAATCACTGGGCCTGTCTTGGCTGGTTGGATTTAGACCTAGGTTTCGAGTTGTTAAAGTTATACCTACAGTCTAGGTGGATATTAAAGAGAAACTCCACCCAAACTCTATGTTTTGAATGTCAAAACCCATCCGCATACTTTTGAAAAGTGGCCAATGTGGGTAAAGATTTTGTGCTTTCAATCGTTACAGGGAAGGGCAGATTTAGTAAAGTTGAATTAATTAAGATTACAATGGTCTCCATTACTTTTAACATACTTAACTGAAGCGCAGTTCCTGTTCTTTACTAAACGCATATGTTGGTTCGTTAGAGTGCCTCTCATATGCCACATTTTTTATATGCATAGCTGTTTTTGAGTTGATAAACTATAGTATATGTATTTTGTCTTTAATATTTCAAATAATTCTGAACCGTAGATTGCCAAAAAGATCTTTAGTGCTTTGTTCTGAGCAATCCTGTACCTCCACGGTCATCCTCAGTCCACCTCCTCTTCTCCTCCTTGTCTCCACAGGCTACACGGGCCATTGGGGCCATCAGTCTGGTGACAGCAGCGGCCAGTGCCTTCTCTGTCCTTGGACTGATCAACACACGATCTAGAAACAGGCCTTTCTGACAGCTATGTTCTTCACTGAAGGGTGTTGTCTCCCAACATTCATGCAGCTGTGATTTAAAATGAATTAAATAAAGTATTGTGAAAAATGAAAATGTCTGTGTTACTTATTCAGTAAGTGACCTCATAGTTTTCGTGGTGTTTGTTGGTCATGGGGACAGCTTGGTCCCTGTCAGAGTGTGAAATTGTTGATGCATTAAATTGTTGCTTCACCCAAATTACTAAAAACATATTTTTTGTGGTAACTAGTCATGCAGACAATATGGTTTATATGGTTTTTCAGATATCTGTCTGGCTGATATTTATGCTGCCACCCCAATACAGTGGGGCTGAATAATTTTATTTTTCATGGGGACTATTTCTCTGTTCACACAAGCGAGGCCAGTGGATTATCCAGTGTAACATAGACACTGTTTCTGGAGAGAAACGTTCCTGCTTAGGTTTTTGAATGTCATTCTCCCTCTTATTGCAAATCTCACAGACAGATTTCTCAAAATCAGCACAAATTAAAAAACATATCTCCATGGCTAAATACCACTGGGTAAGAAAAAGTAGGCCTATATGTTTCTTTGTGATTTGGATGAACTAGCCCCTTTAGTGTATCATTTAACACTGTCAGCAGGATAGTGCTAACTACTTTATTTACTGTTGGGTTGTTTAAATTACAGCAATATATATTTATGACTTCACGTGTTTGGTATGTAATGATCCTTTGAAAATGCCATAGGAATTAATGGGATTTAGTGAGAGATTTGAGCTTCGCTTTTAGCGCCACCTGTTGGCCGAACTGCACCAAAATTGTCATGTGTGATCAGGGTCCCATGGGGAACAATTGCCCCAAATTTGGTATCAATCGGAGTTGTGGTTGTGGAGATGTAAAATGCATGTACGTCTATGGGATTTTTTTGAATAGCGCCAACTAGGGTCTAACTGTACCAAATTTTGCACAGCCCCTCAGGGGGGCATGCCATATAAGGTTTTGTGTTGATCGGCCTTTCCATGCCAGAGATATGTCATACTTGCTGTTTTTAGCATTTTCGCAAATATTTGTTAGCTTGAAATTGTGATATTTTTTGTCGGATCAAAATTTCCTCTACAAACTTTCATCATCTTGGTCCAGAGATTATCCGTGCCAAGTTTGGTGTCGATCGGACTTGCGGCTTAGGAGGAGTTAATTAAAATAGGTTTTTCAGTTTTCGCGATGTAGCGAAAAAAAAGTCTAGGCGGAAATGAGCGTGGCCTATATATGGCAAGCCATTAGTGCCACGAGATTCCGCTCGATCCCCCGAACGCGTAGATATAAGGTTTTTGATATACGCCTTCGTAGGCGGAAGTTCCAAGGCCAAACGCTTTGACCTTGCTTATAGCGCTCCCTAGAGGTAGAAGTGTGCGGGTTTTGGCGCCTGAGGTACTCTTGAGGCTGTGAACCTACCTTGTGAGTTTCGCGTCCCTAACAGTTACCGTCTAGGCCTTAGTATGAGTTTTATGCACGGAAGAAAAAAATAAAAATAAAAATCCCAGCGAAAACAATATTGTCAGATTTTAATTATTATTTTTTGCCTTGCATTCGCGGGTTCCCAGCCCACTCGGGCTTGGACCCCTAATTAAATGTATTAAGGGACTTATTTTACCACAGTTCACCTGCAGTTTTAAGGTGTTTCCATGGTTTGCATTCTGCGGTACAGACGTCAGGTGGCGGCAACGTCCCGTAACCACCGGAAACAAATCAGCAGAAGAAGAAGAAATACTGGCAGTGTGACGTTGAACATGTGCGCCGGGATCGCCACACGTGTTGTTTTCATACACGATTGAGTGCTTTAAGTGCCAGTGTGATAATACTTTGTAAATTTTAAAACACGCAGCGACAAATATGGGGAAGAAACTCAAAGTCGGAAAGACCAGAAAAGATAAATTCTACCACTTGGCTAAAGAAACCGGTGAGTTATCGTACCAACACTCATGGCAGAGAGAAGTTTGAGATTGAACGCATTGGGGGATATTAGCATTAGCAGGATTGCTAGCTGACTCGCTAACACTGAAAAAGGTGTGCTGGATTTTAGAGTGTCACCTGTCTAATGACATCTTGTCTTTTTTAGGTTATCGCTCTCGTTCCTCCTTCAAACTCATCCAGCTCAACCGTAAATTTCAGTTTCTGCAGAAGGCCAGAGCTCTGGTCGACCTGTGTGCCGCTCCTGGTGGATGGTGAGCTGCCTGTCAACACCCGATCAGATGCTGATTACTTGTCAAGTTCGAGCATCATGTCGAGGGTTAAAAGCGTGGTTGCTTAAACTGTTCTCCATAGAGGGACAACAATGGAAACTAATTTTGGGACGCTGCCTGGTGGCATACTTTTGTATTGTCTGTTCATTGCATCCGTTCAAACATGTTTAGACATTCAGAAAAGCTTTTTTTTAAATGTGGTAGTTTGACCCTCCTTCAAAATCAATTTCTGGGTGAACTGTGTAATTACAAAAGTAACTGTAAGCAGCAAGCTGCACACATAATAGAAGGAGGACTTTCTGGCATTCCCAAACAGACTTTGTGTAATACTGACATAAGGCCAAAAATGTAACACCCTCACACAACACAACAGGAATATAAAGCTACCAAATCCTGGAGTAAGGGACATGGTGTACTAGAAGATAGGAAGCACGATGAATAGACTCATGATTCAAAATCTCCTTGCAGGTTGCAGGTGGCGTCCAAGTTTATGCCTGTATCAAGTCTCATTATTGGTGAGTGTAATATTATCAATATGATTATTTGATAATAAATTGCTCTGCCTCTGCTAAGGCCTTTAAATTCGCTTGTTTTGAGAAGTCTCATTGGTCTATTTAAAAAAAGCCCAATTTGTATTTGCAATGGTAAGTTACTGTGAGAGAAGTTTTTTTTTGTTTGTTTGTTTTTTTTAAAGTGTTTCCTCCTGTCAGGTGTTGACCTGGTGCCCATCAAGCCCATCCCCAATGTGGTGGTGCTGCAAGAAGACATCACCACTGACAAATGCAGACAGGTGAGGCAGCTGCTGCAGAGTTCAGTGCATCACTGAAGGAAAACAGACATCAGTGTCCTGGCTACAGTGCTGCATATACAAAATTACCAATTTAAGAGCCCTGCCTAAAATATTACACTGGAGACGGCCGCACTGTTGACAAAGAATCAGTTTTCTCTAAAAATCAAAGTATTGGATAGTTTTTAACATGGATTTGTTAAGTGAGATATTGCCTCTCCCCTATGCAGGCTTTACGAAAGGAACTGCAGACTTGGAAGGTCGATGTTGTGTTAAATGATGGAGCCCCGAATGTGGGAGCCAACTGGCAACATGATGCCTTCTCACAAGGTAGGTGCCACTAAAGCAAACGTTTTAGACTAAAATTTAACACACTCAGTCAGCAAAATACAATTTCACCTCTTTAGCATAGCAGTAAGTAAAGATTATTTAATATAGCACCCTTCAGAGAGCAAGTCACAAGGTGCTTTACAATGATATAAAGTAGCAATAATAAAACAGTAAAGTAGTCAAGCAATCATATATAAGCATCAAACATCATTAAACCATAAGAGGCATCAATCAATAAAATCAAGACATTTATGGATATTAAAGAGCACATGAGTATTAACATTTTCAAAAGTTTACAGTGAGATAAAGGCCTGCTTAAATGAAAGAGTCTTAGAAAAGAAAGAGCTTAGTTTTAAACGCTTCAACTGAGACCAATTCAGTTGGCTTTATTGGCATGATGTTTTTGTTTAAACACGAAGCCATAGCTTATAAAATGTTAATGAAAATAAAATGATGAAATTACATATTGCATGTAGTTTAAAAGGAAAATTAAATATTCTTACCACTTTTGCTAGTTTCTGTTTGTGTCCCAGTCACATCCCTGAGGCAAGCACACTTGATATCATGGTCCGCAATTTAACTTTGTGTTCCTCAATTTCACGATGTTATCCATCTTTACCCCCCAGCTCATTTGACCCTCATGGCCCTGAAGTTGGCCTGTGACTTTCTGACCAAAGGTGGCACTTTCGTCACCAAGGTCTTCCGCTCCAAAGACTACCAGCCACTGCTCTGGATCTTCCAGCAGTTCTTTAAGAAGGTGCAGGCCACCAAGCCGCAGGCGTCCAGGAACGAGTCCGCCGAGATCTTTGTCATTTGTCAGGGTCAGTGGCAGCAAACGATAACAGTCTGTGATGAGAATATATGTTTTCTAAAGTATTATATATTTTTATCGTTATTTCTCATCCAGTTCTGCAGATTACATCTGAACCAGATTTGGTTTTTGTTTATCAGGTTTTCTGGCCCCTGACAAAATCGACAGTAAGTTCTTTGACCCCAAACATGCGTTCAAAGAGGTGGAGGTGCAGGCCAAAACCGTGAAGGAGCTGATTCCTGTCAAGAAGCCAAAGGCACGTACTCTGTAGGGTTGGTGGAATACTGGATGAGCAGCGTTTAATGGATCATTTCAAGTACATTTTTTTGTCACAATAACAAAACCAAAATCTACTTTCGTTGACCTGACTTGCCGTTTACACTTGATTTGAATGGTGTCAATAAGCTGTGATAGTTCTCACTCAAAAATATTATATTTACTTTGAAATAAACATTTGATTCCAAATATATTGCATGCATCTCTGACCAAGCAGCTGCTCTTTCGTTTTAGGCGGAGGGCTACGAAGACGGTGATCTGACACTTTACCACAGTTTCACAGTGACAGCCTTTCTGAAAGCCGACAACCCCATAGACTTCCTGAGCAAAGCCAGCGAGGTGAGCTCTCTGGATTACTTTGAACTTCAGTCAAAGACTGATGCTGGCAGTCTGTACATTTTGCTTGTCAGATGTATATTGCAGCCTTAAGGAGATTCTCACTCTTGTCGTCTTCATTCAGATCGCCTTTGACAACACAGACCTGGAGTCTCACCCGGCCACCAGCAACGAGATAAAGGAGTGCTGTCGTGATATCAAAGTGTTGGGTCGCAAAGAGCTCCGGTAAGTCTTTTCCATCACTCACGGCTTAGGTTTGTGCATTAATTGTTGCTACTGCTTTTTTTTTTTTTTTCTCCCTATAAATAATACAGATGACGTGTGTGTGTGTGTGTGTGTGTGTGTGTGTGTGTGTGTGTGTTCTTTTGTCCTCTATCCTCACATCTGCAGCCTACTGCTGAACTGGAGGTCCAAGCTGAGGAGATTCCTGGCCAAAAAACTGAAGGAGGCCAAACAGCTTGACAAAGATATCAAGTAAACTCTTTACAACACATACATACAAAAAGCCTCCCAAATATTCTTGTCTTTGCCAGACTCTTTCATAGTAGATAAACAACAAAATATCTTTGCTTGTAGCTTAAGTTCTGACGAAGAACAGGATAATTCAGAGGAAGAACCAGAAAAGAAGAAAAAGGCAGAGGAGGAAGAGGACGAGGAGGCAGAAATGGAGAATAAACTGGCAGAACTGAAAGCTGAGGAGGTGGCTGAGCTCAAACGGTACGGCACAAAGTTGGTCAGGAGTACAGTTTTCTTTCTACTCCAGGATTTTATTTTTAAATTTTCCGCAACATTTTGTGCTTGTTCAATGAGTTATGGTGCAGATTTTCCTGAACACTTCTGCTAAGTTCTTTTTGTAGCTGAATTCAAGATTCCTTTTTTATTCAGCAAAACACAGAAATATGTAAAGCATGAAAAAAATTACAAGCCTGGCTTCTTTAAAAACAGGGTATCGTGAAGAGTATTGTAGTTTTTAATCAACATTACTAAGTTGACAGGGCTGTGAAGTATTGTTAATGCTGATTGAACCAGCTGCTTTTTTGATTGACCTCTTACATCTTGTCAGCCTGTTGCCCATGATGTGGTTTTAGTGGAAAAATATGTGTTACACCTATTATAGAGTTTTGTATAAGTGTCCTGCTCCATCAGGAAGAAGAAGAAGTTGCTAAAGGAGCGGAGGAAGCAGAGGGAGCGGGTGGAGCTGAAGATGGACCTTCCTGGCGTCTCCATCGCAGATACCAACGACTCATCCATGTTCTCCCTCAGCGCCATCAACAAGAAAAAGGTGGAGACCACACAGATGCAAACTTCCCACTTGGGCTGGGCCGTCAGAGAGGACAACAAATAAAGCTTCAGTCCTTGTAACATATAGGCTTTACTGAAACCATGTTAAATCTCACATCTGATGGACACACATTTTCTACAGTCTTTACATTTAAATCTCTTTTTGTCTTACCTGCCCAAATTGCACCAAACTAAAGATGAGAATACTCCTGAGGTCAGTGCTTTAAGGTAGTGTATACACATTCCAACATCATATCGGGTGCATAGGCAAAAAAAAGTCTTCAGAGAAAAGAGCACCCGCACACCTAACAGATGCTGCCAAAATAATTATTTTATTAAATACAGTTATTCCCAACATTCAGTCTTCATTAGGTAGTAATACTCTCCAGATATACTTGGTGTGCACGAGACTAAGCACTTGGTCATTATTCTGATTTACACCGAGAAGCAGCTGTACCTTTTACCAGTTCTAATCTGACATCCTTTGTTGTTCACTTCTCTCCATCAGGTGCTGGCTGTTATATCCAAGGGGGACATGCAGGCAGCAGACGCTCTGGTAGAAGGAGATGACGACCTCCACCTGTCCGACGAAGAGGATGACGAGGTGGATAAAATGTCCCTGGCCTCTGATTTAGATGATGAGGACTTGGAAGAGGTGGAGCAGAGAGAGAGAGAACTGGAGAGGAAAGCGCCAAAGAAGAAGTGAGTGGTCAAACACCTGGCGTTTAAAACAGTGTTCTTGAAAAACACACAAGGGTCATACCCTCAAGATTTATTGTTTTGTTTAGTTTTTGATTCTCTGTTTGTGTTTCCTAGAGTTAAGTTTGCTGAAGAAGAAGAGGAGGATGAAGAGCAGGGAAGTGGTCTACTGGTGGAACTAGAGGGAAAGGATGAGAAGAAAGAACGAGAGACCAACCTGTGGTTCAGCAAGGTTTTTCCACTTGTGCTCCCATACTGTTAAAAAAAAAAAAAAAAAAGATTGATCAATATAAAAATAAATAAACATGGTGTTATATAATTATTGGTGACATGCCTCATGGCTTACACCTGCAAAACATTTCTCTTTGACCTTGCCATACTTTTGCTCTTTAGGGCATCTTCTCTGAGATCGACCTGGAGGGAGATGCAGAGAGCGAGCTTCAACAGACCGAGTGGCTACAGACCAAACAAACAGGTAACGGGCTCCACTGTTTCTCATTCATTTGTTCCCGCCTGTTCATCAAAAGTGTTCTAAAAAAGGATATCCATGATTCATTAAACAATATGGACATAAAATGAGTTTAAAATATCACTCTTAAGAATCGTAGGTCTCCTAAATCTTGAACAGACAAAAAAATGACAGTTTTGGATCTTTTTATAGAAAAGGGCAAAAAGAGGAAAGCTGAAGAAGAGAAGCAGGAGGAGGAAGAGGAGGAGAAGCCTGCTCCTTCAAAGGAGAAAAAGGCGGGACCTTCACAGAAAGCTGAAGAGGAGAGTGACAGCGACTCGGATGACAGCGATGATGAGAAGTAAAACCTTACTTACTGTGCTTGTCTATTCTGTTCCATGGATCCAGTTTGATTCGTACTATTGACAACTAAACAAATATCCAAATAAATCAACCAATATTTTGCTGCTTGTTCCAGGGAGATTACCAGGATGAAGCAGACCAAGGGGGCTGGTGGGATGTCAGGAGAGGCTGTTGACGATGACCTCCAAGTTGTACCTGTAGAAAGCACCAGTGAGTATGAGAAACATTAATATTTCAGGTGTTTAGCTGGTGATCTCCAATTTACTAAAATACTTTCGGAAACTGCTGAACTTATAACACAAGAGAAACCAGCCTTCCAAGGTTGGAAACTGGCTCACCTGCAAATGTGGCTGGTAGATGAAAACATCCACTGGCCAAACATATTTTTTCCCAGCAAAATAATACATTGCCTTTTTGTGTCGCACATACATTTGTTTCTGTCCTTTTTATTTGAGATAATAAGGTAATATGTTGAATACAAACTTGAAGAGGCCAGAGTGAAATTTGAAGCAAAATCATATTTTTCGTGTGTGTATATATATGTGTGTGTGATTCATATTTTAAATTGTTTTCTAAACTTACAAGATGCTTATTAATCATGCTTTATCATTCAACTTACCCTCCTCATCAGACTGCTCATTTTCTACAATCACCCTCTTTGCATGGTCCAGAAAGTCTGGCCTCTTGGTTCTGACTGAGAGTGCCAACATTTTTTATACAGTCTATAAATCCTATTCCTTGATCTCTGGGGAGGACGGCTGGACCATAAGAAGATCTGACAGGATATCAGACACTAGACTGGACCGCCAACTTTATTTTTTATGGTCTGCTTCTGCCGCCATTTCATCTGCATATTTGTTTGGGGCGGGGTTTGGTTACTAGACCTGGTAAAGGTTGCCACATTACAGTGGTAGCTAGTTACTAACACTCCAAGTACAAGTTTCGTAGCTCCTAATACAAGCCGCTTTCACACTGTGTTATTGCTGTATGACAGAGACTACACTCTCCCCTCTTTCCCTCCCGACTCCTGTCCTCTAACTCCCACCCCCTTACAAATCTACGGCAATCAAACACAAGTAACATGAAACGAACATAAACAACAACGAATGATCCCCCCCCCCCCCCCCCCCCCCCCGCGCGCCGCCATCTCATATGCAAACTTATTTGGGGTTATTTATCATTTCAAAAGTAGTTTACATAAGTTACCAACATGAGACTTAACGCTCCTGTGCATGTAAATGCAGCCAGTGACAGTGCATGACTTTCATGATGTTTATGGGTTCTGTCCTTGTCAGGTAAGAAAGCCAGGATTCTGGATGCAGAGGGCCTGGCCCTGGGCTGCCAGATAGCTACGTCTAAGAAGAGAGCCAGGGACCTGGTAGACGGCTCCTTCCACAGGTGGGTGGGTGTTTTCCGTGGCATTCAACCCCAGAGCTCCTTTGTTCCTACTGCAGATGTAAACTTACAGAAACTGTTCACAAATATACAGCATATTTTTATTTTCACACATTACACACTTGGTGCCATAGTGGGATTGAGTCACAATAAACCACACTGCCCACATTCACTGCAATGAAAGTGATATATTGTTTTTTATTTTGTGCATGTGTGAATTGTCTCACAAAACTTATAATATAACTAATACAAAATCCTGATGCTGTAAATAATCACTTTACCACCAAATGTGTGAAAATGAAAATATGATGTGTACAGTTTCTAAAAGTTCTTTGGTAGGAACAAATGTGCTCAGGGTTGAGTACCACAAACACAGTGGGGAGGTCAATAAGGGAAATGTAGAGTAACACCAGAGCTATAATTTTAGAATACTACTAAAATCCACATGCATTAACAGCACAGTGTTTACATCATTACATTACATATTAAATTTACTCTGATTTAAAAAAAAAAAAAAAATTGTATTTTAGCTTTTATATTTTATTCTTAGCAGGGTCAGGGAGGCAAGTTAGCCAAAATGTTTTGCACACTGATTATACAGTATATTATAGATATTATTACTATAGAACTAGTTTTGTAATTGGACATAAAGCCAATTGTATGCTCCTCTCCCGCAGGTTTGCCAGCTCCGAGGAGCAGTGGGACGTACCGGAGTGGTTCCTGGACGATGAACGGAAACACAGGAAGAAACCGGTACCGGTTACCAAAGAAATGGTGGAGGAGTACAAACAAAAATGGAAGGAGATTGATGCCCGACCCATCAAACGAGTTGCTGAGGCCAAGGCCAGGAAGAAGAGGAGGGTAAGGTCATGGAAAAGTACAGTAGTGCAACTGTTGATGACAGATGATTTAAATAAAAAGTTAAAGTTGCCAAAAAGATGATCAGACGTAAAGCTTGATCATGATTGAAATCGTTACAGCTGCTGAATCTATTTGAAGCAAAACCTGAAACCTTTTAGTTTAAGAAACTTGTAAATCAGGCAATGGTCCAAGTATTTCTGTAGATCTTAATTTGATTTGTTTTTCTGTGACTTTACCAGATGCTGAAGAAGATGGAGCAGGCTAAGAAGAAAGCAGAGGCAGTTGTCAACACAGTGGACATCTCTGAGAGGGAGAAGATGGCTCAGCTGAAGAGGTATGATGTCACACGTTTAGGGGTGGATCCTCAAAAACAAAATTATGACTAAGATGAAACTAAATTGCTTCGTACTGGTTACTTTTAGAAATAATATAATTTGCATCATTTTGACATGTCGTCCCCCCCCCCCCCCCCCCCCGATCTGCCAGTATCTACAAGAAAGCAGGCCTGGGGAAAGAGAAGAGAGAAGTAACATACCTTGTGACCAAAAAGGGAGCTGGCAAGAAAGTCAGACGGCCCCCCGGCATCAAGGGAGCCTTCAAAGTGGTGGACAGTCGCATGAAGAAAGACATGCGGGGAATGCAGAGGAAAGAACAACATGCTAAAGGTGGCAAAGGAAAAGGTGGCAAAGGAAGAGGTGGCAAAGGAGGGCGAAAGGGAAGATAAATTTGAACCTGTAACACTCTCACAGTCCCGGTCTTTCTAACCGTCAAACATTGCCTGGTCTCGTATTGCAGGTGATCTAAGATGCGCGCCGCAGTTTGGGCTCCGGTATTATGTACAGAGGCTAAAATAAACTGTGGTCATTCACTTGGATGCCATCTTTTTAGCTATCTATGCTGAGGTCCCTTAAACTGGACACCTGAGATATGTTCTGGGGGTATTTACATGCTGGTGTTCTGTGCACGTCTTTAGGAAGATGTACATTATTTGCCTTGAACTCTATGAACAGTGCTTCCACTTCAGCTGAACTGAAAATCACAGTAAATTAAACAATAGTCTTCCATGTGCCCTATACCTGTGCAAGTTCATGAATAAAACCAGTTCATCAAGTTAGTAGTTTCTTTTGCAGATGAAGATTTTATAGAAAAGACATACAACAGTACATTGATCAAACAATCCAGTATATAAAGATATTAAAATCACAGGGGCCTGATACATTAAATTTCTGCTAAATGCTGTAAAGAATCATTCTTCTTTTATGTACTTCTGGTTTATAATGTATCTGTACTTTACTGAAGTGATATTTTGAATGTAGGACTTTTTATTTTTTAACTTATTTAAATAATTTTACTTAAATTTTATTCTACCTTTTTTTTTTTTTTTTAACATGTTTTGTCAAGAACACAATTGCTCTTCCAGAATAACGCATGTGTGTATTTTTCCATAGTAAAATAGAAGTAGATACAAGTTATATTTTGCTAAATTGAATTTGAGACTTTTGTGACTGAAATGTCTTCATTTTAACGTCGGTTGTAGAAATGTGGTGGTGATGATGCAGTGGATAAGGATAGGACATGCCTTTGGTGTGAGAGACCCGGGTTCAAGTCCCCACTGTGACACGTCCACCAATGTGTCCCTGAGCAAGACACTGAACCGCTAGTTGCTGCAGAGGTATGCGACATATATAGCAATTGTAAGTCGCTTTGGATAAAAGCCTCAGCCTTTCTTTCAATGTCAGTTCCGTGAGACTTGCAGGTGTCGTGCCAAGGTAGTTATCCCCGCGCGCGTGCATTCAGCGGTGAAGGCGGACCTTCGACTTCATCAAAGTGAATGTACCATGTGGATTGTTTAATCTATCGTTTTAGTATTGTTTTATTAACGAGGTTTGTGTAGAGCAAGCTAGTATGGGATTAATATCCTGCCTTGATTCAAAACTGAAAATAAAGTTCTGAAAGGTTGAAACTAAGTGTTTGAAAACTCAAAATCTTACAAAAAAAAGTTTTGCAAGATCAAAAACTAAGATTTGCAAAATGTAAAAAAATTAAAACATCTCTGCAAACATGTTGTTTTTGAGTTTTCCTTCTTCAGAACAATTTTTCAGAGTTTCAAATTTGTCAGTGTCCTCCCAGTGTATTAGTTTGTTTTCCAGGTTTGAAACCTTGTAAATGGTGATCTGAAAACTGGTGTGCAAATGTATGAAAAAAAAAAAAAAAAAAAGTTTTGAAACTCTGAAAATTGAGGTTCAAAAGGGCGAAACTTTATTACATTACAGTTGCGCTCATATTGCAGACTATGTTTTCAGAGCTGAGTTTACAACACCCACTTTGCGGAGATACGCCTACACAGTTGCGAGTTTGCGACTCACGTGATTTGTGGCAGCGTTGTCACGCAGCTCTGCTCTGAAACTCTGAAACTCAGACTAAGCGAAAATGAAGCTTCGCAACCTCGCAACTTTAAAAAAAAGGCCTGGAGGCAGGGCCTTCTGCTCTTGGCCAATGCTTGGCTGTCTGCTGAAGTACAGTCCAATCTCAAGTCATATTTACTGGATAGAAGGATTGACAGACTGCTCCGCCAATGACAGACGCGCACAGGATACGTGTTCAGGAAGCACGGCTCCCTGGACGGGCTGGCTGTCTCCGTCCAAGCGGTGCATGGATGTGGAAAAGAAATCTGCTACGGGTAGTAAGTAGCTCAGAGCGGTTTGTTCATCAGCGCGATGTCACCCGTGGTGTTGTGTCGGGAGATGCAGTAACTGAACCAGCGGTGAGTAAGAAATAGTATAAATAACATGTAATTTGTTAAGCTATGAGGAGATGGAAAAGTCCGCTAGCCACTAGGCTAATTTATGCTGCGTAAAGTGCAGGCTGAACTTACGGTAAACTATCATTGGAGACTATCAACCAGACAAATCTCGACAGTTATTAAACCAAAATGTATGCTTTTGTTAAATGTGATTATTCTATTATACCACGTTTTATGTGTGGTAGTGGAGTCATTTTAAATTTGACTTTACTGTAGTTAACCAGTAACAACTATTTGTGTTTTTTCTTTTATGGCCTAAAGCACTGAAGACAAGGCAGCATGCTGCAGTCATCACTCACAGGAGGACGAAAAGAAGGAGGAGAGCAACAGAAAAAATAACTTCCAAACAATAGAATAAATACCTTTTAATCCACCGCACGTCTTGTTGTTTATATGGAAATACAGAAGAAGCATGGGAGAACTGCACATAGTTCGTTGTTACTGTGTTATTAGAGCATGGGAGAACAGTGGATACTTTTAATATAGCCCACACCCATAATATTACTGTGTAGCTACAGAATAACAAGTGGAGAACATGCAAGATTTATTTTTTTTTTTTTACAACCGTCTCTATAGCTTCATCTATTGTGTGTTAGGAATGAAAATAAATACTAGACTCCTCTGTACCCCGTTTACATTCAAGGTTAGCTGTGTCCACCTTCATATACAGTATACTTCACATTATTACATTACTGTATAACTTGAGAAAGGTAAGTTTGTTTTCTACTCCAGCCTGCCTAAAGAGCTGTTGCAGTGCAGGATGATAATAGACTTGTTTCTCAATGTATTATTTTAAATCATGCAATAAGGAAGAAGAAATGTGTAATACAAATGTGGCTGGCCTTCTGAAGGGGGCAACCAGATAATTTGTTTTTTATTGAATTCAGTCCATTAGTATATTATTTTGGTAGCACATCACAACTGAGAAAAACACCTTAATGAATTAATAGATGCTAAAGGAGGTAATTCTTGTAAACCGTTCAGCTCTGTTTACTAGCACTGTAACTAGTAAGCAAGGGCGTCACTTTGTGTTGTAAAGTGGGGACATAAGGTCTCAGAT
The DNA here is from genome assembly GCF_021292245.1 of Micropterus dolomieu. NCBI lineage: Eukaryota > Metazoa > Chordata > Actinopteri > Centrarchiformes > Centrarchidae > Micropterus > Micropterus dolomieu. The sequence goes on along the minus strand of NC_060154.1, from coordinate 16,215,608 downwards.
TAGGGGGGTGATGATACATTTGGGTTATAAGATGTGACGATGCACGAGAACAAGACAAAAATATAGCACTATTTAGATGAAACTATGATGGTGAAATATGTGCTGTAGGTCTGGGTACTCCCCCAGACGATTTTAAGCATTAAACTCGTCATTTCCTGCATTCTGGAAACATTTTCTGCTCCAATTTATGGTGGAAATGTCTGTTTTTTATGAGGGAAAACTATATTGCATTGCATGTTTTCTTATTGTGCAAATAAACCTTTCTCAAAGCAATTTCATTTGTTAGTTAACATTTCTTGGTGCTACTTTTCAGAACGTTTTTAACAAATGCTTTCAAAAAGTGATGGGGACAAAATCAGCCATTTCAAAATGTGGTGGGGACATGTCCCCAGCATCCCAAGTGTAAATGACACCTAGGCTTGTAGGTACCCAGCCTTTTAAGTTTAATACTTGCATATTGCAAACCAAAAGGAGAGAACAGAATCAAATGGTTGTATTTGTTGAAATGTAAATAGTTTTATTCATTGCACATTTTTAGCCCCAGTGCCATCGTTCTTTAGTTTGAGTTTGCTGCACCTAAAAACATTTGACAGCTGAATCAGATTATTGTGAGTCAGTTTAGTTTTCAATAAATGCTAAAGTAGTTGCCTTTACATCCAAAGGTGTCTTTCAGGGTGAACTGATGAATGGCAACCCATCTGTTAATGATCATTGTTAATTCATTGTAGACAAGAACAAAGGATGAAGCTGTCCACAAATACATGTCTTTTCGTCCTCCTACATTGTCTGTCATTGTCACCTTTTTTTTGTAAGATTTTGAGTTTTCAAACACTTAGTTTCAACCTTTCAGAACTTTATTTTCAGTTTTGAATCAAGGCAGGATATTAATCCCATACGGTAGCGTCAGATCCTGTTTACGCTGGGGGGAGAGGTAGTTAGTGAGAAAGGTGGCCGCTGTATTGTTACCCTACGCGGGTTAGGGAGCTCGACTTGTCGATGAGGGTGACTCCGACCAAACACCGTATCGGAGTAGAAGTGTCGAGGGTCTAATTTCGGAAAGGCCCTAAGTCCGTGCCACCCGTTGACTTTCTAAAAAAAAATAAACATTTCCCGTGAGTCTTTGCGACGTATCCGAAACCGTAATCGGCCTTGTTGTTGGCCGTAACGCCGAGTTATATGTAATTGGCGAGGAAAGTCTTCTGGACATGTTAATATTAAGTACGTGTCGTGTCCGTAGGCTATCTACAAAACCGAGTTTGAGTCGGTGAGCTTGAAATTAGGCATCTAGTCTGCCGGAGAGCCAGAAGAAGAAGAGGTTGAAATTAGCATACCTGCTACCGTTATTACTCAACACCCGAAACCTTAAATTAAAGTTAGTCTTGCTTTCACTTGGCTAGAGCTCTTGTTTGGAAGTTACCACTCCAGCTACCTAACTAGCTTTAATGCTGAACGGTTAATTGGGGAGTAAACCCCCCTCTCTGTACCAGGATGCTCCTTGTTGTGCTGGTATGCAGCCTGTCCGTGTCACTGGCTGCTACGGGGCAGCAGACCGACGACGACTGGATAGACCCTTATGATATGCTCAACTACGATTCAAGCACCAAAACGATGAGGAAGCCTGCAGAGGTTGGTTGATGTTAGAAGTCTACTCTGATCAAATTGCATTTGCTGACGTTGCTATTGCCCTGATGATGTGAAGCGATGTTCATGTTTCTGTTGTGACAGTATGTATGTATGTATGTATGTATGCCTTGCAGCCAACAAAGTATGACAGTGTGCCAACTACAAGAAGAGAGTATACCAAGGACTCCAGCCAGGCTGAGCTGACATCGTGCATCAGTCAGGTAGTGGATGTACAAACAGGCTGCTGGTTTAAACTTATACCATTTGTTAACTTGTACGTTTTTCTTACATGAATTCAATCAGTGTATGCATAGCTATACCACGGTAATGGCAATTAAATTCTTTGATAACTGTCAGATTCAAACCCTAATCAGTAAATATCTTAATTTATACATCAACCAGTCATTTTCTTTGTCTCCAAAGGGTGGTTGTGCAGCAGTGCAACATAAATGTCAGAAAATCATTTTTAAAAACAAGTTAAATTATGATTTTAAAAAATAGAGCTGTTAAACATGTGGAGTTTAGATCGTGAGATGGATATATGTCCTTTAGTGAGTCTTCTGAAATAAAGAGTCCAATCCAGACGTCTTTTAAGGGTTTTATTCTTTGCAAAGGGTCAGACAAACATACAGAGTGCAAACAGTCTGCAGAGTGTAAGACAAAAAGCCAGTGAAGAAACCGGTGACTTTATACTGTAAGGGTATTGCGCAGCTATCAAAGGGAGGAAGGGAGTAGGGACCAGCTGTCCTGAGATGAAGGCCAGTCATATAAGAAAACTCTCTAACGAGCATCTTTCCCATGGGAAACTTCACCTAGCTGTAACATAATATAATAATATCACACAGTGAAATGCTGGTCTATTCTGATGAAGCATGCAGGGTGAAACAGTAAACACAGTAAAATATCAAATTTCCATCACAGTCGATAGGAGTTTAGTTAAGAGATAGCAGAGGGGATTATTTGATTTTTAGATATGTTGGTTTTCACTAAGGGAGCCTAAAAATGGAACCTGGGGGGAAGATCCAAAACTCTGGATATACACGGGATGGGCCTATCATGCTGAATTAACTGCTTTGTGGACCAGGCAGTTTTTTCTGTTCCAGTGATTTTACTGCAGACATTTACCAACCTATTTAGGAAAGTACATACAGCAACAGTTGGCAAAACTGGCAAAGATGGAAAAAAATAATTAAAAAAAACAACATAAAAACTCAGCAACTATGACACCTCAAACAAACAAATGTTGTGCTTTGCTTTCATTCAGAAGGAAGAACTAGAGAAGAAAATCCAGCTCATTTTACAGCAGCCCACATGCAGTCCAGTATTCATGCGATTCCTTAGGAGACTCCAGAAGGAAATTCAGAGAGTTGGTTTGGTACGTGGTCATTTCACATGTCTTTATTGGCAATGATCATATGGCCTACTTCTGACAAAGTTATTGTAACCGTTTTTAAATGTGATATCCCTGATGTTTCAAGTTCTATCAAGTCTGGTTCAATATTTAGAAAAGGCCCAGTTGCACTTACAGCGCATTACAGTAGAAAATGGGACACCATTTTAACACACCTGTCCCCTTTTCTCCCCAGCCCAGTGACTCTACGTACACTCACTATGATGCAAACATCAAACTGTCCAGACAAGACATGACAGAGATTGAGAGACTTCTGGAGGGTGAAGACAGCTGGAGAACAGGGGCTCTGGACAATGCCATCAGTCAGATACTAGTGGATCTCAGACCACATGACCGTGAGGTTTGGAGGTGGCGTTTTGAAGACACCTTTGGCGTGGAGCTTGACACACTTTTAAAAGTAAGCTTGTTCATTAATCGGAAATCTATGTTAATGGGTCTTTAAGATTCTTCAGTCATGTGCTACCTGTTCATAGTCACAGCTCTCTAAAAATGTAGTCTGAGTCTAAGATGTGTCTTAAGTGAAACTGGAGTGTGTGTTGCAAACTTCGTAATGTCCGGTTTATTTACAGAGAAAATGTACATGAAAATTAAACGGGTTCAAACAGGTCAGTACAGCATGGAAACCACTTCACACTGCAGCTCAGCCAGCTGATGACAGTCAGTCACCTTGTTGCTTAAGGATTGTGTTGAGCACTGCATAGCAATAATATTGAGCTTCAGTCAGTCATTGCCATTCAGCCTGCCTTGGTGGTGTTGAAAATGAAGTGTAACTTGTGGGACGCATTAAACATTACAGATTGATTATTGTACATCATTAATGCCTGGTGCACTCTATTTAACTGTTAAAAATCTGCCTGAATTTTCAAAAAACCTCAACCTGATATCTCTTAAAGTGGGACCTTTTTCACTAGTCAGGGGCCAACAAATCTGCACGCTTATCCTCTAGTGTAAAACACGCAGAACATGTCCAGAGACAAAAACGGCAGTTCATTGATTCCGTGTGTGTGTGTGTGTGTGTTCAAGTAAAATTGAAAGAGAAAATTTCCCGAAGCAAAGGTCCAGAACATCATAACGACTAATTTGGGTTATTATTCAGTACCATAACAGATAGTTGTATCAACATATGTTTTTTGGTCAATAACTGACTGTCAAATCTGAGATTTCAAAAATATATAGGCTACTGTCATTTTTTACATCAAACTGGAGGGATGATAAATAATTTATCTAAAAATAAATTCTAAATTAAAGTAAACTAAAGGCTGCATTTAAAAAACATATGCTTTTTAAATTTGCATCTTAAAATAAAGTGCTTAATTTCAGAAAAAATGAAAAGTGATTGAAGTGTAGTCTCAACCAATTTTATAATAAAAACTCGACACATCTTAACAGACGAACAGCTTTAATACCTCCTTCTTTTCCATTCCCTCTTATATAGCTGACACTTCCCTACTTTCTCTTGTTCAGTGAGAAACGTGAGCTGTGGCTTGTCTTGCCAGCTAGGATTTTCTGGTTTTGAACTGCCCGTAGGAAGAATGTACATGTAGGAATCTGTACATTCTTGTTTAAAAGCCATGTGAAATCTCTTTTCTCTTTCATCTCCTCTCTCCCTATGTGTATCTCACTTGCAGAGTCGACTCAATGCTTTTCGGAATGCACAAATTTGATTGGCTGAGCAGCATCACATGAGACGATTGGAACACCTGCAATTCATGAGCTTCTTTAATGATAAAATTATAACTATTAGAAACAAAATTCACTATGACCTGCCCCCAACTGGCACCGACTTCTAAACTCAGGTATAATAACAGCTGTAAAACCAGATATATGTTTAGATTGCTTTGCTTCCCTCAATCTTTACCGACTAACTTCAATAATTTCTTCATCTAAACAATCAACCTGCCTCTTAGACCCCACCGACTAGGCTGCTTAAAGAAGTTTTACCCTTAGTCAGCACTTCTATACTAGATATGATCAATCTGTCTTTATCAACAGGCTATGTACCACAGTACTTTAAAGTAGCTGTAATTAAACCTCTTCTGAAAAAGCCCAAACTTGATCCAGATGTTTAAGCCAACTATAGACTTATATCTAACCTTCCATTTCTCTCTAAGGTCCTGGAGAAAGTAGTTGCTAAACAGCTGTGTGACTTTCTACAGAGCAATAGTTTGAGGATTTTCAGTCAGGTTTTAGAGTTCAACATAAATGACTAATGACCTCCTCATTGCATGACTTGTCTCTGTACTGGTTTTATTAGATTAGTGCTGCATTTGATACCATTGACCATCAGATCCTATTGCAGAGACTGGAACATTTCATTGGCATTAAAGGAACCGCTCTAAGCTGGTTTAAGTCCTATTTATCAAATCGATTTTAGTTTGTACATGTTAACAATGAGTTCTCCGTGCATGCCAAAGTTAGTCATGGAGTTCCTCAAGGATCTGTCCTCGGACCAATCCTCTTCACTTTATATATGCTTCCTTTAGGCAATATTATCAGGAAATATTCCATAAACTTTCATTGTTATGCAGATGATACTCAGTTATATCTATCGATCAAGCCAGATGAAACTCATCAGTTAGCTAAACTTCAGATGTGCCTTCAGGATGTTAAAACCTGGATGACTTGTAATTTTCTGTAAAGTTATTGTTCTGGGGCCCAAGCACCTCCGTGACGCATTATCTAAAGATATAGTTTCCCTTGATGGCATCGCCCTGGCCTCCAGCACCACTGTGAGGAATCTTAGAGTTATCTTTGATCAAGACATGTCGTTTAAGTCTCACATTAAGCAAATTTCAAGGACTGCCTTTTTTCACCTACGTGATATTGCGAAAATCAGGAACATACTGTCTAAAAATGATGCAGAAAAACTAGTCCATGCATTTGTTACTTCTAGGCTGGATGACTGCAATTCCCTATTATCAGCTGCTCGAAAAAGTCCATTAAGACTCTTCAGCTGATCCAGAATGCTGCAGCACGTGTTCTGACAGGAACCAGGAAAAGAGATCAAATTTCTCCTGTCTTAGCTTCTCTGCATTGGCTTCCAGTAAAATCCAGAATAGAATTTAAAATCATTCTTCTCACATACAAAGCTCTTAATGGTCAGGCACCATCTTATCTTAAAGAGCTCATAGTACCTTACTACCCCACCAGAGCACTGCACTCCCAGAATGCAGGGTTACTTGTGGTTCT
>NC_060154.1:16209044-16209365 GCF_021292245.1 Micropterus dolomieu | reverse complement strand
GGTTCAGGAGGCAGACACCATCTCCACATTTAAGAGTAGGCTTAAGACTTTCCTCTTTGATAAAGCTTATAGTTAGGGCTGGCTCAGGTGAGTCCTGAACCATCCCTTAGTTATGGTGCTATTTCCTATGATGCACTGGGCTCCTCTCTCCTCTACTTTCTCTCCCTATGTATGCAACCTCATCCCATTATTGCATGTTACTAACACAACTTCTCCCCTTTCCGGTAGTCTTGTGCTTTCTCGTCCCTCTCCTCTCTCCTACTATCACTTCCTGCAGGTGTTTCTGGCTCTGGAGCTGTGGAGTCTGGATCTGTGGTTGCG
>NC_060154.1:16202821-16209024 GCF_021292245.1 Micropterus dolomieu | reverse complement strand
GCTCCTCTCTCCTCTACTTTCTCTCCCTATGTATGCAACCTCATCCCATTATTGCATGTTACTAACACAACTTCTCCCCTTTCCGGTAGTCTTGTGCTTTCTCGTCCCTCTCCTCTCTCCTACTATCACTTCCTGCAGGTGTTTCTGGCTCTGGAGCTGTGGAGTCTGGATCTGTGGTTGCGAGTCACCTGCTGCCCCTGTGTTCCTGTTCGACACCCTCTGCTACAATTATTGTTACTAGTCCTATTGTTATTATAATCATTAACATTACGATTATTATCATTAACACTACTATAAATATCTGTACTATTTTTTCGTTTAGTCTATAGCAACATCACCTTTACTGTCTGTACGTGTGTGTGTGTGTGTGTGTGTGTGTGTGTGTAGGCTGCCTCCCTCCTCTCTCTTGCCCTCTCTCTCTCTCCCTCCCTCTTCCTCTCTGTCCCTCCCTCCCTCTTCCCCTCTCTCTCTCTATCTCTCTCCTTCACCCCCAACCGGTCGAGGCAGATGGCCGCCTACCCTGAGCCATGGTTCTGCTCGAGGTTTCTGCCTCTTAAAAGGAAGTTTTTCCTTGCCTCTGTCGCCTAGTGCTTGCTCTTGGTGGGAATTGTTGGGCTTCTGTAAATAACATCACAGAGTATGGTCTAGACCTGCTCTTTTATGAAAAGCGCTGTGAGATAACTGTTGTTGTGATTTAGCACTATATAAATAAAATTGAATTGAAATCAGTACTGTAAAAGTATGCTAGAAAAGCTGTGCTGGTTAAAATGGAAATGCTCCTTCAAGAGGTAGCCTAGTAATTCTCTGTAATAAATCGGCTATTGTTCTAGGTACAGAGAGGACGGCGGCTGGGTCCGGATCCGGGCCACGCTCACCAATTAGTGACCTACACCATATACCCTAAGTAGTGAGACGTAGTCAGAGCACAAATAGAAACATCTATTCTATATGACTGCTGAGCTTTTAACTTGAATGGAAAGTAAGCTTTAAACAATAACACTTACAGTCCAACTCGTTAAGGTGGCCCACTTCCGTATATTTTATTTATTTATTTTTAAATACTACTGGTGTTTATTTTGTGTTTACAAGTGGTTTTCCATCTTGTGCAATCAGTCAAGATGTACTCTCTCTTTGTGTTCCAGGTGTTGCTGCTTGTTCTGATCATAGTGGCGATCATATGCACTCAGCTGTGGTCAACGGTGTCCTGGTTCACGCAGTTCAGGAGACTGTTTGCTGTCTGCTTTTTGATCAGCATTGTCTGGAACTGGTTCTATCTGTACAAGGTGAAGAAGAGCTCTTTTAGTTCCCTTGCTCTTGTTTAGCTGACAGAGACAGACAGAAGTTTGTAATACTGTTTCCTTTTATTTATTTATTTTCAGATTGCCTTTGCTGACCACCAAAACAACATAGCGAAGATGAATTCTGTGTATGAAAAATGCACTGGAATGAAGAAAATTGACTGGACTGATAGCTTGAAAGGTGAGCCAATTACAATTGAGAATCAGAATCGGCTTTATTGCAAAGTAGGTTTACACATAAAAGGAATTTTCTTTGGTGACTTGGTGCATAACAATAAACATAATACATATAAATATAAAAATATTAAATTGACAGGATATAAAAGAATAACGACGAAATGTGCAATATCGTTTTGGACCGCAGCCACCTGCCAGAGGGGAGTCTCTGAAACCGGGGTGGGAGGGTCAGCCACAATGTTTCCTGCTTGCCTCAGAGTCCTGGAAGGATAGTAAATTGCAGCCATTCTCCTTCTCTGTGGAGCGAATGATAAGTTGCAGTCTGCCCTTGTCCTGGCAGTAGCAGCAGTTTACCAGATGGTGATGGAGCAGTTAGGATGGACTTGATGGTGGAGGTGTAGAGGTGCACCATCATTGTCTTTGGGAGGTTGAACTTCCAGGAAGCGGTGCTGATGGTCCAAGAGTCAGACATGTTTCCCCTGCTTCACCTGCTGCCCTCCTGTCTGACAGGAAGTCTGTGATCCACCTACAGGTGGAGCCATTCACATCAGTCATTGGTGCACATTTAAAGCAACATTCTGTGGTATTTTTATCTTAAAATAACACCTCAAAATGATTTTGATGCTACACTTAACTTATAATAGGGAGAATGGCGTCTCAGTCATTGCCATTCCGGGCAACATTGAACAACACTGAAATCCCGGGCAGGAAATTAATCGCGAGAACAGCATAATGCTTTAAGGCAACATATCGCACACCAACAAAACTGTTATGCAAGCAAGCTATAAGAAGAAGAGAAAAATTATTAAATGTACGATGTATGTTCTGTGGAAGAAGCTAACTCTGTATTCTCAGCACGGATATAGTGGCAGAGGCTGTGAAGTGAAAGAGAGAGTGACAGAGCAAGAGACTGGACAAGAGTAAATATTGGACTGGCTTTTACTGATTGGCATGAGCCAAAAAAGGTGAAAGGATGCAGGACAGATGCCGAGTTGGCCTTTCTGTTGGAAAAGCAATAACTTATTAGCTGCTTGCTACGACTTGTGTTGTGCTTGCTTGATGTTTGGCTGTATTAGCAAAGTTGTAGACCGAACAAAATCAGTCGTAGTGTTCACAGACAGGAGTTTAGCCGCTAACTGTAAATCTCGAGTTGATGTTGGCAAACCTACTAGATGACACACTCGGACATCGGTAACGGTACTGTAAGTGCTCTTGCATCGGTCGCTGGCTAGCTTTGTTGGCTAGCTTTCCACCATTGACTGTATATAAGAAATGGGGACAGTCATCGTGACGTCACCCGTTCGTTTGTGGACTGCCGTTATGAAGCCTCGAGTTTGGCCGATAGGGCTCCACCATGTTGATTTTTTTGCAACCAGGAAGTGCCCGGAAGTGACCATATTTGGAAAAGACTAGGGATGCAACGGTTACAGATTTTGTTGGTACGATTATTGTCAGAGAAATAATCACGGTTTCACGATTATTATGCATTTATTAATTTAACTACACTAGTAATTACTTTTTTTTTTAAATAATTAATTACATTAACAATTATATATTTCTATACTATGTAAGTATTATTAATATAAGAGGAATATTAACTTTTATCCCCCAGGTGAAATTGCTATTAAGGAGGGAAATAAACTGAACTGTTACTGTCATCAATTCTCATCCATACATATAAGTATTAGTGAAAATTATGAAATGAAATTGAGTGCAGTGTTAACTGAAATGCAGTTAATTTGTAGCCTATAGTCCTGAAAGTCTATAAGCTCCTGATGTTGTGTTAGTGTTTTACATCTGGCAACATTTTCTCAACACAGACAGAAGGATGTAACGATAAATGTTCAGACTTGGTGTACCCGAAATTCTCCCACACTGCCAACTTCAGCAGTTTCTTTGGTGGAAATAAAACTTCACAATTTGGTCCCTCTGCCAGAGTTTAGCAAGTGTGCAGTATTCTCTGATAAGCATGACACTTTAAGCTGGTGCACTGCTCGTGTAACTTTATTTTCGTTATGTGCAAGTTGCCACAGTTTTGTTTTGTGCTACAGAAACACTCGGTGTAGCAGCGCCTTTACGATTAAGTAACCGTGACGTTTTAAAGCACGGTTAATAGTGAAATCCAGTAATCGCTGCATCCCTAGACAAGACGGTGGAGATGACGCCTGTGTGTGTTTTGTCTAGCGAACAACAGTCTTAAAACTAAATGTACTCATCAGAGAAAGTGAACAGCCAACTCATACGCTTTTTCAACGGCGCTGGTTAAATTTGCACAGTGCTGTGGGTATGAGTCACTCTAGCGTGATTGACAGGTCACCATGGTAATGGCTTGTCAATCATAGATAATCCCATCCTGAAGCATACTCTGCTTTTATGATCTATTTTAAAATAAATGGGACCATAATTTACTAAATGAACATTATGTTGTATTGAAGAAAATGTGAAATTAGCGATTTAGACCATAAACTCATTATGAAAGTTTTTACTGAGGTAATAAATCAGGTGAGAAGTAGGTTCATTTTACAATTATTTCTAATGGAACCGGACTTCTTTTTGCAACCAGAAGAGTCGCCCCCTGCTGGTTGTTTAATAGAATGCAGGTTTAAGGAACCTCCGCATTGGCTTCGCGTATCAGACTGGAAGCTTATAATCAGCCATAATCAGCCTCTATGGAAGTAACATTAGCTAATGACAGAGGAGAAGAGGACGTTGACGGAGGAAGCTAAGAAGAGTAAAAGAGAGACACTGCAAGAGGCTCACAGACGTTGGTGAGAGCTTCGTGAAAGAAAAGCAGCAAGGGCTGCAAGACAGATGCCGAGGTGGCATTCTTTCTGTGTATACAGCTGGACTAGTAAGTCATATTGCTATGTGAATTACACCCTGACTTGGTAGGGCTACCAAATTGCCCCAAACCTCCAATCTTACAAAATATCTTTCAATGGTTAGCACTTTTTTTCTAGTCAGATGACTTTTGCTTTCATTGTTTTTTTTTAAGTTTTTCTTTGGGAAGATGCACTCTGCTACTGACAGTGATAGCAAGCCTTTGAAGAATGACCTTAGCTACCTCTGCTGTCTTTGGTTGTTTCCTTGCAGAGTGGTTCAGAAGCACCTTGACTCTTCAAGATGACCCTTGTAAGAAATACTATGAAGTCCTTGTGGTCAACCCCATTCTGCTGGTATCTCCAACCAAGGTAGGTTACTGTGACAGCCTGTATGTAAAACCTGAGAATAATTACTATTACTATTAACTTGGATTTTAAAGGAGACCTATTTTGCTTTTCCACATTTTGACTTATCTACAATGTTGGATGTTCATGTTAAACATTGCCAAAGCTTCAAATAATGAGGTTAAATTATTTTAAAAGAAATCCCTGTGAGCCAAAACCTCAGATTTCCTCCTGCTCTGTTTTGAACAGCTTTTTCTACCAACAGCTCCGTTCGACAACACACGGAGCTAGATGAAGCCGGAACAATAGGACTGGAAAAACACTTTAATAGGTGTCCTTTTAAGATAGCAAAAATGTTGCATTGCTGTTTTAGTTTTTAGGCATTTATTAAGGAAATAGAATAGGGATGCACCGAATGTTCGGCCACCAAAATGAATCGGCTGAAAACAGCAAAAATAGCACGTTCGGCCTAATACATCAAAAGACCGAATAAATTTTACCGAACAGTTAGGTTGACATGTCAGCAGTGTGGAAGCATTTTAAAGTGTCTGAGAAATCCGCAAAAAACGCCATTTGCAGGCACTGTTAATATATTACATATTGTGTACATTAAAAATAAATGGACACATGTAATTTACTTCACGGGACCCTCTTGGGCCTCAGACCCACCCACCATAGTCTCTCCAAATCCTGTGGAATACACTGAGTAAAAAGCACATATTGACTATTTAATTTGTGCAATGGTAAAAAAAAGGCAAAATAAATGGAAAATATGTGAATGTACAAATTTTTTCATTATATTCGGTTTCTGCTTCGGCCATGAATTTTCATTTCGGTGCATCCCTAAAATATCATGAAGCATTTAACTCTCTCATATACATTTTAAAATGATAACATCTTCTTAAACAATGTTATTTTTAAAATTGGTATTATTTTTTGAATGTCTGTATGGGTGTGGAAATAGCGCGCGCACACAAGATTTCAATCTAAACGTCCCTCTCTGTTTAGGCGTTCACAGTTACCATCACAACCCTCATCACAGATCCACTGAAGCACATCGGCCAGGGGATCAGCGAGTTTCTTGTAGCACTCCTCAAAGACCTACCAGTTACCCTGCAGATCCCAGTTTTCCTCGTTGTCATGTTGTGTGTTTTGGTAAAGACTTTATAAATGATCAGTGACACATGCAAATAAATGAAATCTGAGTCTGTATACCAGTATCTCAATACTGGTATATTTATTTGACTCTTCTACAGGTATTAATGTATGGAAGTGTACAGGCAGCTTTCCAGCACGGCATCGCTGCACCTTTCCGCCATCCTCGAAGGGATCCGCCTCCTCTACAGCTGGAGCAACCGCAGGGTCAGCTCCAGGGGATCGAGGACTTTGACCGCTTAGCAGGAGGGGACGCACCACAACATGCCCCGAGGCACCGAGCAGATGATGGCAGATTAGACAGGAACCAGGTTCATCAGAGGCGACACAACAGACCCAGAGAAGAGCGAGCCAAGGTGGTTGTGGTGACAGTACGCACTGCCGAGTCTCCTTACAGTGAGGATGA